>NC_135328.1:179365021-179665021 GCF_023851605.1 Tamandua tetradactyla
CCATATGTTTAATATGTTGCATTTTCATTTATCTTGAGGTATTTTCTAATTTCCCTTGTGATTTCTTCATCTTTTACTGTCACTAAGAAACACAGATATCCCTTTCTAATGAATATTACACTTTGCTGTCCTTCTTATGAGAAAGTTTAGTTTAATAATATTTGTTGAACATTTACTAGTTCAAGCTGAGTGTTGGGAATACAAAAGAGGTTTATGATAGCTTCCACATTGAAGTAATTCAAAGTACAGTTGGAGAGGTGACCCAGAAACAGACAAATATAATATAGATTATAAATTCAATGACAGATTTATGCTTAAAGTACAAAAGAATTTGAAAAAATTTACAAATTAGCTCTGTCTAGCAGAATAGGTTTCACAATGGTAATTGTTTCACAAACTAATTCAAGAGTTAAGCAAAATGAAGAAAGACCATTTCCAGGTAAGGGAACAGCCTGTGCAAAGATTTAGTTTAGAAGTGTGAAACAAAATTGGTTATTTGAGACTACCTTTTTCCCTAGTCTCAGATTATGGGATTCTGGTGAAGTAAATTCTACCCCTCACTCTGGTAATGGATGTGACCCAGGCATAAGATAATTAGAACATTATGTTATCTTGGCCAGTGATTCAGGAATGGGCACAAGTCAAAGCCAAGGGGACTTACTGGGACTTTTACTGGAATTTTTGGTTTTTCCTACTGGAAAATGCCCAATAGGCAGCTTAAAGCCCAGGTCACCTTATGTAGTTGAAACCAAGGATGTGGATAAGAGCCAAGGGAGAGACCCTGGTACATAATGGAAACTCAATAAATATTTGTTAATAAATGAATGTATGAGCAAGGTATAGAACAAAATTCTGAGGAATACCAGGAACTTCCAGGTGAAAGTCGTCTCATCTTCCCCTGAACTCCCACCACAACTTATCGGAATTGTTTTTATGGTGTTTATCATTTTCTATCTCATAGAATAGTTATCTATAAATCTGCATTATATCTTCTCATAGAATCTAATGCTTGTCTAAGTCTATTTCTTTGTATCATATATCAGAGCTTATATGATATGTCCTCTCGCCATCTCTTTAGCATCAACTTTTATCACTATCCTCTTCACTTTTGCTCCAAATATTTTTAAACTTGATGTACCCTGAACATGCCATGCTCCTTTCTACTCCTTTCCATATGCTACCCCTCCATCCAGAACACCGCACCTCTTCAACTCAATTCAACAAGCACTTATTAAGAACTAACCAAGTGCCAGTCACTTGCAAAGTGAGACCCATTAGTGGAGAATGAAATCAATTTAAAGAGGTGATCACTTTATAATGAACTACAATAGAATAGAGTAAAACAGAAAATGGCAGAGTGCATCTCATAATGTAAGGATAAGTACTATCTTTGTAAAACTTTTGTTTCAGTTGGCGGATGTGTAATGAATCACAATGTAAAACATATTCCTTACTGTAGAGCACAGTGAAAAAACTGTGAAGGCTGCTACCCTAATACACCTGCATGACCAAAGTGAAAAGATCCCTGGTTCAGAACTCAAACAACCAAGCATGCCCATGGACTTCCTGGCCTGTAGCATTAACCTAAGTTTTGAGACTTCTCTGAAGAAGGGTCACGAATCAGGTTCTAGTCCTTTCTTCTGTGTCATCTACCTCCAATTTTTGTGTGTGTGTGTGTTTTAACTGTCCTTTCAAATCCAACACACAGGTTGGCCCATAGCAGATTACTGCTGTTAGCCATGTTATTTTATTTTATTTTAATTTTTTAATATTTTTATTGACCAAACAAAACAATACACAAACATTCTTAACATATGAACATTCCATACTTGTATAATCAATGGCTCACAATATCATCACATAGTTGTATATTCATCACCACGATCATTTCTTAGAACGTTTGCATCACTCCAGAAAAAGAAATAAAAAGAAAAAACTCATACATATCATTGACCCCTCCCTCTCATTGACCACTAGTGTTTCCATCTACCTAATGTATTTTAACCTTTGCTCTCCCTATTTTTTTCCTATACCCCTTACCACTCCCTTTCATTGATCACTAGTTATTTCAACCTACTCAATTTATTTTAACATTTGTTCCCCCTATTATTTGTTTATTTTCAATCCATATATTTTACTCATCTGTCCATAACGTAGATAAAAGGATCATCAGACACAAGGTTCTCACAATCATATTACAAAAGCTATATCATTATACAATCATCTTCAAGAAAGAAGCCATGCTATTTTAAATAACAATCAACAGTGATTGAGCACTTGCTATTTGCCAGGCATTATACGAAGGTTTTTTTTTTGGCATGGGCAGGCACCAGGAATCAAACCCGGGTCTGTGGCATGGCAGGCGAGAACTCCGCCTGCTGAGCCACCGTGGCCCGCCCTATATTAAGCTTTTTACATGGAATTATCTCATTTATTCTTTACAACAACCTTAGAGATAGGCAATATTATTGTCATTCTTATTTTATAGACTGTGAAAATTGAGGCATGGAGACACTGACTCAACTTTCTCAAGGTCACACAGCTAGGAGGTGATGGAGTGAAGATTCAAACCCACGCAGGTCTGGCTTCCCAGCCCATGCTATTGGCCATGAAGATCTGTGGCTTCCGAAGTGGGTTTTGCAGTTGAATAGACACATGTATGTGTCATACAACAGCTCTGCTGGAATGACCCTGAGTAGCTATTGACTGAAGAGCATTCTTTACAGTGTGGCTCCTGTCTTTCTTAACCATCACTTTGATAAAAGCAGCCTAATTTATTTGGACCCTGCATCTGTAGCTCAATATTAATCTGCATGTTGGCTTAAACTCTCACTAGTTCCCCTGAGGAGAGAGAAAAGTTGGAGGAAAATGAGGCCAAAATTCATTGCCATTTTTTTCAAGTTATTTTTAAAAAGAAAGATGATAGGGGAAGAGAGTATATGTCTGTCTGTTGAAAGGAATGAGGTTCTGTCGCTTGCCAGTGAATTTTTCTGACTTTGAAGCTCTGGTCCCTGCTGGAGCCTCTGAGCTCTCTGTGCTCTGAGCACGCTCTCAGCCTATGTGCTCCCGTTGAAGGTGATGAGGACAAAATTAGGACAGGTCGCCCAAAAGACCCCCCTTCTTTCGTTCTGAGTGAATGGTCTCTCTTTCTCAAAATTCTCAGTTTTAGCTAAGAAAGGGAAAGAGCAGACCTTATTTTCTAAGAAGAAAGGAAAAGGCTTTGGGAGACTATTCCTTCCTTTCCCAAGTAGGTTGCAGTATAACAGGGAGAGAAGAGTCAGAGAAAGGACCAGAGGAAAAAAAAAAAAAAAAAGACACAGCAGGGCTCTGAGCCCCTCTCCTATCAGGTTTTACAGAGGGGCAATAGATTTTCTTCATTGCCAGTCCTGACTTATCACAGCCTTGTTTTTAATGAGGTATAATAAGGGGAACATTTTGTAACAACACGGTTCCCCTATTTTATCCCACAAACAGCTGTGTCATGCTTGTGGCTGGAAGAATGAATCATATCTCTGCCTGCATATGCTAACTCCCATGTAATTACCCCAGCATCTTAAATAAAGCAGGCCCTAAACCTGTCGCTCACATTACAAGCAAACGGTGCAGACCTCGTAACTGGGGCCTCTATCATTACAATTAATTTATCACAGAAGCAACTGAGATTAGAGGCTAGAATTAAAACCCAGAGCATGGAGAGTCACTGTAGTGACACTGAAAAACAGGCTCTTGAGAGGTGGCTGGCTCCAGCGGCTGCCTGACTAATGCCTTTCCGGGGAAAAGCAGCCTGGGTTGGATTTTGTTTTCTTTACATTTTTTCCCACTCAAAGATTTTACTAAAGTGATTTCAGTGCCTCTCTTGATTCAAAAATGATGTTGGAAAAATTCTACCTGATACTTAATCAGAACTATGATCAGGAGTCACCATTTTCTCATTCGTAAATGACCAAATTCTCTCCATACAAACAATCCCCTGAGACCCTCCCATTTGTTTTTGTTATTAGAAAGGAATTTCTCATGACATCAGTTGGTTTCCTCTGAGGGGGCAAGAGATTGGGGGAGGGGAGGGAAGAGCAGTTGCCTCAAATATAAAATGCTGTTTGCATCTCGTCAGGCAGACCTTCTCAACAGGGTTCCTTGACTTAACAGAGACAGAAAATATTATTTGATTGACTTATTTTCTTAGTTCTCCCAAGAATGGTAAAGCTAGCACATCTAGATGTTACATCCTAGATGCATCCAAGAGAAGCTAATTCATTACACTCAAAGGATGCCTTTAGGCATTCACGCTTCCCGTGATTGAGTAAGGCTGAAGAGAAACCATCAGATCGACGACTCGGTTACAGAGTTATTTACAGAGCCAACCAAAGCACCCTCTCCCAGACAACCTAAGTCAGCCTTTACCTTAGTCAAAGTGATCTCCACTCACCCACCTATGCATGGGCTCCTTTCATGAACGGAGTGGATAGTGCCTCTCTCAGCCCTTCTACCAAAACCCCTCTGGACATAGATGTCAGTTATTGTCATCATCAACAAAGCTCAGCTATCTACTCTCTCTCTCAATTCTGCTCACTGTGTGGCAGAGTCTACTAAGTGCTCACCCAAACTTGTTTCCTTTTTTTCTTGGGCACACAGCTAGACTGCATTTCTTAGCCTCGCCTGCAGTTAGATATAACTGAATTGGTGGAGGTGATATATGCCATTTCTACCAGGCCCATTTAAGTCTCCTATTTGATTCTCTTTGCTCTCTTCCTTTTCTCATATGCCAGCCAGAAGATCCAGCAGAGGATTCTGAACCTTTGGGGATGGATGGCTGAAGCTGAATTCCAAAATCACTATTAAGAGGCTACCTTCCAAATATATTATAATATTAAAGATGTGAAGGTTCTTCCAAAAACTTGTAAGCCTTTCCTATTCAATAGTAAACTCTTGTAGTTGTTATTACTGCAAAAAAAAAAAAAAAAAAAAAAAGAGGCTACCTTCCAAACACTGTTTGATTTAGCAATTAACCAACCTTGACTAAGAAACCCTGCAAATGAGCTGACCGAACCCCTTCCTCACGAAGCTCTATAGCTTGTGAAGAACAGGGGGAGAGAACCTGATGCCCAAGCTTGGGAAAACAGCTTCTATTCCCAGATTTGGAAGAGATCTCAGCACTCATCTTAGGACAACCAAGGCCAGCTGCAGGCCCAGATTCCTGACCTGGGAAAGTTCACAGCTGGGTCCCTCACACAACTGACAACTTTCATTCTGATAGGTTTTGGAAGGCTCAAGGAAGAAAAGATAATTAGGAGGAGGGCTAATAAAATCTGACTTGAACAAAATGAGCATGTATGAGAAAGCAAACTACAAAGCACAACCTCCAATCAGATCAAATTAAACCACTGCTTATACTCTTTGGCATGGTATGCATGGCCCCATTTTTGTGTATCCTGCTACTGTTTCTTATCAATCCTGCTAATGCTATGTTCTCTCAGCTCCTTGGAGATAGCTTTGTGAAACACCTTTCTAGGGTTGAACAATCTGCTTCCCCACCAGACTGGAAGCTCTTCAAAATCAGAAGAGCCTCATTCATCTCTATCATCTCTATACCCACGTGGCCAGCTCAGGGCCTGTAACCCACACTAGCTCAATGTCTGCTAAATGTATGAGCACAAAGCATTGTACATGATAACCAACATGAGTTCATTTTCCCAGATGGACATGGCATTCCTGCCTCTCATCATTCTACACATTGAGATGTTTTCTAATAATGCTGTGCAAATGGAGAGCTATTCAGCTTTCTTTCTGATCAAAAGCAAGTATTTGAAAGCTGAGCTTCTGGCATTGAGCAGGGTAGAGCAGAGCTAAAAGGCCAGCAAGGAGAGCAAACTCATTCCCTTCAAAGATGTATCTTAATACTATACTTGAATTTGCCTTAGGACATGCCAAGGGCAAAAGTTCAGATCCCTAGAACTCAAACTCAAGTACTTCATGACAACCAGAAAACAGAGCCTTTTCTTCTTGCAGAAAGATTTCTAGTTCCACGTAAGTTATTTGTTACACACCAAAACAAGGGAAACAAAAATGCTATGAAAAATATTCAATTTATAAAAGGGAAACAGACTGCTATTAGTATCAGCCTGATGGAGATCAGGCTGCCTTCAGACCTCTACACTGCAGCATTCTCTCCTTGATCCCCCTGCTCACTTAGGAAGAGAGCCCAGAGGGATTTAGACTAGACCAGTTTTGGTCTGATTTGCAGTGAATTCTTGGTTTTGTCTCATTTCTTTGAACATCATTCTCCTATTGAAAAATGGGTTGAATCAGTTTGAAACAAAAGTTAAGAGTGCGGGCTCAGGGTCAGACTGACTGAGTTCAAATCTCAGTTCTGTAAAATACAAGTTGAGAAATCTTGGGCAAATACTTAACCACTTTAAGCCTCTGTTTTCTTATCTGTAAAGGGGGGATGAAATAAAACTAAGCAGGGCTGAAATATTGTATACAAAGATTTAGCACAATGTCTGACAAGTAATAAGCACCCAGGAAATGTTAGTTGCATTGTTTTGACTACCCATATCAGAATTAGCATCCATCTTCATCTTGTTCCCTCCTTTTACAACTGAGAAAATGACTCCCTTCCTATTATGATTTAATCCTCCACATGTGCGCTCTGGCTCTCATCTCTTCTTGACTTTTCAAAAGTACTTCATTAATCATTACTCTTTCTTGCACTATCAGTCTTTTTCTTTCTCCTGGATCATTTCCATCAGCACACACACATGCATTATTTTATCCCACCAAAATCCCTCACTTAACCCATATCCCTTTCAATCTGCTGTCAAATTTTTCTGTTCTTCTGTATAGTCAAACATCTCTAAGTGTAGTCTCTATCTGCTCTATACTTTTTTCTCACCTCCCATTAACTCTTCAACTGATGTCAATTAGATTTTTACCCCCATCATCCACTAAAATGTCTCTCAAGGTTACCGATTGTGCTGGTTTGAAAGGAAGTATGCCCCCTAAGAAAAGCCATCTTTTGATATAAATCCCATTTCTTAAAGGTAGAATAATCCCTGTTCAATACTGTATATTTGAAATTGTAATGAGATCATCTCCCTGGTTGATGTGATTTAGTAAAGAATGGTTGTTAAACTGGATTAGGGGACGGCATGTCTCCACCCATTTGGGTGGGTCTTGTTTGGTTTATTGGAGTCCTATAAGAGAGGAAACATTTTGGAGAGAGAGACTCAGAGAGAGCAACACTACGAAGCAGAGAGTCCACCAGCCAGCGACCTTTGGAGACGAAGAAGGAAGACGCCTCCCGGGGAGCTTCATGAAACTGGAAGCCAGGAGAGAAAGCTAGAAGATGATGCTGTATTCGCCATGTGCCCTTCCAGCTGAGAGAGAAGCCCTGACTGTGTTCGCTATGTGCCTTCTCACTAGAGAGAGAAACCCTGAACTTCATTGTCCTTCTTGAATCAAGGTATCTTTCCCTGGATGCCTTTGATTGGTCATTTCTATAGACTTGTTTTAATTGGGACATTTTCTCGGCCTTAGAACTGTAAACTAGCAACTTATTAAATTCCCCTTTTTAAAAGCCACTCTGTTTCTGGTATATTGCATTCCAGCAGCTAGCAAACCAGAACACTGATCACCCTCTATATTACCAAACCCAGAAAACGAATCTTTATTCTTGATCTCTCAGCAGCATTTGACATAGGTCACCATTTTCTCTTAGAACACTCTCCCCTTCTGCTCCTTGGTTTTCTTACCTCTCTGTCCACTCCATTTCTGACTCCTTTCTTTTTTTTTTTCTCTAGCAGATCTTTAAATGTTAGAGTTCTCAAGTTCTTATCTTCTACTTTTACACAATCTGCCTTGGTGATTTAATCTATTCCAAACATTTTAAATAGTAAAGCATCACTATAACAATAATAACAACAAAACACCTAAAATATGTGACATTGGCTTTGGGACTAGGCAATGAGCATCAAGGAAGTTGATAAGAAGACCAGAATAATATCACCTTGTATTATGTAGTGATAGACATTTGGTTAAACTATTGTACCAGTTTGAATCTGTTGTGTACCCCCAGAAAAACCAAGTTCTTTAATCCTTATTTAATATTGCTGGGTGGAAGCTTTTTGATTGTTTCCATGGAGATGCAACCTGCCCAATTGTGGGTAGCAAATTTTGATTAGATGGTTTCCATGGAGATGGTTCTCTACCCATTTGAAGTGGGTTGCTTACTGGAGCCCTTTAAAAGAGAACCATTTTGGAAAGAGCCACCAGAACCCACACAGCCAGAGACCTTTGGAGATGAAGAAGGAGAACACCCCCAGAGGAGTTTCATGAAACAAGCAGCCTGGAGAGAAAGCTAACAGGCATCGCCATGTTCTCCATGTGCTCTCTAGTTAAAAAAAACATCCTGAACATCATCAGCCTTCTTGAACCAAGGTATCTTTCCCTGGGTGCCTTAAATTGAACATTTCTATGGCCTTGTTTTAATTTGGACACTTTCATGACCTTAGAACATGTAAACTTGCAACTTAATAAACTTCCCTTTTTAAAAGCCACTCTGTTTCTGGTATATCGCATTCCAGCAGCTTGCAAACTAGAACAACCACAATAACTTTGGGAGGCAGAGAACATATCTAATGAGCTAGTAGCATTGGAGAAGGAGATCTTAAGGCAAAATAGTAAAAATATGAACAGTTGCTTTTAGCTACATTTGATGAGGTACTAAAAGAAAAAGATAAACTCAGAAAAGAACTGGCTACTTTGCAAGCAGAATTTAGTGGGAATATAGAGAACCCAGAGCTTACTGGGTTGAAAAATATATATATTTTTCATCTCCAGCCTCTCTAGAAACAGATTTTCAAATTAAGATCTGTCATATGACCAAAGACCAAATCCGGGGTGTTGCCAGAAATATATAGTTTCAGGGTGAAGTAAAATCAACGGTCCTCATTAAGCTCTGAAGAAAATTCAGCTGGACAATGAGGCTCCTAAAAAGCTTAAGAGTATGGCTCCACAGAAGCCTGACATGCTCAGAGAACTGTTATTAAGTCTAGAGAAAACATGTCTTGTAAAAATTGTAGATGCGACTATTGGCACAGAGTTCCCTAGCATCAAATACATAGAAAATCCACAAAATTTGTTAGATAGCTGTATTGGCAAAATCACTGCCAGCTTTGGCTAAAAGAGATTGAAACTGTTTGATATGTGAAAAAAAAATGCCTGGGTCCTCAAATTTCTTCAGGCAGAAAATAAGCTAAAAATGTTGATCAGTAACAAAAAAGGCATATTATTTTAATGTCCTCTTCAGAAGTGTCCAAGAAGAATGATGGAAAAGGAAGGATTTCTAGAGAGCAGAACCAAGAACCATGGAGAAAAATGAATTGGGGATCCACACTCAGGGAGCAAAATCAGGGCCTAATCAAGGAGCATTCCAACTCCCAGAATGGTGAGATCTGCCAACATTTGTACAGCAGAATTTCAGAACTGTTATGGACCAGATTTTGTCTGTTTTAAATGGAATAACTTATTGCCATTATCCTGCACCAATTCCACCATTCTATGTTGGATGTACAGTAGGGGAGCACTGATTTTTTTTTTAGTTATGGTATTTAGACATACAGAAACCACATTTAGGCCTAATAAAGATCACAAGATCCTGATCTTTGAGTCAGGTGTCACGAGATGATTAAAATTGGTGCCAGTATGTGTGTATGTGTGCGGGTGGTGGTGGTGGTGGCAGGATTAGGGTCTTGGGATTGTGGGTGAGTGTATTTTTCAGGTGGGAGGGCTGTGAGTATTCTTAAACAAGAAGTGGATTGTGGTAGATTAGATTATTGTCCCAAAATATTTATTCTCCCCCTGCTTTCCATGGAGGAGTTTATTTTCCTGCCTCTTGACTTTGGGCTCAATTATGTGATTGTTTCAGCTCATGCTACATTAACAGATGTGACCCATGCATGGGCTTGAAATATGATTGTGTTGTTACCTCTCACACACCTCAACCATGATCATCTAAAAAAAAAAAATCTCCCCAGGTAGCTGCTGCCTCTTTAGCCTTACCTGCAAAATGACCACCTATGGATTAGATTAGAACTCAATCCACTGCAAGAGCAGAGATGCTGAGCCAAGCTGCTCCTAGATCAGCCAACTTATAGATGCATGAGAAATAAGTGTTGCTTCTGTATGTAGCAGAGTTTTTTTGTGGTTGTTTGTATATAGCAATAGCTGATACAGAGCCACTGGCTTCTTTCCCAATTCTTCAAACACGCTTAGCACTTTCCTGCCTCAGAGCTATTAAAATAAACTGTTCCTTCTTTCTGAACATGCCCTTTCTCATTGCAGGTTTTAGTTTCATCTTTATTCAAATGCATTTCTTCAGAGACTACCCTTAATAGACCACACTATTATTCTATATAGTTGTAACATTTATTTCATAGCACTCATCCTCATTTGTAATAATAAATACTTATATATTTACAATTGTTTATCATCTGTTTTCCCCGTTGGACCGTAAGCCCCAGGAGGGCAGGGACTATACCCATTTATTCACTAACACATTCCCAAAGCCTAGGACTAAGACTAGTTCATAGTATATTATCAGTAAATATTTGTTAAATAAATAGCTTTTTAAAAATGAACAAATGAACCCAGAAATGTTGGAAAACACATGGCATACTCTTTGGGCTAATTAGAAAGCAACTGTAGAAAATACAATTTAATTTATTTCTATTCTCCTGATCTTTAATAACAGTCTTGGTCCTGTCCTAACGGGTTGTGCTTCTCAAAGAATTTGGCTGCCCTCTTGGTAACTGAACCAACCAATCTAGCAAAATTGCATAGCTGATGGGCTCCTTGCTTACACTATGCCTGATTGTTTTTGGACAAATGTTGTGACTCTGTGTCAAAGATGCAGCTCAGGACACCTGCTGTTTCTGCCAAGGTCAGAGCAAATTTTTTTTACAAAGTTTGATTGGTATATTCTACCCACTCCAAAAACATAAGTACACCCCTCAAAAACACATGTGCACACATGGAGCTTGGTTCAAAGCAATAGCAGAAACCTGGAACCCAAGGCTATCACCAAACTGTTGACCTTAAGTCCACAGACAGGTAACTCTAACATAAACCTTCCCGAGCTACTTTTCCTGTAGCACTGGCGAGGTCCCCAAATCAGTCTTGGCAATGTTTCTGACGTACAAACCACACGCTGTGAGAAGAGGTGTTCTAAAGTAGGGAGATCTGCTCATAAGAGAAGGATAGAGGGAGAAATGAGAGTCTAAATCCTGGTAAGAGTTTCCAAGCTAATTGATTCTGGAGATTTGGCTTTCAGGATTTTCTAACCCCAAGCTTCTTCAAGTCAAGATCTTTGACTTCAATCTCTATATCCTTATACTTTCTTTTACTTCTCCAAAGCATTAAAATGTACTAAACTTAAAAATATATTACATATATGTGAAAGCATATGTAAGTCAATAATAAAATGAACACTTGTGAATCATTATCCAACTATCCAAATAGAATGTGACCACTAACATTTGGACCTTCTTATGTGCTCCTTCTGCATCCCATCTCTCTACCTCTCCCATCCCACCCAATTCTATCACTTCCCCCTGCTCAGGTTCTTAGTGTTCTTTGTCGTTTACACAATATGTATGTCCTTAATGCTTTAAAATTAATGTATTGTTTAATTTTGCTTGTTTTGGAACTTTTATATAAGTGAATCACATTGCATGTATTCTTCTGCAACTGCCTCTTTTCATTTAACATTATATTTCCAAGAGTTCTCTGCATTGATTCACGTGGTTATAGCGCTTTCATTTTCACTGTTTTATAGTATTCAGTTACGTAAATATGCTACAATCTGTTTATCCATTCTCCTGTTAATGTACATTTGGGTTATTTACAGGATTTATTTTGTTTTGTTGTTATTATAAACTATACTGCCGAGAATATTTTTGTATACACATTTCTCAAAACACATTGGTAAGTTTCTCTAGGGAATACAGCTCGGGATGGAACTACTAAGTCATAGGATATATACCTGTTCAAGTCAACAAGAATGTAAGCTACAATTCATAAGTTTAGGGATTTTTGTCAATTTTGTCCATTGCCATATTCCCAGAATCTAGAACAGTGCTTGGCATAGATTAGATGCTCAGTAGTTATTCACTGAATAAAAGAAGATGCCATGATTTTCCAAAGTAATGGTACCAATTTATACTGTCAGCAATCTATCAGATCTATTTATTATCTTTTTAAAATGAAATATAAATACTACTTCACTTGTTCCATTTGCTTTTGTGTCCCACACTAGACTTTTCTTTTTCTTCTTCTTGATTCTATAGCTCACAGACCTGATGGCCACTGTCTCTGTGTGAACTAGAACAAGTTTAACTACTCTAAGCCTCAGTTTTCTCATTTGTAAAATGGGGATGGCAATACCTTCCTTTATAAAAATTTAACAAATTCAATAATGGCACCTGTTCTAGTTTACAAGCTGCCAGAGTGCCCTATACCAGAAACGGAATGGCTTTAAAAAGAGAAATTTATTAAGTTGCAAGTTTACATGTTTTAAGGCTGTGTAAATGTCCAAATTAAAGCAAGGCTATAGAAATGCCCAATCTAAGGCATCCAGGGAAAGACACCTTGGTTCAAGAAGGCGATGACGTTCAGGGTTTCTCTCTCAGCTGGAAAGACACATGGCAAACAGGGCGAAATCTGCTAGCTTTCTCTCCAGGCTTCTTGTTTCATGAAGCTCCCCTGGGGACATTTTTCTTCTTCATCTCCAAAGGTCTCTGGCTGCATGGATGCTTATGGCTCTTTTCAGAATGGTTCCCTCTTAAAGGGCTCCAGTAAACAACCCCACCTTGAATGGGTGGAGATACATCTCCATGGAAACCATCTAATCAAAGGTTAACACCCATGATTGGGTGGGTCACAACTCCATGGGAACAATCAAAAAGCTCCCACCCAGCAATAGTGAATGAGGATTAAAGGACATGACTTTTCTGCAGTCTACAAGAGACTCAAACCAGCATAGTACCCAAGAAATGATAAGTCCTATTACAGAGAAAGCCTCTTACCCAGTGTGTTAGTTGATTAAAACAAAAAATTCCCTTAAAGAAGGATATCATTAAAAAAGAAGTATACACTTACCTTGAACATTTTATTTTGACTTAAAATACATAAATATACATTCACCAATCTTTTTGATGTAAAGCCAAGACATATGTCTGTTAATAGGCTTTCCATTTTTTCCCTGAATAAAGCATACCCATAATACATTGTCTACAATTCCTAGTTTTGTTGTTTTGTTTTGTTTTTCATAGTGGAGTAAGAACTTAAAGCAATTTGAGTGCAGATCCCTAGATTGTTGTGATATTTTTTCCTCAATCTGTCTTACCCACACCTTTATTAACAAAAATTATTTTAGAGACTTACTCTGATTTTCAACTTGGCTTTCATAGAAGCAACCTTTCTTTCCAATTTTATATGGCTGCCTTTACAAATATTTAGTTAAATTAGACAATTACAATAACTACCACTGACATAAACAGGCTTAGAAACAAGTACAGCTGAGTCTTAGCATCAGTTGTTATGTTTTACACAGGGTACAAAGAGTGGTGGTTAACCGGGCAATTGGGTTAAGTGGGGAAGTTAAGAGAGCTAGCATATGATTTTCTTTGTTTATATCACTGACTTAGGTACAGGGCCCACTATCTCCTCAGCAGATCCCCTAAAAGAAATCATCTTCCAATTAGGCTTGGTTCATTGTCTGGGTTTGCCCCTTAGCCAATAAGGGGCAGAGGAAGACCTGGACTCCCCAAAGAGCCAAGTCTAATAGCATGGATTTTAACATATTCAAATAGTTACATCAAAGGGTTACTCCTGATGTCTGAGAGTTCCTTGTCCCTGATAAGCTGAAAGAACAGAAGTGTTCCACCTTTCTACCTTGTCCTCGGCTGGAGCACTGTGGAGAGAAAGAAGGTCTGACTTTAATTAGTCAAACCATCACCCTACTAAACTCCACTGAAACCAAAACAAACCAGGCAGTCCCATATGTCATAAGAATTAAAGGCATGGTTCCCACTTCCTAACGATGCTTTTACAGAAACCGTTCCACTGTAAAACTTTATGATTTGAATCTTTATAGCTGCCAGCAGAGCACATGTTCACTGCCTTAAATTATAACTTAATCACAATAGAAGCTGACTTTCTAGCCCTTTGCAGTTAGGGAGAGGGAAGGGGGCTACAGAACAAATTGCCTGCTTTTCTTCTGCCCACCTGCCTCCTCCTGGGTTGGAAGCTGTGCTTAGCATAGTTCCAGGAAAGTGGAGGGTCATGAGGAAACATATCTCATAGCCCAGGGAAAACCTAAAAGTAAGACCTTTCAGTAGGGTCTAGAGATGTGAATATAGTTTTATCTTTTTTTATTCTGTCTAGGACTTACATTGTGGCCTTGGTAGGGCAAACTGAGTGCTGTCAAGAGGAAAGGCAAAAATGGTAAGAGTGAAAAAGGAAAAACCAGCAGGGGTCTAAGGCATGCTAATACCACCTCACCATTCCATTACTCAGATGAGTCATTTCCTTAACCTTGTTTGAACATCCTCTATGTTGGGGCCTTTGGTTGATAATACAAAAAAGGAGACAAAAGTAAAATTCTCTTTACCTCTCCTCAGCTTGATATGGCTAAAACATAAAGTATAAGGAAGAGAATGATAGAAAATGTTGAACAGGAAGGTTGAAGCCAGATCCTGAAAGGACTTGTATGTCACACTAATAAATTTTTATTTTAATATTGAGGTAATAGTGAGCAATTCAAGATTTTGAGTGCTAAAGTAACATGATCAGATTACTTTTATAAAAGTGTCCACATTCAAAGAAGATAGAGGAATGGACAATAAATGAAAAGATGTTCTACATCATTAGTCATCATCATCAGTTGATGGGCAAACAAACATTTTGTGTTTGTTGTTTATTTGGGCAAATAAACAAAATGTGGAATACCTATTCAATGGAATATTATTTGGCCATAAAAAGTAATGAAGATCTGATACATGCTACAACTTGGATGAACGTTGAAAACATTATATTAAGTGAAAGAAGTTAGACAATGTTCAGGATAGGCAAATATGAAAGACGATGAGTTCTTTTTTGAGAAATAAAGTAGATTCGTGGTTGCCAAGAGATGAGGAGAGGGGAGAAGTGGAATGTAGAGGTATAGGGCTTCTTTTGAGGGTGATGGGAATGTTCTAGAATTAGATAGTGATGATGGTTGCATATTGTGACTCTACTAAATACCACTGAGCCATACACTTTAAAATGGTTAAAATGGTGAATTTTTTGTTATGTAAATTTTATATCAATTGAAAACAAAAAATGACTCCACATATCTATGTGAATATGGACTGGAGAAGAGCAAGATGAAGGACAGAGAGCTTACTTTAGAAACATATTGGAATAATCCAGCTGAGTTATGAAGGGTCTGAATGAGGATAACAGTAACAAGGACAGGGAGGAGGAGATAGATTTGAACATATTTAGGGGAAAAGGTAATCAGATCTTGGTGTTTAATGTGAAAATAAGGAAGGTAAGAAGAGGAGGAGCAGGTTGGAAGGAAAAGATGATGAGTTCTTTTTTGAAAATGATAGCTGTGAAGTGTTTATAGGATTTTCATTCATTCAACAAATATCTGATCAAGGTCTACTTTGTGCTTGGTAGAACTGTCCAATAGGCAGTTGGGGACATTTTTGGATTTTGGTAGAGAGTTCTAAGTTGGGCATGGATAAATGGGAAATAATAGTATAGAGAGTAGATGGGATTGTTTAGGGAAGATACGCAGAGGAGAAGTGAAGAAGGCTGATAATTGTTCTAGTTTGCAAGCTGCCTGAATGCGATATACCAGAAACAGAATGGCTCTTAAAAAGGGGAATTTATTAAGTTGCAAGTTTACATGTTCTGAGGCTGTGAAAGTGTCCAAATTAAAGCAAGACTATAGAAATGTCCAATCTAAGGCATCCAGGGAAAGATACCTTGGTTCAAGAAGGCCGAGGACGTTCAGGGTTTCTCTGTCAACTGGAAAGGCACATGGTGAACATGATGGCGGTCTGTTAGCTTTCTCTCCAGGCTTCTTGTTTCATGACGCTCCCCCGAGGGCGTTTTCCTTCTTTATCTCAAAGGCCTCTGGCTGCATGGGCTCTGTAGCTTTTTCCAAAATGGTTTTCTTTTAAAGCAACCTTTCCTTGAATGGGTGGAGACATATCTCTATGGAAACCACATAATCAAAAGTTACCACCCACAATTGGGTGGGTCACACTTCCATGGGAACAATCAAAAAGCTTCCACCCAGCAATATTGAATGAGAATGAAAGAACTTGGCTTTTCTGGGGTATACAACAGGTTCAGACCAGCACATTCCACCCTTTGGAACCCCCAAAAACATGTTCTTTCCAAATGGAAAATACATTCATTTCATAACAATATCAGAAGTCTTAAACCATTTCAGTAACAGTACAAATAAAATACAAAGTCAGAAAGAGTACCAAAGCTCATCAAAGTCAGCTACATGCATGGTCTGTCCTAAGGTAAAATTCTCCTCTGGCTCTGGACCTGTAAAACTCAGAATAAGTTATCTGCTGCCAACATACAAAAGAGGGACCGTCATAGGATACATCTTCCCATTTCCATAGGGAGGAATTGGAAGGAACACAGGGGTCATGAGACCCAAAGACTTCTGGAAATCTGCAGGGCAAACTCCATTAGATTTCAAAGACTGAGAGTCATTTATCTTCGGGGCTTTAGGAAGCAGCAGTCCCACCCTTTCTAAGGGCCTACCCAGCAGCCCACCTCTCTCCAAATGCAATCTTGGGGGACATTGGGGAGACCACCTTTTCCTTGGCTCCACCCTCTCCAAGCATCAGGGCCGCATTGGGAGCTCTCTGCCATCTCAGAGGCACAAACTCAACCCCTCTACGTGGTGGCAGCCAGAGTCTCCCCAGTCCCCAAAGAATGTGCTCCACCCTCTCCAAGGCCTGAGGCAGCACAACTCTTCCACTGCAAAGAGGTGGAAGGCCCACTATCTTTGGGGCAAACTCAACCTCTCCAAGTGCTTGGGTGGGTCAGCTCTCCTGGCCCAAGGTCTCTTTCTTTTCTTTTTTTTTTTTTTTTAATAAAACCAATCAACATACAATATGAACATTCTTTTTTTTAATCACATGGTTGTATATTCATCATCATGATCATTTCTTGGAACATTTGCATCAATTCAGAAAAAGAAATAAAAAGAAAACAGAAAAAATTCATATATACCATACCCCTTACCCCTCCGTTTCATTGATCACTAGCATTTCAATCTAGTAAATTTATTTTAACATTTGTTCCCCCTATTTATTTATTTTTTACTCATCTGTCCAAAAAGTAGATAAAAGAAGCATCAGACACAAGGTTTTCACAATCACACAGTCACATTGCGAAAGCTATATCATTATATGATCATCTTCAAGAAACATGGCTACTGGAACACAGCCCTACATTTTCAGGCAGTTCCCTCCAGCCTCTATGTTATGCCTTAACTAAAATGGTGATATCTATTTAATGCATAATAATAACCTCCAGGATAACCTCTCGACTCTGTTTGGAATCTCTCAGCCATTGACACTTCATTTTGTCTCATTTCTCTCTTCCTCCTTTCAGTCGAGAAGGTTTTCTTAATCCCTTGGTGCTGAGTCCCAGCTCATTCTAGGATTTCTGTCCCATGTTACCAGGAAGGTCCATACCCTGGGAGTCATGTCTCACATAGAGAGGGGGAGGGCAATGAGTTTGCTTGTCGTGTTGGCTGAGAAAGAGATGGCCCAAGGTGTCCTGACTTCAGACCTTAGACTCCATGGTTCTGGCTCTGAAGACATTTTACCTTCACTTTGTCCCTTTACTGAGCCTTTTAGTCCAGACTGGCAGTGGTTCTGTTTAAACAGATCCCACAACACTCTTGTTGGCTTTCTATGTAACAGGCAAGGATCATGCCCATCAGACAAAAGGAGTTTCCACAGATATTTCCTGGATAACTCCACTTCCAATCCTGGCTTTTTCTGAAATGGCTGGCTGGTTTCACATTTGGTTAAATACTCACATGGGACACTATTCTCTGGGGTCTTCCTTCCTGGAAGCCCAGAATTTTTCCAGAACATCAATTTCTGGTTTCTTTATACCCAAGAGTTCAGTTCTCAGCTTATCTCTTTCCTGTTGCATTTCACCATAAGCTGCAAGGAGAAACCAGGCTGCACTTTCCACAAATAATTTGGAAATCTCTTCTGCTAAATATCCAAGTTCATGGCTTTTGAAATCTGCCTCCCAGCCAAAGCCATTAGTCAATTTTGCCAGATTGTCTGCCACTTTAAAACAAGGATCATGTTCCTTCCAGTTTACAATAACATATTCCTCATTTCTGTCTAGGGCTTCGTCAAAGATATCTTTAGAGTCCACATTCTACCTACAGTCTCTTCAAAGCATTCTAGGCCTTCCCTATCAAGCTCCTTACAATTCTTTCAAAATCTTCCCCTTATCCATTTAAAAAGCCGTTCCAACATGTTTGGTATTTGAAAACTGCAGAAGCAACCCAATTCTCTAATACCAAAATCTGTTCTAGTTTGCAAGCTGCCAGAATGCAATATACCAGAAACAGAATGGCTTTTAAAAAGGGGAATTTATTAAGTTGCAACTTTACTGTTTTAAGGCTGTGAAAATGTCCAAATCAAAGTAAAGCTATAGAAATGTCCAATCTCAGGCATCCAGGGAAAGATACCTTGGTTCAAGAAAGCTGATGATGTTCAGGGTTTCTCTCTCAACTGGGAAGGCATATGGCAAACATGGGGACATCTGCTAGCTTTCTCTCCAGGCTTTCTTGTTTCATGAAGCTCCCCTGGGGGTGTTTTCCTTCTTCATCTTCAAAGGTTTCTGGCTGCGTGGGCTCTTTAGCTTTCTTCAAAACAGTTCGCTCTTAAAGGGCTCCAGTAAGCAACCCCACCTTGAATGGGTAGAGACACATCTCCATGGAACCCATCTAATCAAAAGTCACCACCCACAATTGGGTAGGTCACACCTCCATGGGAGCAATCAAAAAGATACCATCCAGCAATACTGAATGAGGATGAAAGAACTTGGCTTTTCTGGGATATACAACAGGTTCAAACCAGCACAATAATCTTTGAGGGTTTTTGAAGAGCCCTCAAAGAACCTAAAGAAAATTAGCCAGAGAGGTAGAAAATAAAGAATTCAAGGAAATATAGAGTGTTATGGATTGAACTGTATTCCCCACAAGATGAGTCTTAACGCCTGGTCCCATGACGTTAAGAGAAATAGGGTATTTGAATATGTAATTAAGATGAGTCCAAACTGGATTAGGGTGAGCCCTAATTAGAACACCATGTGACAATGGAGGTAGAAATTGAAGTACTGAAGCTGCAAGCCAAGGAACACCAAGGATTGCTGGCAAACACCAGATTCTAGAAGTGCTGGCACTTTGATTCAGCTTCTAATCTCCAGAACTGTGAGGAATACATTTCTGTTGTTTTAAGCCACCTAGTTTGTGGTTCTTTGTTAAGGCATTCCCAGGAAACTAAGACACAGAGTTGCGAAGGAAGGAATAAGCAACAATGGCAGCTACACTGAAGAGAGGTCAAGTGAAATAAATACTGAGCAGTGCCCATTGGATCTGGTAACTAGCAAGCCTTTATGTCCTTAAAGTAGAGTGATAGATTTCAGTGCTGGACTACAATGGGCTGAGAAATGAATGAGAGATAGGGAAGTGGAAACATTCATTCTCTCATCAAATATTTATTGACTGTCTTCTATGTGTCAAGTCATGAGTGGGAGGAAATCTTTCTAGGGAGGTTTGGAAATTATAGGAAGGAAAGAAATAGGACAAGAAACAGAGAAGGATGTAGGACATTGTGGTAGTAAGGTTCAGGTGTCAACTTGACCAGGTGAAGGTGCCTAGTTCTTTTGCTGTGGACATGAGCCAATGGCATGTGAAGCTCATCTGTTGCTGATTACATCTGCAGTCGACTAGGAGGCGTGCCTGCTGCAGTGAATGATGTTTGCTTTAATTGGCTGAATGCTTAAATGAGAGAGCTCAATGTAGCACAGCCCAAGCAGCTCAGCATACCTCATCTCAGCACTCGCAGCTCATTCTAGGCCTTTGGAGATGCAGAAAGGAATCACCCCGGGGAAAGTTGTTGGAACACAGAGGCCTGGAGAGAAGGCCAGCAGAGATCGCCCTGTGACTTCCCATGTAAGAAAGAACCTCAGTTGGAAGTTAGCTGCCTTTCCAATGAAGAACAATACATTCTTAACTAAAAATAATCCCCTGTTATTAAAATCCAATCCATCTCTGGTGTGTTACATTCTGATAGCTTTGGTAGACTAGAACAGACATGGAGGGAAAATAAGAGACGCTAGGAGGGGACAATCAGGAAGTAAGAGAGATTTAAGGTTAATAAGTTCTGAGTGGCAAGTAGATTCATGGAGTGGCCATGGGATTGCTAGTGAAGTGGAGTAATGAAAAAAAGTCTCTAGAAATTAACAGGCCAAGAAATTATAAATGTAAGGTTATATAGTCTACCCAACAAATGAGGAGAGAGTCAGAAAATAGCCAAATGACAGAAGTAAGAAGAAATAGACAGTAGAATAATTGAGCATCAAAAGCCTCAGAGAAGGGGGAATCATGTTCAACCTCTTTTTTCCTTTCTTCCTTTTTTTTTAACAAATAAATAAACCAATATTTTTCACTGTGCATAGTACATGTTCCATTAATAAATGTTGCCAACTAACTGGCACATCTTCTCAGATACATCTTAAATATGGCATGTTCTAAACTGAACTCTGATAGTTCTTCCCAACTTCCATTATTTTCTAACTCAGGGAATGATACCATCCATCATGCTGTGTATGCCAAAAATTGTAGGAAATACTATTGACATATTCCTTCCTCTCTATCATACATCATATCTAATCCATCATCAGGTCTTGTCAAATTTACTTCCTAAACCCTTTCAAAGCTGTCCAGATTGTTCCACCTCTACCATCACCACCACTTTAGTCTAAGCAACCATTACCTCTTGTCTTCTGCTCTGTCTCCCATTCATCTGTGCACACCTGCTCCAGTCCTCTCCAATCCATTCTTTACTTTGAAGCCAGACTCATTGTTTTAAAATACAAATCTGATCAAAGCACATGTCCCTTTAAGGGTTTCCTATTGTTCTTAGGGTAATAACTAAACTCCTAAAGGCCAGAGTCCTTTCTGTCTCTTCAGCCTCACCTCATATTACCAACAAGAAAAGTGTCCTTGTTGTGTGATCCCTCCTAATAGGGCCTTTGCACATGCTGTTACCTCTGTCTGGTATGTTTTTCCTCTCCTTGTTGTGTAACTAAGCTCCTGTTCATCTTAATCAACTTAAGTATCCTAAACTTCCTCTTGGTTCATATCATACCCTCAGGCTCTTAGAGCACTGCTTAATTCTCCTTCATAGTTCCTGTCAAGTTGCAAATTTACATTTGTTTGAATAAATATTTGATTAATGTTTGTTTCCATGAGAGCAAGGGATGTGTCTGCCACACTGAAGTAATGAAAACATTTACTGAATGAATATTAATAAACTTGCTCAATGTTGTTATGCGGCGGACCTAAGACTACGTCCCCAAAACAGATATATTATATAGGAGGTTGGAAGAGATGAGCTCCAAGATCCCTTCCATCCCTGAGTTTTTTCGTGCTTCAAAATGAACATTCATTATCCTCCTTTTCCTAGGTTTGTTTGCTTCGCCTTATCAATACCTGTCCACTAGGTACCATAAACAATTAAGGACCCTAAGGTTGGAAGGAATTTATCAGATGCTTAAAAGAAAGCTTTCAACAACCTTAACAATTGGTCATTTAGGCTGTACTTAAACATATCTAATAATAGAGCTCAATTCTTATCTGAAGGATTCTCTTTCATTTTCCTTTTATTTTCTTTAATAATGTATGTGTGAAGCAACCTTTTCATGAGAATATTGGGCACTTTTATTTCTTTCCAAAACTACTGCTCATATCCCTTACTTCTCTCTCTCTCAATAGATTATAAACTCTTTGCAGATGAAGGAAATTAGCCCTTGCTTAGTATGCTGCAAGTATGTTTTCCAGTTTGCTGATCTTCTAATTTTGTTTAAATTTTCATTTAAACAATTCTAACTTATATGGTAAAAATTTAAAAGGTACAAAAGAACACACTATGAAAAATAAATCTCCCTCTCAACTTTATTCTCCAGCACAATTCCCCTCCCCAAAGGCGAACACTATTAATGATTTCTTGTGTATCTTTCCAGAGTTGCCTAAGCAATAACAACAAGCATATGTATCTGTTTTTCTCCCCCCACCGTAAAACGGAACTCAGTGTTCTCCATCCTGTCTCCAACATAGAATATACTGGAGACCTTTCCCTATCAATATATAGAAAGCTGACAGATGTTGCCAAATTGCCATTCATAGACGTTGAACCAATTTACACTCCCATCCATGATACATATGAATACCAGTTTCCATACCCTTCATCAGTGCAATGTTAAAACCTATTTGATCTCTGCCAACCTCTTAGGTGAAAAATGGTATATGCCTTTCTCTAAGAGTGAAGTTGGGTATCTTTCCATTTCCAAGTGCTTATGGGCCATTAAAAAAATTTTTATGGCCTCTAGACCTTTCCATTTTAGAAGAATTAGGATTAGGAAGGATTACTGTGATTATAGGGGAAAGAATCTTTAGTTAATCTAGATCTACTAACCTACTTTTCCACTGGTATAGCAGTGGGAGTGTTTGAGCTTTATCCTTATTTCTATCAGTAACACAACTGTGACTAAGGATATCTTAGAGTAGAAAGAGTATGGGCTTTAGGGTCAGACAGATTTAAGTTGAAATCCTGTCTTCCTTCTCTTTTTTTCCTTTCTTTCCATATTCACTTATTACATTTTACTATGTATCAGGCCCAGTGCAGGATGCAACAGATTCAAAGATAAATGAAACAGAGTTTTGGTCATCAAGAAGCTCTCAGTATAATGAAGGAGCTAGGCACATAAACCAGTAAGTAAAATGCAAAATAGATAACAATAATGATGATGCTGATATTGATGAGATACTGATAATAGCTGGCAGCTCTGGGGAAGATGAATTGGGAGAGAACAACACCAGAGACAAGAAGACCAGTTAGCAGGCTGTAGCAGTAATCTAGGCAAGTAATCCAGTGGGAATGTAGAAGAGGAATCAGATTCTAGATATAATAAGGCAACAGCAGTAAGATTTAGTGATTTGGGTAAGAGCACGGAATGAACATAGACTGCAGTGGGTTGAGGGCTGCTCTTTCTTTGATATGACAGCTCCAATGGCATATTAGATTATTGTAAAACAAATTATTGACTCTCTCCATCCCTCCATCTCCAATTCCCTGTCCCACGGATGTTGTCTTGCCCATGTAACTTGTTTTGCTCTTGAAGCAGGTTTAGTGACTTTCCTATCTCATGACTTTGGGCTTGGCCATTGACCTGCTTCAAACCAAAGGGATGTTAGCAGACATGATGCAAGCATAGGCTTATAATGTGCTTGCAAAGTTGGCATTGGTCTCATTTTCCATGAGAAAAGCATGTATTTGGTGGTTGCTGGTTCAAGGACGATAAAGAAACACATGGCACATACCTGGTGTATCAATCAGGGTTCTCTAGAGAAAGAGAACCAACAGGAGATATCTATATATGAGATTTTATAAAAATGTCCCACACAACTGTGGGGATGCACGAATCCAAATGCTATAGGGCAGGCTGCCAACTGGTAACTCCAAAGAAGGTCATTGATGAACTCTCCTGAAGAGGCTGTCTGGCTGAAGAAAAAAGTGAAAAAAATCTCTCTTCTCCCTTAAGTTTTCAATTTATTGGATTAAATCCTACTAACTGGATTCTCTCATTGTGGAAGACACTCCCTTTAGTTGATTGTAGATGTAATCAGCCACAGATGCAATCAACTGACTGATAATTTAATAAACTAGCCTTTTGGTTTATTAACCAGCCACAAATTGTCCTCACAGTAAAGGTTAGTCCAGTGCTTGCTTGGCCAAACAACTGGGCACCATAACCTGGCCAAGCTGACATACGAACTTAACCATCACACCTGAACTTAACCCACAGCTTAGGATCAAGTCTGGCTGAGATCAACCTCAGCTGATCTTAAGACCTGTAGACTCAAGAAATAAATATTCATCACCTTTATATCACTGCGTTTTGGGGAGGTTTGTTATGAAGCATTGTTGTGGTAAGAGCTGACTGATGCAGGTCTCCAACAGTCATTTTTTCTCTAGGCTAAATATCCCTACTTCCTTCAACTGTTCATCATAAGCCTTCTCCTTTCTTATTAATACCAGATTTCTCAGCATGATATACCAATTGGAACAAGTTAGGAGTAACTCCCCCAAAAGAGTCATAAAATTAGAATTCTGCATACATGTAGCTCTCTTAATTCTCTCCCTTTAAACTTTGCCACCATTCTACAGCCAGCCATATGGCAAAGGAAGAAGGAATCTGACCCTGGGCCTGAGGTCAGAGAGACTCTAGAATTAAGAAGCTCAGTAAGATTGAAATTCAAGGTCATGAATCAGGAGGGAATGGTCCTCAGTTCCTGGTTAAATGAAATAAGACACAAATGGGGAAAATCAACTTATTCTATATAACTAAAAAAGTAGGTCAGAAACTATCTAAAATATCTACATGGGAACCAGTCACACATCAATTGTCTATAGTTGGGACTCTAAAGACGAGAGTGCCTTATGCCCCAACCACATAGGAAGATAAAGGGAGGATATAGTGGTGAATCTGTGTTTTGTGGCATCTGAAACTTAGTTTATACAGCTTTGATGGCCCTCTTAAAAAAAAAACACAATTACAAATAGTAAATTAAGTTTGAAAGTTAATATTTATTTAGAATGAGAAATAGTATTACAACAAATTCCAAAATTTTTTAAATTGAGGAAAACCATAAACATTATAGAATTTAAAAAACAGCACAAAATTTAAATTAATCGTATATTATTAACACATCTATAATACTTATTTGCTACATTTTTTTTGTGGGTGGCACAGACTCTTTGATTACCTGTTCATATGAACAACAGTTTTTTGGTATCATTTTCTAAAAAGAAAATAGAGAGATAATTCAATCTGTCATCTACCTTAGTTGATCAAATTTATTTGTTATTGATAGAGAAGTTCCATTCAGCTTTAAAACTCCTTATTAATAATGTTATACAAATATTTTAGAAATATTGTGAAATTTGGGAAAGCCTCTATTAAGTTTCTTTCATATAGGAGTAGTAAGATTGCAAGGCACTTCAAATTTTCCTGAATATTATGACTTTATTGACACTCTTTTTCCAGCTTGTTATTGATGTGCTCGTTGTAGTAGGATATTATGAGTTTTTTACGTTATCTTCAGTGGCATCAATATTTTGGGGATGTGTAAAATATATAATTTCCCATACAGATGTTTAACTCATTACTAGGAGAATTGCAACAGGTTTATACCCTAAAAAACACAAGAGTTTTGATAAATTCTATTTTATATGATTATCATAAAAAGGAAAAAGATACAATATATTTACAATGACATATGATGCAACTAGGTGAATGAACCTTGAGGACAGTATGTTGAATGAAATAAGTCAAACAAAAAGACAAATATCATGCCTCACTCATTTAGTCTAACTATAATATACAAACAAGGAGAATTGAAATCAAGAGCATAGATTCTCATATATTGGGTAGATGGAAATACTAGTGGTCAATGAGATGGAGGGGTAAGGGCGTACTGGTATAAAAGAGTTTTTTCTTTTTATGTCTTTTTCTGAAGTAATGAAGGTGTTCTAAAAAATGATCACGGTGATGAATATACTACTATGTGATGATAATTGTGATACATTGATTGTACACCATGTATGGAATGTTTGTATGTTAAGAATGTTCATGTTTGTATGTTGTTTTGGTTTGTTGATTTTAAATTAATTAACTAATTAAAAGGACTATAAGAAGATACTATGAACAACAACCAAAAGAGCATAGGTTATCAGGTTAAGGCCTATTGTAAAGTTTTCTAGATGGTAAGCACTTACAGCAGTCATATTTATTCAAGAGTTGTAACTGTTACTTCTAAATTCTAAGATGCTAAGCTATTTGTGTATAACCTGGTCATTCCCTGGAACTTCAGGTATTTTTGTGAAGTTAGAGTTAGAGCTCTGCAACTATGAAAGTCAGCATTACCCTGTACAACAACTGTTTAAAAAGTTGAAAAAGTGATCAGACTTCACTAGACATAGGAATGAAGCTGACCTGTATAGAACTAAGGTAAATCAGAATACCAGGTAGAGGCTGATGTGGTCTATATTTTAAAGCTTCAACTTCTGTGTGTTGAAGAAAAAGGTGTTTATTTGGAGCAAAATTTATATTTTTGGTAGCACACTACCTAACTTGTATGGTCAGTTTATTCAAAGCCCATAAGGATATTGAGTCTTGAAGAGGGAGTGAGATCGTGTTGGTTGGTACATGTTAGTGTGATGCCCCAATACCTCCCAGAGTAATTTGGGCAGACAATAAAAGGATATTTGCAAAGTCCCCTTAAGGGACTGGGGAGAAAGGAGGAAATATTAAACTTCCTCACCTGGGGAATTCCTGATATTTTTCATAAGCTTTGGGGATAACCAATTTAATAAGCCAAGCCCTTGATCTTGGGGCTCACCCCTCTGAAACTTATTCCTGCAAAGGAGAAGATAAGCCTACCTATAATTATGCCAAATAGTCGCCCACCAGAGAACGTCTTTTGTTGCTCAGATGTGGCCGCTCTCTTTGAGCCAACTCAGCAGGTGAACTTACTGCCCTCCCCACTACGTGGGACACAACTTCAGGGTGTAAATCTTCCTGGAAACATGGGACATAACAATGCGGATGAGCCAAAACCCAGCATTATGGGATTGAGAAAGCCTTCTTGAACAAAAGGAGGAAGAGAGAAATGAGACAAAATAAAGTTTCAAAGCTGAGTGATTTCAAATACAGTCAAGAGGTTATTCTACAGGTTATTCTTATGCATTATATAGAAATCCCTTTTTGGTTTTTAGTGTATTAAAATAGCTAGAAGGAAATACCTGAAACTGTTGAACTGTTTTCTAGTAGTCTTGATTCTTCAACAAGATTGTATAACTATATAGCTTCAAATGACCATGTGATTGTAAGAACCTCGTGGCTGATGCTTCCTTTATCCAGGGTTTGGACAGATAAGTTAAAAAAAAAAGGAAAAAAATAAATAAATAATAGGTTTTGATAAAGGGTAAAAAAAAATTGTGTAGATTGCAATACTAGTGGTCAATGAGAGGGAGGGATAAGGGGTATGGGATGGATGGGGGTTTTTCTTTCTTCTTTTTATTCTTTTTCTGGAGTGGTGCAAATGTTCCAAAAATGATCATGGTGATGACTATGCAACTATGTGATGATATTGTGAGCCAGTGATGGTATACTTTGAATGGACTGTATGGTATGTGAAGATATATCCAGAAGAATTGAAAACAGGGACTGAAATAGATATTGTACACCAATGTCCAAACGGCATTATTCACAAGAGCCAAAAGATGGAAACAACCCAAGTGTCCCTGGATAAACAACATGTGATATATACATATAATGAAATATTATTCAACTGTAAAAAGGAATGAAGTTCTGGTACATGCTATAGCACGTTATGCTAGGTGAAATGAAATAAGACACAAAAGGTGAATATTATATGAAATATTTGAATATGAAATATCTAGTATAGGAAAATCTATAGACAGAAAGTATACCAGAGGTTACTGGGGGCTGGGGGGAAGTGGGTATGGGGAGTTATTGCTTAATAGGTATAGAGTTTCTATTTGGGGTTTTTGTTTTCTGCAAAAAGACCTGGAAATTGATAGTGGTAACAGTTGTGCAGCATTGCAAATGTACTTATTGCCATTAAATTCTGAACTTTTTTTTTTTCTTTTTTTTTGTTAAAATTCTGAACTTTAAAATGGTAAATTTTGTGTCACATATTTTATCATAATTTTTTTTAAAAAAGGAAATTTAGACCTATTAAGCTGGCCAAGAGAAAAAATAATAATAATAAAAAAGAACCAAATTTTCCACTTACAATCTTAAATACATGATGACTAACTTCTGGATCCCTCCTTTTAAGCCTGTTTTCTCCTCAGTGGCAGGGTGCCACAGGGCACGTTTACTTCCCCTCACAAGTTCTGGCCCTCCACCTCCGTGTCCTACGCCTGGTGAGCTGGCAGAGTGGGCAGCCACCGTATTCCTGAGAGCCCTTTCTACACCAGGACAGCCAGTGATAAGTCAACTTTGCACAGAAGAGACTGTGAACCTCATTACTAGATCCCATTAAACCAAACTAAATATGTTCCCAACTCGTCTCCCCCTTAACCAACTCCCTCGAATGACCCTAGCCACTCTCAATTCACTTCATAAGAGGGGAACCATGAAGTCAGAGTAGAAACAGTCATCTTAATCAGTTTTGGCTAGGTTGTTTTACTTCTGCAAACTAAAAAAAAAAAAATGACCAAGTAAAAAAATGCCTCCCAGGGTCTTGGAAGGACCCCATGCAGGTGAGGGATGCTTAAGTTTAAATGTCATTAGTTTTATAGAAAATCTACTTCTAGGGGTATAAAAATCCAAGCTTTATATTTTTCTTGGTCTAGGCATCATCAATAAACATGATTACTGGATTCCCACTCCACATTATGCAAATATTTATCAAGCACTGACCACGTGCCAGGCACGTGGGAGCCCATGGTACTAAAATGAATGGTCCCTGCCCTCATGGGCTTAGGCTTTAGCTGAGAGAGAGAGACATCAATCAAACAAAGAACCATACCTTAAAATGAATTTCACAAGAAAGTTCCTTTTGGGGTCACATCTGCTTTGCCCAAACCAAACTGATTATTGCCATTTGCCGAATGAGAGAGGGGAGAGAGGGAAGGCCAGGAATACAAGGAGCCACTTAGTGGGAGATCCTCGGAGAAGGGTCTCTTCTGACGTTGTGGTTGTCCTTGGGTTTAGAGTCTGGCCACTGTGGTCCACATCTGCCCCAATCTGCCCTGCATCTACAGTTAGTCTATTCCTCTAGGTCCTCAGGCTTAAAGTCCTGGGGTATGTGAGGCTGAAAAGACTAGCTCAGCAGGGTTTCTTCAGCTAGGAATTCCAGGACCCAAAGCCCAGCACAGGAAATATTGGATGCTGGTCCAAGGAAGCTGAAGTGAGATGTTAGTGCAGCTAACTTCTTACCCTAACTAAAAATGAGGGACTGACCTGAGTCCCTCAATGAATATCCCCGGGAGGGTCTGATCTCCTGCACTACCCTGCCCCTCTTTCCTGTTCTCTCCAGACTTAGCCTATAAAGTTATCTCTTTTCTTCCTTTTTCAGCGAACGGTCTTGAAATAGTTATCTATGCTCATTGTTCCACTTTCTTATGTCCAATTTCCTACCAACCCACAGCTGTCTAGCTTCTGCCGTGGAAACTGCCATTACTAAGGGTTCTGGATACTGTTGCGGCTGTGTCCATATGGCTGCCCTTACTTACTACTTCAGGGCACACCAGACTTCCAACTGCCAGTGACTGCATTTCTTTGCCTGTGGGCTTTCTCTTGCCACAAGGGCCTGCTTTCCTGCCCAGGCAGCAGGCTGAAAACGTCAGGGAATGATTGCCCCCTAAGAGCAGCTCCCAACTAATGTCAGGGATTGGTATGTAAACATGCAGCTCCCACAGTTCTTTGGAGGGGAAACTGGGAGGTGAATGTTCTGTACCAACTTCCAGAGCTTTCCCAGCAGGATTAAGCTCTAATTGCCCATAGTAGTTACTGGCTTGACAACTCACCCTTTATTGGCTGATCCTTCCCTGTTTCACTCCCCCCTCCCACTCCCATCTGTGTTCCTTCATCTTTCAAACAAACTAATCCTTGTCTCAGAGTCTGCTTCTAGGGAAACCCAAACTAAGCACCAAGGTCACCAATGATATCCTAATTATTTCAGTACTAATTAATCAGCCAACAAGAACGCATTGTGTATCCACTAGATGCCAGGCATTGTCCAATCTTACCTGTTTCTTCTTTGTTTTTGATACTGTACCCACTCCTTCTTGAGACACTCCTTTATTGGATTCAGGCTTCCTTGCATTTTGGCTATCCCCTTGAGCATCAGCAGCTCCTGCTCCACCTACCTCTTACACGGCGATGTTTGTCCCAGAGTTCTCTGTTCAACCACTGTTCTTCCCACATTACATGTCTTTCTTTGGTGATGTGAACCACTCATAGCATCAAATCCCACTTCTTTGTTGAAGATTCCCAAGTCCCTGTATCTCCTCTTAACTCTCTTTTGGATCCCAGGCTGGGTGTCCAACTGCCTATTGGACATTTCTACCTGGAAGATGCGCTTTATCCAGTGTTAGGGGTTTATTGGATGGGCTCTATGTAAGGACATTTCCTTACTCCATGTAAGAAAATGGAGTAGAAGATACTGGCAAGAGAGCAGTAAAAAGTGAACAATCATGGGATCTAGCTCAACAGAGAAGGAAGTGACTATAGGAGGAAGCTGAAATTTTGGGAAAAGCAAAAGGATCAAAGGCAGTGCAAAGGGATTACCCAATAGATAAATACATTCTCAGGAGGCTGGCAAAGCAAAGTGAACCCCCACAACATTTTTTTGAAAGAATGTGGAATTTTTAAAAAGCTCTGAAATAATCAGCAAGGGAAAAGCCAGAACTTTATGAGACTTCCTTATGCTTATTTTATAGGTTAATACTACTTTTAATTTAAATTGCACAGAAGGAAATTCTCCTTTTGAGTTCTTATGGAGATTAAAGGTCTGGCCTGGGTCTGAGAGATTGATGAGATTAAAACATAGCTATAACAGAAGCAAGAGAGACAAAAAGCTGGAAGGAAAGGAGGTTGTCAACCAAGAGTAGACATTCTCTTAACTAATCTCTTCCTTACTGACCTACTGGCTTAACCAAAACTTTCCATTCTCATGGTAGCACCAACTAGTTGATAGCACAGCATTCTATTCAGAGTAGGTTAATCTCTTGCATACCCTAGTTCTACCTCCACCAGTTGAGTGGAAGTAATTGTGAATGTTCCAAAATTCGTTTATGCTCGTGGTTCTGGTTACTAAAACAATTTAATTAAATATGATGCAAACCAGTGGTGCAAAAAGAGAATTGTTGTTTCCAACAATATGAAATCAAATTCTTTGAAAAGACTCCTTAAGTGCCAGATTGGCCTTTATATAAAATATCTGTTTGATTTTCATACTAACCCTCTAAAGTGGGTACTGAGGAAACTGAAGCACAAAGCACAAGGTGTTACATCCAGGATTTGAACCCAGGCCACCTGGCTTGAGAGACTGTGCTCTTAACCATTATGCTATCATGCAGAAAATCTGAAAAAAACTATTAACAATGGAGTCTGCACTGTGGTTATTCCACAAGAATATGTGAGTTTTCTTGTTCTACTTTAAAGAGACTAAAGCTGAAGTCCATAGACAATTTGATACGGGTATGGTTATCCAAGAATTAAGGACTTCACACTGAAGGAAAGGCCTTGGTCCTCTATCAGAAGATTAACAAGTGGTTCTGCATTTACATATTCTAAATTAGGCTAAAATGTTGAAGTATAGCTTCAGTGCTTTTTCTGACTCCTCACTTTAACCGACTTCGCTTAATCAACCTGGTAGCAATGCTGAATGAGTAGGACATGTCTGTTTTAGAATTTAAAATTTAGAGATAGAATAACTACAGTTGAAGAATCAGCTATCTTTCTAAAGCACAGATCTGATTATAACATTCCCTTGTTTAAAAAGTTTTGACATATAATTCTGAGCACCTATCTGAGTGAACATATATATCGTGAATAATGAATGAATATATATAATATGTAACTATATGTCCTTAATGAAATGTTATGATAAGCTTTTCTTTCCTTTCAAAGCATTTATTACAATTTTCTATTTTCTATTTATTTTTCTGTTCATTTGTTTGAGAGAAGGAAGGGAGGAAAAGAGGAAGAGGGGAAAAGAAGGTAGGCACAGACTGCTTTCAGTATATGCATTAGGGCACCGGATCCAACTTGTAGGAAAAAGGAATGGTCTGGGAAACTCTGAGGAACTAACATTGGAGCTGAGATCTGAAGGACAAGTGGGATTAATTGGGCGAAATGGATTGGAGGTAGGGATGGGGGGGGGGGCAAAGAGGTAAGAAAAGATGATGTGTCTTCCAGGTGGATATAACATCAGGTACCAAAGCCATGAGGCAGAAGGTTGCTGTGCAACATGTTTGAGAAACTCCAAGTAGATCAGTGTGGTAGGACTGCAGAGCACTGAGCAACTGGAGTGAGATGAGACCAGAGAGGAGACGGCGGATCATGCAGGGATGTACAGCCCATGCTAACAGGACTTTGATCCTTATCCGAAAAGCAAAGAGAAGCCGTTAGTGAGATTCAAGCAATGGAATAACATTTTCAGATTTGTGATTTTTAAAAAACCTTGCTCGCTGCCACGTAGAAAACAGATTGGGGCTCAAGCAAGGTTCATTCTTCTTCTAAGCGTTCTTTGATCACTGAAGAAGAGTTAATGTTTTGTCAGTGTGCTCCCACCAAAATTTAGGAAGCTCCTAAATTTAGGACTTGGTGTCTTTTGTTCATTGCTGTATCCCCAGTATCTAAAACAATTCCTGGCATTTAGTAGGTTCCTAATAAATTTTACTTAGATGAATAATAAGGCACCTTTAGTATATCATTTATCACGTTACACTGTAATTATTTTTTTATATAATATCTCAACTAACTCCTCCTTAATGTAATGTTAATGCTGTGTCCAAAAATCAGATAATACAAAGGGAGGGGACATTTGTCCTGCCACATGACTTTTCCTCTTCTGTAGGCCTCATTATAGAAGCGATGAGCCCTCAGTAACCAAATAATTATACAGTTTGTAGTGGAAAGGGACTTCATTTCCTCCTAAATTAAAAATCTCCAGTCCATATCATCGATAGCCCCTTCCAACATGAAAAAGTTAGAATGAACATAGCCCAGATATCCCTAAAGAGTAGGAGAAAGATCAAAGGTGATGGTGGGGTTATACAGAGAATGTACAGTTTAACAAATGAGTATGATTGCTGAATCATTATACTGATGTTTCATTTAATCTCCAGAATCTTAGACCAGTTAGAAGTTAAAACTTAAAATTGTGGAATTGTAATCTATACCAGACTCTGAAATCTGTTCTACAACTAATTGTGATATGCTTTGACATTTATTGCCTTTTTTTGCATATATGTTAGTTTTCACAAAAAGAAAAATAATTTTTTTCTTCTAGCTTCCAGTGTTTTGGAGCTGCTAGAAGGAAAAATCTGAAATAGTGGAATGGTAACCCATTACAAACTCTGACATCTGTTCTGTCACTACTTGTTGAAGTGTACTTTGAAAATCATTGCTTTTTCTTTCTTTTCCTTGTATATGTGTTACATTTAACGATAAAAAATGTTAAAATGACAACAACAAAACTTCCAGAGATTAATGGTAATCATTTTAGCTTGAATTACCCAGGATCCTTTACGTGTTCTTTCTTATGGCCAAGTAACTCTCCAAAGGCCAGTCTCCAAATTGAGAGATTCCTTGTTCTGGAAGTATGATACTTGAGCAATATTTTCACTAGAACTACAAAGGCTAAAAAGGTTCTTCAGGGTCATTCAATCTACTCCTCATCCCCACTCCAAAGTTTAAGCCCCCTCAGTAATACTCCTTTCTCATAGGTTGGCTATCTCCCCTCAGGGTGCCCAGAAACAAATTCAGGGGCCAAGGAGGAACATGCCAGGTGCTACAGATGGAGATTACTCAGAAAATCAACTCTAGTCTTCAGTGAGTTTCCCTACAGGAAGCTACCTTAAAATCCAAGGGGACCCACTCACCAACTCCCTAGCTCTTCAATCTGGTTCCTTCTAACTTATTTAACCGAAAAAATGGACAGCCTCAATCAAAAGTATCTCAGTGGATTCTCTCATCTTAAAAATGTTTCTCTTTTCAAGTCTATCCTTAGACAGACCACCTGTAGCATGTACTACAGACCTTCTCCTCTTTTACATAATTTCTGTTGAAAATGTGAACCCCTCCTATTGAATCTGTTTCCAAATTCACCAGAAGCATCCATCTCCTCAAACTCTTTTTCCTCAGTTCTCTAATTCAGAGAAACTGTTTTATGTGGCAACACAATTCAAGGTCAAATAAGTACTGGGAATGTGCTCTGAGCCCTGCTAGATTTTACTCCCAACCTGCCTTATCCCGTTATATTATGTTCACTCCAAAAAGTCTGTGTTAAATTTATAGTTTTCTGACTAGCTGATTCTCTATTTCCTTTGCCAACTTCTCCCTTTACCCCATACAATTAAATCATTTTCAATGTTCTTTTTCTCTCTCCGCTTATTCATCTTCTCATATTTGTTTTCATTATTTCCAAAATATTCATTTATGGTTCTAATAAATCTTCTCTATTTTTGGGCAATCTACTTAACAACATATCAAGTACCTTAGTTAATAAATTAAACAAATATTTAATGAATGCCTACCACATTTTTTCATTCCACAAATTTCCCTTTCATTTGATAGTACCATGAGGCCCCCAAGGGTCTTGTAGTAATACCCTTATAGCCTCTCTCCTTTTTCCTAAACCCCACTCCCATCTGTTTCCCTAAACCCCACTCCTATCATGATAATCACTGGGATCAGATCATTCCCCTTTTCCAAAGCCCATGATAATTCATTTCTGTACTCAAACTGAACCTTGGAACCATAAGCTCTCAGTATCTGCAAAATAGTTCCTGGCCCACCTCCCCCTACCCTACCACCCTCAAGGTCCAGTGCTCTCTGTCAGTTACTATGACATCATGACATCACATCAGGGAGTTATTAGATAGCATTCACCACTTCCTTTTTGTGCATCATTTTAATTTTTTTTCTTCCTCTCTTTCACTCTCCTTTTTTTTGTCTTTCCCACTCCTATTTTTTTTCTCTTCTCCTTCCTATGACCCCCACAGGTGTCTCCCTTGCGAAAACATTTTAATATCATCTTGCTCAACTGCTTTCCAAGTTCTGCCATTGTGGTGCCCTCTCTCGCATTTTTTTTCTGTTTGGGACATTGTGCTGTATCCTGTGCCTTCACTAAGGTGAATCAGATGAGAGATCAAGCTCACATTCTAAAGGAAAAGATTAGACAGAGGAATGGAAACAACAAAACAAACAGAAGTCCAGTAAACCAAGAATAATAGAAAAAGTTTGGTGTTTTCTTATAAACATGTACTTACCACATGACCCAGTAATTCCACTCCTAGTTATTTCCTCAAGAGAAATGAAAACCATGCCTGCATAAAAACCAGCTTGTGAATGTTTATAGTAGCTTTATTGATAATCACCAAAAATTGGAAACAAGCCACATATTCTTCAGCTGATGACTGGATAAACACCTGTGGTACAGTCACACGATGGGATACTACTTGGCAATGAAAAGGAATTAACTACTGAAACGGGAAACATGATAGGTTAATTTCAAATACATTATGCTAAGTGAAGAAGCTAGAATCATACATGTTGTATGATTTTATTTATATGACATTCTGAAAAATGCAAAACTATAAGGACAGAAAACAGACCATGGTTGCCAGCAGCTGGGGAGCAGAGGAGAGACGGACTACAAAGGAGAATGAGGGAATTTGGGGGGTTATGGAGATATTCTATATTCAGATTGTGGTGGGTGGTTACATGATCACATTTGTCAAAGCCCATAGAACTGTATACTATCAAGGGTTAATTTTACTATATGTAAATTATACCTCAATAAATCTGATTTCTAAAAAATAAAGTCACAAAAATGAAAGAAAGGAATTAATAAAGATAAGTGCAGAAACAAAACAATAGACTTGATTAATCTTACAATAAATTGGTCCATTAAAACATACTAACATATACCAATAAAACAGACAAACTCTGGCAAATCTGAATAAGAATAAAAGAAGAAAGTCCAGGCAAACGATATTAGAAATAGAAAGGAGATTTAATTTCTGACATAAAGGAAATCTAAAAATCATAATGTAGACATAACTTTATAGTTAAAAATGAAAATTTACATGAAATTAAATGGTTTTCTAGGTAGACATAAATTAACAAACAAATTGACCCAAGAAGATATATAAAAACCTGAGTGGACCAATAACCCTAGGAGAATCTGAAATAGGTAGGCAAAGATATACCATTCCTAAAACCATCAAGTCCAAATAATTTAAGGTAAGTTCTACCTTCAAGAAACAAATCATTCCCATGTTATCTTATACTAGCACATAGAGAAATGGAAAACTAACAATTCATTCTACTTTTGAGCAGTTCTCAAAATGTGGTCTGGAGATCCCTGGGGGTTCCTAAGATCCTTTCAAGGGGTCCACGAGGTCAAAACTACTTTGATACTAATACTATATGCTTTAACTTTTTTTTCAATCTTATTTTCTGGTACGAGTGTATAGTGGAGTTTTTCAGAGACTAATAGAATGACATGTGATGACCTAATTTCTCTGGCAACTAATGAAATGTGTGCTGGTGCATTCTCATATTTAATTTTTTTCTCTATTTTAATTTCTAATATTGCAATTATTGATAGATAACTCATATAAACAAAAGTTCTTTGCAGATACTCATTACTTTTTTTTTCTCTTTGGATTTAAAAAAAAAATTATTAATTAAAAAATTAAGTAACCAATTAAAACTACTCATTACTTTTTGATAGTGTAAATGGGCCCTGAGATCAACAAGCTTGAAAACCACTGCGCTAAATTAATATAACACCAATATCAAAAAAGAGACTAAGATGGCACAAGATAAAGAAAACTATCAGTTTAATTAAGAATATATGTGCAAATATCTTAGACTAATATTAAAGGAACAAAATTCATGACTAGATAAGATTTATCCAAGATTGTAAGGGATGGTTCTACATTAGGAAATCTATTTATATAACCTATTACATCAATAGATTAAAGGAGGAAAACTTCATGATCACCATGAAATATGCTTTTAAAAAGTGACAAATTTAATATCCATTCTTGCTTTTAAGGAGCAAAAGTAAAACAAAATTTAAAAGCTCTTAGCAAGCCAGTAATAGAAGAAAATGTCTCCAATTTGATAAAGGGCATTCACCATTTCCATTAAAGTCAGGAACAAGATAAAGATGCCTGATTTCGTTGCTATAATTGCACCACTAAACATGGCAATGGAAGTCCTAGCTAATGCAATAAGACAAGAAAAATACATAGGTGTATTACAAAAGAAGACATAAATTGTCACTATTTACAAGTGATTTAATTTTCAATTTAGGAAATCTAAGAACAACAGGAAAAATGTAAACTAATACTACATTTTAGTAAAGTGACTTGATAAAAGTAGATAAAATGGATATTTTCCTTGTATACCAACTTTACCAAATAGAAATATATAATGGAAAATATCTTATTTATATTAGCAAGCAAATTGTAAAATACGTGTGAATAAACCCACCAAAATTTATATGAAGAAACTGTAAACTTTATTGAAAGACCTAAAAGAAGACAAAAATAAATGAAGAATACATTGTTTCTGCATTAGACTCAAATTAAATATAGATTCAATGAAATCCAAAATACTTACAGGATGTTTTATGGAGCTGGGCAATTTTATGGAGCAGCCAAATTTATTCTAAAGTTCACTGGACAGAGGAAATGTACAAAACAACGAAGAACATTGCAAGAAAAGAAAAACAATGGAGGGATGGGCCCCATGAGGTATAAAATCATTCCTATAATGCCACAATAATTAAAGCAACATAGAAACAAAAATGGACCAAAAATATCCGTGGAGCAAAACAGAGTCCAGAAACAGACCCATGTACAAACTATCACTTGAAATCAGTGGGAAAAGGATAGACTAATTATGTTGGGATAACTGGAAACTCCTTTATTCCTTTCTGTGTTACCAGGATAAAAATGTTTCTTAAAAAAACCCATAGTACTTGTACAATACAAACAGTGAACCCCAATGTAAACTATGGACTATAGTTAACAGTATAATTATAACAATATTCTTTCATCAATTATAACAAAGATACCACACTAATGCAAAGTGTTACTGATTGATGGAGGGTAATATGGAAACTGTATTTTCTGCATGATTTTTCTGTAAACCTACAATTCTCCAATAAAAAAGATTATTTAAAAAATAAAGTTATGATCCTAATTTGCACTGTATATAAAAATAAATTTTAGTTGTATTAAAGATGTAAACATGTAAAATGTAAAACTATGAAAATACTGAAAGGGAAAGGAATGTTACATAATGATAATTTCCTGAGGGTTGGAATAGCCTTTGTATGTAAATCACAAATCCAGAAGTCATCATAGAAAAGACTGACAGATTCTACTACATAAGAATTAAAACCTTCTGTATTATGTAAAACAATGTAAAGATGAGCAATAGACTAGGAAAAAATATTTGCAACATAAAACAGAGAAAAGATTAATATCATATTTAATGAAAAGTGCCTTCAAATCAATAAGAAAAAGACAAACAACCTAATAGTGAAATAGACAAATAATATAAACAGAAAATTCACAGAAGAAATACAAATGATCAATAAATATAAAAAGCATGCTCAAAATCACTAGTAACCACAGATATACAAATCTGTAAAATAACAATATAACATTTTTTATTTATCAGATCTACCAAAATTAAAACTGGTAATATCCAGTGTTGGTGAGATGTAGGGAATTGCGTATTCTCATTCACTATTGGATGGCAGTGTAAACTAGTACAGCCTTTTTGGAAAGTATTTTAGCATACTCTAACAAATAATTAAATCCTCATACCTTTTAACCCAGCATTTCCACTTGTAGTAGTTTATCTTGCAAAAATAATTGAATATGTCCAAAGGGATATATATGTACAAAACATTCTCTGCAAGATTGCTTGTAATAGTGAAAACTTGCAGCAATCTAAAAGTCCTTCAATAGGAAAATAACTAAATAAATTATGGTAATTCCAAAATATGGACTATCACTAAGGGATTAAAAAGAATAAGATAAGTCTATTACATACTGACATGGAAACATTTTAAAAATATATTGTTAGGTGAAAAACTAAGAAGCATGTTTATGATATTATTTCATTTGTGTAAAAATATATATTTCTATCTACATGAATACATATGTGTAAAATAGAAGAGTCTGGAAGGGTACCTACTAAACTGTAAACAGTGTTTACTATTGTGGACGAGAGTAGGATTAAAGACGTGGGGTAAGAAAACTAACCTCTAAATTTTTCAAAAGGAATAAAAACAAAAAACTCCTGCAATATCTACAGTAAGAGGTAACGCAGGCCTGAGCAAGGGCATCAATTGTGAAAGTTTTGGAAGGAGTGCTGCCTCCAAACTCCTGTTAACATATTTTTTATATTTGCATTATATCCAAATTCTGAAAGCTGTAACTATAGATCTGCTTCCATAGGCACAGGGACTGATAAATAATTCATCTCTGTGTCTTCAGTGCATAGAAGAGTGTTTGCCATTCAGTATATGCCGAATAAATGTACGTTGAATGAATCATAATCTGAAAGATAATAAAATAGTAGGATATACAGTCTCTGGTAACTAACTAAATGAGATAGAGTGAAAAGGGATGGTTGGAGTAAATAATTGCATCATAACCAAATAAGGAGAAGAGGAAGTTTGGAGGAAATTATGGGTAATAATAGCTAACATTTAATGATTAAAGATTATGTGCATGTACTGTAGGGGCTTTGTATGCACTATCTCATCTAACACTAAAAATAACCTTACATGCCTCTCTATGAGGAAAGTAAAGAGACTTTTCCAAAGTCATTCAGCTATTAAATATTGGAACTGGGATTCAAATGAGCATCCCAGACTCCATACTCTTAACCATGCGGAATAGTACCTCTAAGAAAATGGAAAGCTAACATCAATTTTGGTATGTTGAGTTTGAGTTGCTGACAGGGTATTATTCATTGAAGTGGAGCTGTGCAGTGGGTAGTTGGAATTCCAAGTCTGCAGCTTCTGAGAGGCATCAGAGCTAGAGGTGTGGATTGAATGTTGCCTATGAGAGAGTGGTATCTGAGACACCAACCTTCATCAGTCTTTCAGCAGTACTTACTGAGCTCCCATATAAATGCTAGGTACGTATTACAGCAAACATTCCATTTAAGTCCACTTGGCAAATACAATGCTTATTAGTTGAATGTATTGTGTATTTTGCATTGTCAGCCATTTAAAAAAATGTTTAATGTTTCCAATTACACTATCAGCATCTTGAGGGCAGGTCAAAAATATTAAATTTCTTTGTAATTGTATAACATCTAAAATGGTACCTTGTGATGGGGCTCAAGACGTGTTTGTTGATTGCATGCTTGTGGGAATATTAAGAAATGAGTTGCCATTCACAAAGGCTAGTCAAAGTCTCAGGAAACCAAGCGTAGACAAAGCCTTCAATTCTGTTACCACCTAAAAGTCTATGAAAGGTTTCAAACCAAATAAAAGATTTTTCATCACTTTTATCAAGGTTAATTGGAGGCATCACAAAGTTGCAGCTTCGACCAGCAGGCTGGCTGCCAGAAAGCTTATACCAGTGGTATTTCCCTTGGCAAATTTATCAAAGTCGAGGGTCTGGCCCTCAGCCTTGCCGGTCCAGAAATTTAATCCTATCAGAGTTGAGAGGACTCATGGAAGTTCGTGCATGTCACTATCTCATAGAAAACTGAATTATAAAATTAGAGTGTCTGTTTATTAATATGCAAAGAGGAATACGACTGTCGGGCAGAGCAGACATTTGTATCCACCATCATCTCCCTGTAGCTAAGTGACGCCTTAAAGCCAAATTACTAGAAGGTCATATGTTAAGCCCAGAATCAGCACATGGGGAATCGGGAATAGGATCAGAATGTTTAACAGCAGCAGGATCTGATAGCCTGAGGCACAGATAGCACGAAACAGGAGCAGAGCAGAACCTTTGGAACCAGGCAGAACAGGACACACAGAGCTCTTAGCAGTGGCCGTGGACAAGTCACCAAACCTCTTTAAACTCTGGTTTCTAAAAGGTGAACAATGACACCTACTTCACAGGCTTATTGTGATGATTAAATGAGATCATACATGAAATGCAAAGGCAGTCCCTCTCATGTGAGAGGCATTCAATTAATGGCAGCTGTACATCTATCGCTACATCAGGGACACACCTGTTACAGGTTAAAGTTCGCCTTTCAGAATACCCTTTGTCTGAACAACACTGGGCAGGCAAGACTGGAGGCAAAAGACCATTCAGAAGGTTTCTGCATAATCCAGATCATAGATACTAGTGACTTAAATAGGCCTGTGGCTAGGAGAATAGAGATACACAAACAGATTTCAAAGACACTTAGGAGGTAGACACTATCCTGGGTGTTTAACCTCAGTTTTATAGTCCCAACAGAAACTTTGTAAAGCAAGTAGCCCATTTGTCAGATAAAAGCCAGAGATGTTAAACAACTAGCTCAGGATCACATGGCAATAACTGAACTGCAAAACGAAAACACAGCTGGTGTGACTGCAAAGCCTCTGTTCTTTTTACAAGCAAAATATACTGATGTACATATCTTGGTTCTCAACCAAGATATTAATTGTGAGAAATATAGTAATATATTACCACGAATAATAGAGTATTGAAGCTTAGGGAGATGATTTGCTTTTAGAAAATATAAATTGGAGCAGGTCAAGGTTTTCCCTATAATAAATAATGTCACTATGGTTCACTTTCATTATGATAAGCTTTTATAAGGTGGGGAGAAATAGGTGGAGTTAGAGCTTGTGGACCACAAATTATACATCACTGTAGGTTTCCCTGTGGGAAAAGGACATGTACAACAATAGGACATCACCATTGCTGCCTCCTGAACAACTATAAGACCCTCAGTCATCTGTCCTCTGCCTTACACGCATCATCGCTTGCTGGATGATCTTCTCCCCACATCCTTTCTTTTTTTTTAAACTAAAAACAGTTTAAGAATGGTTACTCCAAGAGAACTCTCCTTTTGAATAAAGAAAGTCTTAGCTGGGCCATCTACAAGTTTTCACTGCAACGATAACAAGCTCTTTAGAAAGTAGACATAGGTGTTAACCAAAGGATAATCTTTTGGCCACTGTGTTTCTTAGATTTTCATCTTTCCAGCCACATTCACAGACAAATTATAATCAACTACAAAAACTTAATTTTTTAAAGATGAAGGAAATATCACATGGCAGATTTGAGTTTCTTTTTCTTATGAACTGACAAGCTAGGTCTTTTCCCACCTTTACTTTTAAAAGCTGAATTTTTATTTTATTTATTTATTTATTTTTGCATGGGCAGGCACTGGGAATTGAAACCAGGTCTCTGGCACAGCAGGTGAGAACTTTGCCACTGAGCCACCGTGGTCTGCCCTACAACTGAATTTTCAACCCATGAATAATATTTTACATTTATTCTTCCAAATTTTGCATTAAATTAGTTTGAACCTAAATTTTTATCCTGATGAGAAGGATGTGAATGAACTTTGTGCTTCTACAAATTTAATAATCATGGCTTCTGTATTCCTACCCCAAAGACTGCTTTAAATCAATTGTTTTCAGAAGTGTTCAGATATCATTCGTTCATTAGACAAATATTATTGCATGCCACCCAAGGGTCAGGCCCCTCAAGAAATTTATAATCTAATAAGAAAAACAGATAGGTACATATTCACAATAATAGTTATATCTTTAATAACAATTTCTACTATTTACCGCTGTCTTCTCTGCCAGACACTGTGCTAGGCCCTGAGAATAAAAAGAATGAGAAAGTTTCCTATTTTCAAGGAGCTTACCACGCCTTCTAAGGGCTTATGCACAATCTGATGGGAGAAGAAAGGATATTAACAAATAAGTGTACAAGAGTAAACAGGTGCCTTACTAGAAATAAGAACAGTAGAAGGGAAAAGGATGGAGGTGTTAATGAGAGATGAGGCAGAGAATTGGAAAAGGTTTTATAAAAGAAGTGATTTTTGAGCTGAGTTTTAAAAGATGAGTATGTACCCTCTAAATTAAAGACAAAAAGGGTAATCTTGGCAAATGCAGGTATGAAACAGTTTCAACTGTTCATGTAACTACAAGCAGTTTGGTATAGATGGAAGTTATTAAAAAAAAAAAAAAGAAAGAAAGGAAGTGGGGAGAAGATCATCCAGCAAGAGATGATGCATGTAAGGCAGAGGGCAGATGACTGAGGGTCTGATATCCTGTGTTGTTCAGGAGGCAATGGGGAGTATGTCATTGCAGGGTTTTAGGCATGAAAATTGTAAGAACAGAATTATCTTGGAAATAGCACTCTGGCAGTAGTAAGGAGGATGGAATAAAAATGTTAGAGACTAGAGATAAGGAGATCAAATAGAATCTATAGGATATATTTATGGGAGGTATTCATAGGCAGAGTGGTTAAATAGAAGGAGGAATGCTAACCCTGCATTAAGAAATCAGGAAACAGACAACCCAATAGAAAAATTAGCAAAACCCAGAACAGGCACTTCAAAAAAGAGAAAATTCAAAACACAAAAAGGTGTTCAACCTTATTAGTATTGGGGAAATACAAATAAAAATCACATTGAGAAATCATAACATATCCACAAGGTTGACAAAAATTAAAAGGTTTGATAGTGGCAAGTGTTGGTGAGGATATAGCATAAAAAAGAAAACAACAACAACAAAAAAAAACTTTCATACATAGCTGGCAATGGAGCAAACTGGTAGAACCTCTTAAGAAAGCCAGTTTGATGTTAGCCAGTCAAGTTGAAGAAGCACTTACCCCAGAACCCAGCAATTTTATTCCTGGTTCTTTACCCTAAAGTCACTTTATGCCCTGTGCACCAGGATAAAATTTTAAAATATCTAGAGCAGCATTGTTCATAAGAACCAAAATATGGGAAACAACCCAAATGTGTATCACCATTAGGATCGATATATGAATCATAGTATATTCATATAATGGAATATTACACAGCAACAAAACGTATGAACGTATAAACTCTAGCTATATGGACTAATATGCGTGACTCTCACAGACTTGACGGTGAATAGCAGCGAGCACAAATAGTACAAAAAGCACAATTTCATTCATATAAATGTCAAAAAAAAGGCTAAACTATATTGTTTGGGGATGCATATATGGGTGATAAAATTGTAAAGAAAAGCAAACAAATCATCATCATAAAAGTCAAGATAATGGTTATCTAAGGAGAGTAGAAAGGTTGTAACCAAAGAGAAGCATACAAGGGGCTTCCGAGATGCTGGAAATGTTTCATTTATTGATCCGGGCATGGTTTCATTAGAGTTTATCATATATAATTATTTAACTGTACATGTATGTCTCATGTACTTTTCTATGTATGTTGTATTTCACAATATAAAAGAAAAAAATAAATGTACTTGGAGAAAAAGAACAAAAGACACATTACAGCCATGTACTGCTAGATGTGTTTATACACAAAAGGCCATTTTTGTCGAAAAGAAAAAAGAAAAAAATCAGAGGCTTTAAATAGGGGATACATGTGAATTGAAATGTAAACAGCTGGTTGGAATTTGCCCAGCTAGCATAGGAAAGGGGAAATCTATGTAGGGAAGAGAATATGTGCAAATTGTCAGGTGCACGAGAGCAGAGCATAATCAGGGAACTACAATGTATTCAGCATGACAAGTTAAGAGAGAGAATCGTGAGAAAAAGGCTAGAAAGGGAGGTTAAATGGTCTTGGAATTTTGTGATAGAAATAAGGAGTAGTTAAGAGAGTGATGTGAACAGATCTGCACATTAGAAAGATCCTTGGCAACAATGTATGTAATAGTTTGGAAGAGATGATACTAAAGCCAAAGAATGTTGAGCGCCTCCTGGCATAGCTTGGTAAGACATCAGGAGAGTACAAACTAGGGGGAAAGAAGCAGGTACGGATGGAGGAATTTAATAAGCCAAATTGTTAGGACATGGGAATTGATTTGATACGAGGGGTTAGGTAATGGAGGGATCCTACTAGCTTGGGTAACTGTCAGCATGAGACATCAAAATAGGTAATACACCGGAAGAAGTAGTTTTGGTGAGAGAAGATGGTAAGTTTGTTTTTAGTCTTCTTGAGTTTGAGTGCCTTTAGGACATCTGACAGAAATGTCCAGAAGGCAGCTAGGTATACATGCATGAAGCTCAACAACAGAGATATTTGATTTAGATCCTGTCCATTCAAATTCTAGGTCTCAAAACTGCTAAACGGTTCATTGTGATTTGAATCACTACCAAATTGGAGATTTTTTACTCCCCCTGGGTACTTACCTAAATTTGAGGGTAAGAAAGGAAACAGGGGTGATTCCTAATTTTTTGGCCTGCACAATTGGGTGAACAGTGGTGCCATTATCTGAGATGAGGAAAACCACTGTAGAAGGGAGAGAGGGAGAATCAAGAGTTTTCTTTTAGGCTCTTTTTTAAACATTATGCTGGGAATCTCTTTTAGATATCCAAGTAAAGATTAGGTAAAGCAATACTAATTTGTAGCTCAGAGGGCAAAGTCATGGGCAGAGTTAGAACTTTGGGTTCCCTTAATAGAAAAACAGTATTTAAATATTACCTAACCTAATTTTAGGTTGGGTGCTACTCAGGTGAACTAAACCAGGTACTTATCCCTCTTATAATAGTAATCTCATTGTAATATATTTGACAGTTGCAAGTCATTAGAAGGTAGAAGCTGGGTCTTGCCTACTTTGGAAGCTTGTGACCTAATGGTTCCAAGCATATAGTAGATAATAAATTTGCTGAATGAATGACTAATGAAATGCTGCCCACTCCTTCTGGCTTGAGTATTTCCTGCACTACGTTCATCAGAGATCTCAAACCTTCTCCATGTATTAAGTTTCCAGCTGCTACTGGAAACTTATAGTTGAACTACTGTTCAACTTCAAAGCTAATCCTTGCACATATCACCCTGACTTCATTTCTTGTACTTCTTCCTCAAAATTGTATACTTCATTATTCCTAATCCACATAACCATATGTTTTATATTCCTCTTCATTCATTTACAATCCAGCTCAGAGAACAAGAAGATACCATAGTAGGTCTTAAAAATACCAGATATTGGACTTAGGAAAACAGACGAATCCAGAAGTCACATCCCAATGTACTGTTCTCTTTAACAACCTTCCAGGCATGGATGGCTCTTGCTTACTCATTTGCCCAGAACCGTCATGGCCAATTAAAAACTACAGTCCCTCTGACTATTTAAGATTGAGTCAAGCATAGCCTGTCACAACTGTTCTCTCAACTACTGGACAAAATGGGATTGCACTAGGGCAAGGACTTCCCCTTTAACTGGGAATCAGCTCTCTTTCTTTCCAGTGATAATGTCTTGGAAGTGGCCACCACAATCGGTTCTAGGTCAGGAGATAAATCAAATCATAGATTCTGATGCAGATGAGTCCCTCCTTGCCAAGTGTCAGATGGGATTCTGTAATCCAGATTTTCAGGGTCAGCTCCTGGGCAGAACTATCCTGCGAATTTGGATAATATCAAGGTCTCTAGAGCACCTGAGAAGTTTCTCTTTGAGATTCAGGGAACAGGAGTCCTAACACTCCAAAGTTCCACCTCTAAGCTCTCTTGTACTTCTAGGCTGGGTTCCAAGCTCACCCATGATTGATACTCCCTCAGCAGAATAAGTACCAGGTTGTGGAGTCCTTTTCTAATTCAGAATCCTTTCCATCCTGATCTAAGAGATCACTAGGTGGAGCTTTCTGCAGTCTATTGGAAGGGTTTGAGGGAAACAGCATAGGATTTTGGTTTCAGACAAGATCTGATTTTGAATCCCAGCTCTAGCATGGACCAGCTGTGTGTTAGTAAAAATCTCTTAAATTCTCCAAGCCTCAGCTGCATTATCTGTAAAATGGAGATAATATTTTCCCATAGGGTTGTTGTATAATAAATGTTACATTTTTTCCCTGGTTTCCTCCCCCTTCCCCTACAGCAAGAACTGGCTAGGAACACCAGCCCCAAAGCAGAGTCAGCTTTGATTAATGCCCTCTTTCCTTTGCTTACATCCTCTTTGTCTTCACCACTCCCCACCTTTGCATGCTGTGTACTTTCCAGAGTAAAGCCCTGAATACATCAAGCTTTTTCTCGACAGTGCTGTTCAATAGAACTTTCTGCAATGATGAAAAAGTTCTGTATCTGCACTGTGCAATATAACAGACCTTAGCCACATGGGGCTGAGGAAATAAATTGTAAAGTTCATTTAATTTTAATTATTTTACATAAATGGCCTTCTATGGCTAATGGCTACCATAATTCTAGATTGTTGGTCTCTGCAATTGCCATTTGCCTGCATGAAATGTATTTCCCCACTCTTCACCTAGTTAACTTCTACTCAGTCTTAAAAATCTCAACTTTTAAAAAATTTTTTTCTTTTTTTTCGCATGGGCAGGCACTGGGAATCGAACCTGGATCTCCGGCATCACAGGCAAGAATTCTGCCACCGAGCTACCATCGTACTGCCCCAAAATCTCAACTTTTAACACCTCTCCTTCTAGAATGCATTCTCTGAGACCCAGGACTCAATTGTGTTTCCCTTTTGTCTCCTCCCATAATTTCCTCTGCACTTCTCCTAGCATATCACTCATCACATTTTATTTTTTTAATTAAAAAAAAATTTTAAACATAACAACATACAAACACGAACATTTTTACTGTATGATTCATTCCATTCTCGGTATATAATCAATAACTCACAATATCATTACATAGTTGCATATTCATCACCACAATCACAAATGCAGAACATCTGCATCAATCCAGAAAAAGAAATAAAAAGAAAAAAGAAAAAAATTTGTACATACTATACCCCCCCACCAATCACCAGCATTTCAATCTACGAAATTTATTTGAACATTTGTTCCCCCTATTATTTACTTATTTTTATTTCATATGTTCTACTCATCTGTTGACAAGGTAGAGAGAAGGAGCATCAGACACAAGGTTTTCACAATCACACAGTCACACTGTGAAAGCTCTATCATTATACAATCATCTTCAAGAAACATGGCTACTAGAACACAGCTCTACATTTTCAGGCAGTTCTCTTCAGCCTCTCCATTACACCTTTTTTTTTTTTTTTTTTAAGTGGTAATGAAACCAGTTACAGTCATTGAATTTTTTGTTTGTTTGTTTGTTTTTGCATGGACAGGCACCAGGAATTGAACCCAGGTCTGTGGCATGGCAGGCGAGAACTCTGCCTGCTGAGCCACCATGGCCCGCCCTCCATTACACCTTAACTAAAAAGGTGATATCTATATAATGCCTGGAGGTAAGAATAACCTCCAGGATAACCTCTCGACTCTGTTCGGAATCTCTCAGCCATTGACACTTTATTTTGTCTCACTTCGCTCTTCCCCCTTTTGGTCGAGAAGGTTTTCTCAATCCCTTGATGCTGAGCCACAGATCATACTAGGATTTCTGTCCCACGTGGCCAGGGAGGTTTACACCCGTGGGAGTTATGTCCCATGTAGAGAGGGGGAGGGCAGTGAGTTTGCTTGCCCTGTTGGCTAAGAGAGTGAGGCCACATCTCAGCAACAAAAGAGGTGCTCTGGGGGTGACTCTTAGCCTAATTTTAAGTAGGCTGAGCTTATCCTTTGTGGGGTTAAGTTTCACATGAACAAACCCCAAGATTGAGGGCTCAGCCTATTGCTTTGGTTGTCCCCACTGCTTGTGAGAATATCAGGAATTCTCCACATGAGGAAGTTGAAATTTTTCCCTTTCTTGCCATTCCCCAAAGGGGACTTTGCAAATACTTTTTTATTCACTGTTCAAATCACTCTGGGATTTATCAGGGCATCACTCTGGACAAACCAACAAAATCTCATGCCCTACTCAAGGTTCCATGTACTTATGGTGTTCACTTAAGATGTCCGCATAAGTTGTATTAGGAAATGCACTAGCCAAAATATAAATTTTGAACCAAATGAACATTTTTTGCTTTAGTCTCACACGTAAGTTAAAGTTTTAAAATATGAATTACCATCTATTTTCAACACCCTGCAGTACTGATTCCTTTGTTTGTCCTCATGCAAAAACATTTTTAACTTTATACATTTAGTCACTATCATTATGCATTCTAGGCATTCCTAAATTATACCATCTCAGTCTTTATCATCTATCTTTCCTTCTGATTTCATGGGTGCCCCCAGGCCTCCTCCCTCTATCATTCTCACATTTAGTTTCATTCAGTCATCACATTTTATTTTAATTACTTATCTGTCTATATTTTCCATTAGGTTATAAACTTCATAGGTTGTCTAGGGGCCACATGGCTCTCGGGTTTGGATGCCTCTCATTTTCCTTTTGAGTGGACAGCCATAGTAATTTAGGATGTCGACTTCTTTCAAATTGGTAACTGCTGTTTCTGGAATAACAACTATACATTTGAATAACTTCAGATATTGATTAGGAATGACCTTATACCTTTCTAAGGATAATCCAAAAGTCATCAACAAAAGAGGACAGGAATTATAAAATACCACACTAAAAAGGTAAAACCTGTATATGAAAGAAACCCCACCAGTCTAAGATACCAAGATAAATTAAAAGCTTGGAAAAATATGTGCAACATATATTACAGATAAAAATTGATTAAGAACCTTCTTATTAAAAAGAGCTAATAAAATCAATGACAAACAGATGGACATGCCATGGATAAAGGACATGAACAAGGAATTCATAAAAGAAGATGAATTAATTCCAATAAATATAAGAAAGTATGTTTAACTTCACTAATAACTAAAATGTAGATTAAATAAACAAAATATCATTTTAGCCTTTAAATTTTCAAAGATTTAAAAAAATATCATAATGTGTTGATAAGAACACAGAGAGGTAAATTAGCTAAAGAAAGAGGTAATTTAGCAAGAGGCATAAAAATTTAAAGGTGCATACCTTTTACCCAATAACTCTATTTTCAGGAGTTTTTCCTAAGAAAATGATCAAACACTGGGCAAAAGTGAATTTACAAAGATGTTCTCTGCAGTGTTGTTTTATAATACAATACTGAAAAACTGAAAACAACCTAATTAGCAATCAGAAATTATTAAATAATGTATGATATATCCATGCGATGGTATACTTATTAAAAACAGTGATGGAGATCTATATTTATTGGCATGGAGCAGTACTTGTAATAAATGAATAAATGAAAAAGACACAAACTAACATGTTAATATGACCCAATTTATATAATATGACCCAAAAATATTTATATCAATCTCCTCTCTATCTATCATCTATCTATTCATAAAAAGGAGTATGGAAGGATACAAGGCAAAATATCAATAATAATTCTGAGTAGGTGTTTTACTCTCTTTTTTATACCTTTATATATAGGCTAAATTAATGATAATGTGCACTTTTACCATCACAAAACAAATCATTTTCATTTTCGAAAAAACAAAACTGCTCCTATGGAGCAGTAGGTTCTCAATTTTGGCTGCACACTGGAATCACTGGAGAGCTTTAAAAAATACTGATATGTGGGTCCCATCTAGAAATTCTGATATAATTGGTCAGGGATAGCCTGGGTATTGGACCTTTTTAAAGCTTTCCAGATTATTCTAATACGCAGTCAAGTTTGAGAGCCCTATTAGAGGGTTAATCAATAATTCTGATAAATCAAGAGTTGACTTGAAACCTGCTGAGATGTTTCAGAAAATCATCAGATGATCCTTCTCGATCTGCTCAAGAGAAACTGCCCAACTAAAATCATGGCAAAGAGTTACTGTAGTTCCTCACCAGGATTCTGGTTTAGGGTTTGGTTTCCCCTTATATGGACAATGAGGGTCCTGAGGAATATCCAATACTAGGTTTCTTGGCTGATACAGCTGTAAACTTCCTGGGGGCCTGGAACTTACCTGTCTTATTCATTGGTGTATTCCTGGAACCGAGAATTGCCTTCCACATAGTAGTCATTTAGCAAATATTTATCAAATTAATGAGTCATATCAGAATACCTATTTTATTTAATGATAAGTACATGTAAGCATTATTACGAAAATTAAACCCGGAATGCAAAATCCACAAAAATTTTAAGATAATACAAAACTTCCAAAATTTTTCTATATTTCTATACCCTGCGACAGTGCTGGGGTATTTATTTTCTTCTACCATTTGCATACTTTCCCGAAGAGTTTGAGATGCAGTGAATAATATCTTTCTACAAAGCATTTCCCACCCCCTCATGAGGCAAGGTATTACAATCTCTAATTTACAGATAAGGAAATTAAGGTTCAGTGGTCGCTCAAGGTCACACTAAGGGAAATCAGGATTCAAATCCAGGCCTGTTTGTCTCCCAAACTCATCTGTGGCTTTGAGGGTAAAAAGTAGGACGATGAAAAGGACATCGCAGCTCCAGGACAGCTAATGTCCGCATTTCCTAATGAGTCAACTCCATGTAGCCCTAAGCTCCCACGTCTAAGAGGTGCTTTTCCTTAACCCTTGGAGAATCCAGAGGACGATTTGTCACCAGGGTTATTAGCATTTCTCCCTGGATATCGACAGCTTGTCTTTCCTCCCTCCAACCAGTGACTGATTTCTTCAACTGCTCGCCAAATACAGCCCAAGTCACCATGGTAAACGTATTGACAGAATCATATTAACAGCTACTGAGCATTTACAGGGTTGTAAGTTATGCAGGGGGGAAAAGATAAGAAAAAACACAGGGAAATAAAACAAGTTCAATCAGCAGTGACAATTATTTATTTAGAAGCTGATAGTGGAAACAGTTTTTTAGAAATATATTTCAATTGCTAATTACGGTTTCCTACAGGAGAGCGACCTCAGTCAGTTGCTCCTCCTTAAAGCTAATCATTAATATTTTAGCTGCTCAGCTCAGAACTGTGCTCATGCAGTTGACCCATCCACAACTGCGGCCATGCAGTCCACTTTTGCTTTAGCTGCTTGTTAAACAATTTAGTGGAAATTCTGCCTCGGTTGGCTTGCCACCCCAATCCTGAAGTCTGCTATTCCATTTACCATTAGGCAGTAGACATTTAGTCCTGATTTCTCTGAAGATTGAGGCTGGTTCAATGAGCAAAATTCTGCTCTTAGCCACCAAAACAACCGACAATTTTTCAAAGAAATGACCTATCTTTTCTAAGTTAATTTACACCTTTTAGTGGGGGACATCAGTGTTGCCTTAGGCAAGATACGGAATACAGAAGAGTTTGTTTTCTGTTTCTAATTCCCTGGGTACTTCTTTGTGAACCTTATAACAAATAAGGTCAGCCTCTAGACCCAGGGAGGCACTGAGGGTAAACAGGGGCAGGGCGCTTTGGGGTCCCCATGCGTGTGAGTATGTTTTGGCACAGCCCCATCTCCCGTGTTTCCAACTTCACATGCCTCTTAAGGAGAATTTAATCCTCACGGGAGAATTTAATCTGTTCATTTGCACACATCTCATCAGCACCCTGCTTTGTTGAGGACTGTTTGATGTCCCAAGGAAAAGACTTCGAAGTCTTTTAAAGCTTTTTTGATGTGAACCAGAAAATCACTTTTTGTCAAGAGTGTACTCAACTTGAACCTCAAAAGGTTCAGGACTCAGAAACCACACGGTTCAAGTGGGATTTAAACTGGGCAAAATCACTTCCTTGTTTTCCCCTGCTAGTCCCTCCCTTGGCCTTTGTGCTGACAGTTTCTGAACATCGTTGGGCTTCTCTCTCTTTCTTTCTACACTCTCTCATTCTCTCACACACACCTTGGCTGCTCTCAGGTAAGAAAACCTAAAAAAAGAAAAACATATCACCCCCAAATCAGTGGCTATCTCCCCAGCAAGGCCTAAAGCTGTCTCCAGCTCCATCCTCTTCTCACAGAGTCAGAATGGTCTGTGCTGGGGTCCTCAGAGGCCTATGCAACTCTCAGGTGAGGGTCAAATGATTTACAGAGCCAAACAACTATGATTACGTCCTTAGTAAAGGTATTTAACTATGTACAGGACTAGAGCTCCTGTGCCCCAGGGAGCTTTTGCAGAGAAAACCGGAAACTTCCTTCAGGGAATAACTACTTTGTGTGTGAATGAAACACATACCTTAGGACTCCACTCTTCAACTTGGAAATGAAATGATAGAAATTTGGATCCCTCCTAAAATTGAGGAGAAGAGCTGAGCTGAGAGCTAATACCCTGGCCTTAATTTCTCTTTCCAAAGATCTCTTCCCATATATTCTTTGGAACTCTTTAAATTAAAAAATTTCAGTACTCAAAGGTCAGCAAACGTTTAAATTTAGGAGACAGAATTTTAACTGTGAAAAGGTCCAAAGTGTCCCTCATTATCCTAAGGAACATTGGACCCCTTGTTTCTGTGGCTGCGATCACATTGAAGGTTCCTTGACCACTGTCTCAGGTTATCCCATGACCTGCTAACAAGAACAGTCACCATTTATCGAGTGGCTATCGTGGACCAGGCCTGGTGCCTGATAATGAGATAATTCATTATCTCATTTAATTGTTCAATAAAACGAAAAGGTGAGTCATCTTATTCCCATTGTGCAGATAAGGAAACTGAGACTCAAAGGTTTTAAATTATCTGCCCCATAGCAACATAGCAAAAAATGTCAGAGCTGCAATTAAAGTCCAATCTATCTAACTTGGAAGTCGGCATTCTTGTCCTCTTTTGGTGGGGGGAGCACTAGGTGTTTTATATATTTATTTATTTAGTATGTATTAAGTGCTTACTATGGGAAAGGCACTGTGGATATTTCAAATTAAGTATAAGCCAGATATTTCTTCTCCATCTCTCAGTGATGACTGCAAAAGCTTCTCTACAAGTCTTTTACCAAATTTGTTCCACTTTGATCTGCTATTCACACAACAGTCAGGGTAATCTTTAAAAAGTATAAATCACAACAAAATATTTCTCCCCATTTAAAATACTCTGTGGCTTCCTGTTGCACCTACAAAAAATCTAAATTCCCTATGGCCTAAAAGACTCATGGAGATCTGACCCCTTTCCATCTCATCTAATACTCTACCCCCAAGTTCACTCCACCCCAGTCTTCAGGCTTCTCTCCCAAATCCTTACATGGTCGTCTCCTCCTCATCATTCACATTTCAATTCAAACATCACCTCCAAGGACGTATGGAGCATGTTAAACCTAGAATTATTTTTTATGACAAAATTATCTTCAATAATACCCATGTAATAATCGTTAATTTCTTGATTAATTCTTTAATTTTAATATAAGCAATTAATCATTTAAAAAGAGTAAGTTTCATTTTAAAAGACTCAAAGTCAGTCAAATATTTAATCATGGAACTAAAATTTGCACTTGCCCCTCAAAAATATTACACCATGCAGTTCACAGTTTGTTTCACTGTTTTAAATGTTAAGCACAAATAAATAAAGAATGGCAGAATTGAAATAACTCAATTTCTGTTTCTTCCTCTTCACAATCACTGTGCTCTCATCGTTTAATTTGAACCTACTGTTTAAATGCAGGAAAATATGCTATCACAGGAGCTGGAGATACAAACTGTGACCTAAGTGAACTCAAATGATTCTGAACTGTTAGGACCTTACCCTCAAAGCAAACCAAATCTATGCATGTCAGGGGACCACAGGATAATGCAAAGTTCTCCAAATTCTTCCTTATAGATTACAATTTTTAAGAAAGGATAAGTAATTAAAATGTGCTAATTTGAAGCTTCCATATTTATTATTAAAACTCAAGATGTAACCACAGCAATTTTTTAGAACCCAGACCAACAAAAAATTTCTTCAGGGAGTTATTTTACAACTGACATTATTTAAAAGTGCCAGCACATGATGAAATTAAAAAGCAGACCAACTTTTAGCTGATTGTTCTTACAGTCTCTACAGATTAAAGTTGGATCTGCTCCCTTCCCCAATGCACACCTCACTCTGAACCATAATTAAAAATTATTAAGTGCTGTGATATGGGGAAACACAGGGTATTAGGGGGACTAAAACAGGAACTTCTAAACCAGACTTAGAGTGAGGTTTCTCGGAGATGATGATACTTGGGGTAAATCTTAAAGGATTCATAAGAACTAGCCAGGGAGATGAAGGAAAGAGGAGACAGAAGAAACAACAGGTGAAAAGGTAGCTTTAAGGATGGATGAAGATTCTTGTAGTCAGAAATAAAGATGGAAGATAAATCCATAAGAAGAAAGGGGCATGAGCCATGTGGCAGAGATAAGGAAAAGCAAGTGGGCCGATTTGGCCAAAGACGGTAATTGATAAGGCTGCTTTGGGTTGGTGGGATTGAGTTGTAAAATCCCTCAAAGGCCAGTGGTCTGGATATCTATTGATAGTTCAAATCAGAGCTCTAAACAGAGAAAGGGATAAGACCAAGCAGGACCTTGGGAAATGCCCACAAGAAAGGGTCCGAAGGCAAAGAAAGAGTTAGTGAAAGGAGAAAGATGGAGAAAAACAACATGGAGTGGAAGAAGTAGTAGGAAAATAGTGGAGCTATAATGTCCTGGACGACTACGGCAGAGGATTCCAAGAAGGGTGAAACAGTCAATTCTATACAATACTACAGAGGATCCCTCTTCTTAAACTCAGGGCCAGGACTAGATGGGAGCAAGGCCCAGATATCTCCCTCTACCACATGGAAAGGTAAAGTCAAGGTACTTTCCTGGAGTTCGGATGCAAATTAATTCAAAGGGGAAATTTCTTATATTTGTTCTTAACCATTTCTAACTCTCAGAGACAAGAAGACAGATGAGCACATATCATACTGAGCCAATGGCAAGTTTGTGTTACCTAGATCTTAATCCCGCAAAGAATTCAGCTGCCACCACCAGCTCTGACGGTACATGAGGAGGGAAGGGACCCCACTTTGAAGATGGCTAGTGATCTAGTCTTCTGGCCTGCTCCTACTTGGCCACAGCACCAACTTGAAAGAAAACCCTCATAGAAATGGCCACAAACATAGTGGTTAAATGGGATTACATTTATCCCTCACATCTGTTCTCTGCCTACCCCATCACCTCCACTTGAAGAAAGCAGAAAGCATGTGACCACAATTAAGTGTCTTGTCATTTTTAAACTTTTTTCACTAGACTAGTCTGTGCCCTTTAGATAGTGAAATTGATGTAACCATCAGTTAACTGTTATACAAATCCAGAAAAGAAAATCAATTTTTTTTAACAAAAATCACTTTCCCAACAACTGTGACTCAACTTTCCATCCCATTCCACTCGACCATTTAGAAGAAATGGAACTAATTAGTAATTACTCCTCAACCAGATAGTAATCATTCCATTTTACCAATCCATCTCTTCAAGATTTAGTTTTTTAAATTAATTTCGTTAAATTAAAAATTTTTAAAGGTGATGGGCCTTCCAAAAGTGATCTAGTCTTCCAAATTGTCTTTTCTAAACAATTTTTTTGTTTTGGACAGTTTTTAGATTTACAGAAACAATTTAAAGATAGTATAGAGCGTTTCCATATACTTCACACCCAAAACACTGGTGTGGTACATTTGTCACAATTAATAAACCTATTTCTACATTATTATTAACTAAAGTTCACAATTATTCAGATTTCCTTAGTTTTGGCCTAATGTTTCTGAATCTTCAAGTTATCTTCTTAAAATCATAAACAAGATTTTGAATTATAAAAATAACACATGCATGTGTTAACTATTCAGACACTGCAGAAGAGTATAAAATAAAAGTATATTACTCCCTTCTTACCCAATCCAGTATCATACTCCCTAGACGAAACTACTGTTAATAAGTATATCCTTCCAAAAGTTTTATATGTACTTATAAACATAGTTATGTAGCTTCTTTCTATGCAAAGGGGTCATACTCTATATATTTTTCTGTGCTATGATTTACATGGATGAGGTAGGCCCTAATTCATTTTTTTTCCTGCTTTTTAAAAAATGTATTTTTATTGATAAATATTCACACACATACAGTCCATACATGCTGTACAATCATTCACTCACAATATTGTTACACAATTATATATTCATCACTATGATCATTTTTTAGAACATTTGCATCATTCCAGAAAAAAGAAAAAAACTCATACATTCCATACCCCTTACCGTTCCCTCTCATTGACTGCTATTATTTGCATCTACCCAACTTATTTTACCCCTTATCCCACCTATTATTTATTTATTTTTCATCCTTTTTTTTTTTTACTCATCTATCCACACCCTGGATAAAAGGAGCACCAGACACAGGTTTTCATAATCACATAGTCACATTGTAAATGTTATATCTTTATACAATCGTTTTCAAGAATCAAGGCTACTGGAACACAACTCAACAGTTTCAGGTACTTCCCTCCAATATATCATACACTAAAAAGAGATATCTATACTGTACATAAGAATAACCTCCAGGATAACTACTCAACTCCGAAATTTCTCAACTGAAACTTTATTTTGTCTCATTTCTCTCTTCTCCTTTTCGGTCAAAAAGGCTTTCTCATTCCCTTGATGCTGGGTCCCAGTTCATCCCAGGAGTCCTGTCTCATGTTGCCAGGGAGATTTACACCCCTGGGAGTCATGTCCAATTTGGGGGGGGGGGGGTTCATCTGCTGAATTGGCTTAGAGAGCCACATCTGGGCAGCAAAAGAGGTTCTCTGGGGGATGACTCTTAAACATAATTTTAAGTAGACTTAGCCTATCTTTTGCATGAATAAGTTTCAAAGGGATGAACCCCAAGATTGAGGGCTCAGCTTATCCCCACTGCTTGTGAAATTCTCCAAATGTAACTCATTTTTTTAAACTGCCACATTGTATTCTACTATATGGATGTATAATAATTTATTTAACCAATTCCCTATCAGTGTACATCTAGGTCATTTCTGCGTGTTTTCTACTTTAGAAACAGTGCAATAAAATACATACATCTTTATGTACTTGGGAAAAAATATGCAGTATACATTCCCATAGTTGAATTTCATCAAAGGATATTTGCATTTAACTTTTTCATAGATATTGCCAAATTGCACTCCAATGAGACTATATAGTTTTTACACTACCACCAACTATGTGAAGAGGGCCCTGTTTCCTCATAGCCTCATCAACAATGGGATGCTATCAAAGAAATTATTTCTAATTTTTTGAAATGTTTCAGAATCTCCACTTTCTTCCCACTCTCACCTTCAAGTTTTCTGTTCATCTTTTTTGCTCTCTGATCAGTTTTGCCTTTCTCCCTGCCTTCCCTGCTAAGATTGCTTAGTACTTTTTCCCCTACACTTTCATTCTTGAGTCCCTTCCCTCACTTCTCTCACAATACCATTTCTCCTACTCACAAATTTCCTTTATAATTTCTCCACAGCTCAACATGACTCAGAAAAATAGACTCTCTTTCACTGTTCTCCCAAACTGCTGGCCCTCCTGAACCAAGAGAGAAATGTTCATACAGAAACCCGAAAATCCTTAATCTGGGTCAACATATCAGAAGGAATAAATTGAATTTGGCATAACTCTGAGGGAGAAAAAAAAATAAGCTTTTTTTCCTTTTTCAGGATTGAATCTTATTTTTTTCTATATTCCACACCTGGATTTCCTCCCTTCGAATCAACAGTTCATAATTTGTAATTCTTACTCTTTTTTTTATAGCTAGAATTGGAACAGAGGTAAAAGTAGGGGCAGAGGAAAGGAGGGAGGAATCCAAAAGTGGCTGATTGAAGAGTAGGAACAAATGGGCAGAAGGGTAGAGGATAAAACAAAAAAGATAACAGAGAAATGAAGTGATGTCTTAAGTCCTCTAAGAAAACTATTTTAGTTTAGATCCATTACCACTCCCATCATTCCTGAGCTCTAAAAACAGAATTTTAGGGCAGGAATGGGTTGGAGGGTGAGGCATAGGGGAAAGAGGAGTGAAAGTGTCCTATTACTTTACACACGCACACACCCCCAACCTCTTATCCAGCAAAGGTCTATCTACTACCAAGAATCAGCTTAATAGAATAAACCACTTAGGGCTGAGGCTCAGAGAAAGGCAAAGATCCCACAATCTCCTTGCCTATTAAGCCTCTTAGAAGTTAGAACGCTGCTGAAGAAAGTGATATTATGGCCAAGCTATTTAGAAAAAACACAGGATGCAAAGCGGGGAAAAGGGAGGCCAGTTTGGGGTTTATGGGCATCTATCATTAACTAAAGATGTCACGGTGGGGTGGGGAGGTGCTACTGGAGTGGAAGCAGAACTGGCCAGCCCTGAGAATGGTGCCCTTGTAGGTCTTCAAGTTGAGATTTAGGAGAAGAGTATTTGTACAGTGTACAAATGAGACGAGACCCTGGATAGCAATTTTTTCCCCTTAGGGCAAAGGGGGAAACAGTCTTAAGCTTTAGGTAAATAATTAGAAAATGAGAAAAATAAAGCAGACTCCAACAGTTCTTCCTAACTAGACTTACCCAACAATTCTCTGCAATCTGCTACTTCCTAATCCTCTCCCTAAAATAACTGGTAAAGAGTAAATGGTTCACAGGCTTGCTGTATGAGACAAGGCAGAGGCAAAAAACAAAGACTTACGAAGCCTTTTCCCCCAGAAAAAGTCCTTATGTTGTACTGTCCTTCCCCAGTTAGGAGTTTAATGTAGCATTCTACTTATTTCCATCCTGTCTTTTAGGGTAATTCCAAAAGGGGGTCATCAGGTAAGCTCTAAAGCCATCTTTGCTCCAGCACCCCATATAACTGGAGCCAAGAAAGGAAAGCAATATTACACATACTACTTCCTCCAACAGCTCCTTAATATCAAATGAGGCTTTTTAGCTCTTTAATATCAAATGAGGTTTTTTCCTTCAGCTATAAAAAGACCTGACACAAGCTGCACCAACCCCTAAGAGATCAGGGCTTGTCAGAGTCAGTGTCCACGAAAACACTGACTGAAGGCTTACTCTGAGCCAGATATGGTTCTTGCAACTTTATTTGTATTTTATATTAACTCATCCAATCCTTATAACAACCTTAAGAGATTATATATATATATATATAATATGAAGTATATATATATATATACATATATATATACACACACTTAAGAAATAGCTATATATAATATAAAGTGCTTAGAACAGTGCCTGGACACAGCAAGCAGATAGAAGTATTAGTCTTACTACTTCATTGATCTGACTCATAGGCTTCCCTCTCCTGGGTTTTGTCTCCTACTGACTTGGGAGCTAGATTGCCTGGATTTGAATCTCATCTCTGCTTTGACACATTATGCAAGTGCTCTGTGCCTCAGTTTACTCATCTGTAAAATGGAGTTAATGACAATACCTATTTCATGGAGATTTTATGAGGATTAAATAAATCATTCTATATAAAGCAATAAGAATAGAGCCTGACATACAGAAAGCCCTCAAAAGGTGTTAGCTACTATTATTAGGAGTGATGCTGTGTTTCTGCCTTTGCCCGCAGTCATTTCACTTGCAATAAAGACCGAATTTAAATGCATCTGGTACGGTTAGTTTAAGGAGGATAGGAAGTCTCTGGGACTAAATAGGAGGAGGAGAACAGTTCCCCTGGGAAGTGGGAGGAATAACCCTGGAACTTGTTAATTAAGATCTTGTTAATGAATCTGCTTGTTAATGGTCTATTAAATAATCACACAATGAAGTTTACCGCAAAGTAAAGCCTTTTTCAAATGCTTGCTCTTTCCAATCCTCCTGGCCCAGTTCTGACGTTTAAAGATCCCGCCTAAGGGGCAAGCCCTTCCAAATCCTTCTGAAGTTGACACAGTCCTCTTCATCTTGTCATACCTGTACAGCATGGCTATTCTTGCAGCCTAGGAAAGGTCTCTAGGGCAGAACGCCCTCTCATCTTGATTCTGCCCATCATCCCTTCGACCAAGGGATTTTGTCTCTGAGCAAACATTTCCCTCCACAAAAATAGGAATAGAGTCATTGGTCATGGAAACTGAAAAATAAAGGCACTCTGAATTTGGCTGAGAAGAAAAGCAGAAGATGAACTCCTTTTATGGGGATCCGGCAGAATAAAGTTTCAGCTGAGATGTCACAGATATGTATAGAAAGTGGCCTGCCAACCATATGCACAAAAAAATCTACAAAACTTCTGCCCCAGGTCACCTAGGAAAATAACACCTCAGCCAGTGTCAGGGAATGTGGACTGTCTTCTGGAGCCCAACTTCAAGGATGAAATGGCAGGTAGGAGGGCTCCCTCTAGGTTGAACTCTTAGGTATTTCATAAACTATTTTAGCCCCCTAAGACCATTGTGCTCTTTTAAACAGATGTTCTTGGAAAGGGATGTATTATGTTGTGTGTATGTGTGTGAAAGATCTCTGGCACACACACATATAAATGGCATTTATATTGTGACTCTTAGAATGCACAACTCGTCTGTGTTACCTTTTCTGATTTAATAACTAGGGAAGTAGAGCAAGGATTATTTGCCACCTCCCTTTTTTATGTGAGGAGCTAAAGCTCAGAGAAACGAAGTGACTTTCCCAAAGTTACACAGCCAATAAATGACAAGCCCAGAGCTTTTGTCTCGGCACTTTCCTTATCACTGGATTGTTCCCAACAGCTTTATTTCTAGCTGTCACTTTCTGCCAGGAGTTCCCCAGCCCTGTAGTGGATCCTGTGCTGTCCTTGAGTGGACAGAGTCAGCCAGCAACTCTCAGCATAACTTGGCAGAAGAAACAGTGATCCTGGGCTCATTTATTCTCACAACAAGTATTTATTGAGCCAGGTGCTACATGAGAAGACATTCTGGAGAACAGGACAGACATGGGCCCACGGGAGAGGGACAATGAAGCAAATAATTACAAAACAATGTGATGAGCGTTTAACAGGGGGAATGTATGTTGGGAAAGGAACACCACCCCCAATTCCATAAACAAGGAAGATGAAGGCATCTGCCAGTGTACAGGTGTCGAAAGCCACCTGAACCGCAGACCATGCCCCTATTTACAGTTCATTTAACCTATCCTCTGGCAGCTGCTTCCAGAAGTAAAGCTTGACGCAGAAAGCCAGTTTGCATGGGTTGATGCCCAGTTCTGCCGCTGAGAGATTCCCCCCAAGCCTTTAACTTGTACTTCTTTACAAATGAGTCATTTTATCACAAGAAGAAAGCTTAAGGCTTGGAAAAGAGGAGGGAGGAGGCTGGCAAAACAAAAACTAAACAAAACAAAAAAGCCTCTCTAGCCCCTTCTCGGCAGTGTAACAGCAGTGAGAAGACAAGCTGGCTGTGGCCCAACAAGCACCAAAGCGCACACTGGCCTTCCTCACATCTGGCTAAGCACCACAAACTCCTCCTCTGGGCCACCTCATAATTACAAAACTGCACCAAGAAAGGGGAGGGCAGAGCATGTACAGTCTGCTGCTCAGCAATAAGGAAGGAAGGGGGAACAACCCAATGAGGAACAAAGGCAAGGTGGGGAACTAGAGGTAGTTGGACAGTTCCTTCCCAGGACTAGAGAAGGGATAAGAAAGGCGTAGGCTGTGAGCAAGCAGATCCTAAACTTTCTTCACTCTTAACATTCCCGGACTCCCCTGTGGAATCCCATTGTCTTCTCTAGTTCTAATTCCCCTTCCCCTAAGGCCACATTCCCCTGGGAAACTTTCCCTCTGCTGCCCTCATCCTCAATCAGTGATTCATAAACTGTAATGAGCATAAGAACCACGTGGATCTGGATCCTTGCTAAACATACAGATTTCCAGGCCACCTTCTCTGTGATTCTGACTAGGAGATCTGGTGTGGGCCCTGGGACTCCACATTATAAATATTCTCCATCCCACATCCATCCCCACCCTCTCCCTCTGCTACCACCATCACAAGTGATCATAAAGCAAGTGGTCCTCAGATCACATTTTGAGAGCCCTTCCTTGGGCATTACTTCCTCTCCTGAAGTCCTGGAGCCCTTACTGTTATTTTATATCAATATTTCTTTTCCACATACACATCCTAACTACTCACCTTAAGCAGAAGGCCTGAGGAGAAAGGAAGTATTATCTCCTATGTCTCTGATACCCTACAAATAGCACTGAGCACAACGTCTGCACACAGTAGTTCAGGAAATGTTTGTGGATGTACAGAGATGATGCTGATAAGAGGCCAAGAGGGGAGGAAAACCACAACAGGGATGGCAGAGTACAGAGGCGCCGGCTAGAAGGACTGTTTTTAGTATGCCTGCATGTGCCAGGCTGGAACAACGGTCTGCTTCGTCTTCTCTCTCTTCTCCAATAGTTCTGGTTGTACACACCTAACTTTCCTCATGAAAGTCAAGCTTGATCCAAGCACCTCCCATAGGAAACTTTGCCAAGAAACCCTGCCAAGAATTTCGGGGGCTATGTGGTTTAGCTTAATGGCCAAGCAAGCACTCTAGGTTCTGAGATCCATCAGGTCTCTATACAGGGTAAATTATAGAACTCAGTAGGACGTTAGTAAAGAGATCAGAACCTTTAATTTGCCTCAGTAAACATCTGCTGGGCAAAGGCTTGCTTTCACTTACATCCTGTGTGTCTTCTCTGGGCCAGGCATAGTTCTGGGTCCTCCTGGGTCTTCTGATCGTGAAGAAGTCATATGTCATCAGAAAATATTTTATGGTGACTTATCTGTAAAGGGTTACTTTAAAAGCAAGACCCTGTTTGATGCTGGGCCTCAGAACTGTATAAGCATCAACTGGACATTCTCGAGAATGCCTGGCTATAAGAAGGAGTGCTAACAGATCTGAGATCATGTCTCGGGCCCTGACAGGGAGAAATTCCATTCCCACTTAATCTTGAGCAGTCTTGGCAGCTCTGGAGTTCTTTCTTCCACTTGCAGATGCTATACTTTGTCCAAAAAAGTAAACTGCCATGCCTAGACCCTCTGAATAAATAACTACTTCTTGATTTTGAGATATCGTCTTAAAGGTCACTTGCTCCAGAAAGCTATCCCTGCCTCTCATACAAGATTAGGTATTCCTGCTTCAAATCCCATGGCATTTTATACTTTCCCCATTATAGCACTTTTCACTATGTCCTGCAATTGCTTACTAAATTTTAAGCTCCAACTAGGCAGGGACTTGTCATTGACCTTGCTCATCACTGTATCCCTAGCACCTAGCACAGTGCCTGGCACAATGTAGGCGCTCAGTAAATACTGGTAGGATGATTTCACGAATTAATGAGTGTATTATACTCTCTACCAATGATGGCAATTGAATTATGTCTCACGTTCCCTACCATAGTTTTATCCACAATGCTACAGGGCAAACACTTAAGATGAAGCAGCACTACTCCTTCTTCAGGACCTGTATCTTACAAAGGCAGAACTGAGTCATAGAGGATCATCCCAATACACATTCTGGGAGGCACTTACCATCATCAAAGATGAATACAACATCCAAAAGTCAAGAGAATGTCACCAAAAACCTGAGAGTTATACTGGCCATAAACCACAATGCCAGCTTTGTCACACTTGATGATAAGGTCACTTAAAAGTCTCTCAACTCCCCATGGGCTCAGTGTTGTTTTTTTTTGTTTTGTTTTTCATTTCTGATATGAAGAGGGTACTTGGCACTTCAGCAGCTGGTACTCTCTTTAAGCAAAAAGAAAATGGCAATAAAAGCTATCCACAACATGATGGGAAGTAGGAAGATGGAGGCAAGATTTTCAGCAAAGCATCTCTGTGGTTAGGAAAGGGTTAAGCCCACTCGTCTGGGTTCTCTTACCCGTAAATCAGCCTTGACTGCTGCTCGGTCTGAATGAAGCCCCACCAGGTTGGCCTGTCAGGAAGGAAGCCCATGCGTCCAGACTTTTGTTGTTCTAAGGATTTTTTTTTTTTTTTTTTTAATTTTACTGCTCAGGAAGGAAGCTGAAGCCTAGGCCCTAACTGCAGTCCTGCTGATTCCTTACTCTAGCATGGGCTACTGCCTTACCTCTCTCTCTACTTCTTAGACTCCTCTCTTTCTTTTTCTAGAATTATTTCTTAATTATGATTTTGGCATTTGGGCCTATGTCCCAGCTTCTCCCTCTTTCTTTAAGAATTGAAAATTAAGAATGATTAGAATTTCCCCTCCTGCCTCCCAAACACCTCTGCCTCTGTACGTGGAAAGGACTGAGGATGGGGAGGGAGGAGACATGAGTCCTCCACTATCTTGCTTTCAACTGTGCCTTGAACCTCTTCCCTAGATGGACTTAAGGGGGAAATAATGGGGATTGAGGTCTCAGAGGATTGGCCACACCAACGACTATTTCTGCTACATACACATAGGCATGGAAACAAGACTTTTCAAATGAGCTACTGTATTTAAATAACAGACCCACATCCAAGGTTCACAGTTAGAAGTTAGTCTTTCCCCCTCCCATCCTCCTACTCCCCACCTTCCCCACTGACATGCAGAGTCAGTCTCTGGTATTCTCAAGCTCCATGGGGCTTTCCTTCTACAAAGAGAAAAACACTGAGTTTATTTGTACGCTCAGGGTAATGGACAGCCCTCTTTTACTCCTAGGAGAAAGCACACAGACACTATGTAAGAGGCCGATCCCCGCCCAACACTGCCCTCCCCTTTTCCTTGCTAATCCCTCCCCAGTAGCCCCCCCCCATCTCAGTCCTGCTGCTGTATTTCTCTCCTGACCTACAAGGCCCCTTGAAACCCTGTCCTAAGCCTCCCCCAAGCAGAGACAATCCATCATGCTGTGGGACTGTGACACACACAGATGGGGGAAGGTTCACAGATTTGTCTCACATAGGCAAGAGGGTAACTTGAAATCTAAGGAACATACTAGAAACTCTGGGACTTGGAATTCTAAGGCTAGTCAAATACCATTATAGCAATCTCATTATATATATCCCAAATCTTTAACACATAAAAATTCTAATGGCCCATTTATGTCAAACAATTATCTGATATAACAAAATTCCAGAATAAGAGAATATCATGAGATTTGGATTCTCCAGCCTGGGCCACTGCTTTGATATCTGATCCCAATCACGTCCCTTCCTGACTCAGAGACTCAGTTTCTCTAACTGTAATATTACCTTGTTTCTGAATAAAACTAAGGGAGAAAGAGGTCAGAGGGACACCAGGGCTAATCCTGGTGATTGGACAATAATGAAGGAAGGCGAAGCAGCTGGCTATCACAGAAAGGCTTTTGGGCCTTTCTCCCTCCCTCTTTCCATATTGCCATAAGGCATGAGAGTGTCTGTAAAGAACCTATTGCAAGGCTTGTTGTTAATGACTCTGTACTTGGTGATATCAGTGCTTCTAACCATGAATATATACCATCAGATTGTGCTCGAAAATAATATTCATTATGTATTAAGCAATTAGTATATGTGAGGACCTCTTCTCAGCTCTATCTGTATATTTGTCTCATTCAGTCCTTCACAACAACCCCTTAAGCTGTGTGATTCCTACTTTTCAGGTGAGAATACTGAGACCAAAGAGGATAACTGACTTTCCCAGAGTCATAGAGCAAGTAAGGGAAAGGGTGGGGTTTGAACTTGTAGCTACTATGCCTCCACACTTTTAATCTGAAGAACCTTTGAGCTGGGCCTGATAGGGGCAAATACAACTTTCATTTCTTTAACAGGTGGTTATTATGCCAGGCCACTCTGACTTGGTTTAAACCAAACTCCCAAAAGCAAGGTCAGATGATGGCAACATAGAATTAGCTGGCATCTAAACGGGAATCAAATGCCTGAAAATAAAGCAAAGGTCTTTCCAGGGCTAGTGGCCCTTGCTTCCTCCCTATAGCTTCCTGACTGACTCTGCTGCAATAAGATGGATGCAGATCCATAAGTCTCAGCCTGCAAATGAATTTCAGTGGAAAAAGACAATTCTCATCTTGTGAGTCACACTCTGGCTTACTGGGCTTGATTTCTCATGAGACTGTACCAAAAGGTTTCTTCTTCACAGGAGCAGATCTATCTGTTCTGGACTCTCCTAAAGCTTCATATTCTGCTGAACAGAATGCAGTGGACACAGCAGTGTGTCTCCCCACCAAAACACAACTTTCATTTCCTCTAGGTCATCTTCAATCAGAACACGCGCCACAGAGAAAATCGGCAGTCAAATGTCTGAATTGCCAAATGGTTATGTGTCTACAAAACCCCAAAATTTCTTGCCTGTTTCCAGCTTTGATCAGGGCCTATGAGGTACCTTCTTTCTAAAATACACACCAAAAGGAGATCAGTATTTGTGGATTCCATGATAGGGGATGCAATGGCTGTGGGGAAAACTTGAGGGAAGGGAATAGGATCCAATCTCACGTTTCTGGAGGGTTAGGAGAGAAAAAGCTAATTTTATTTATTTATTTATTTTGTCATCAAAGATTTTTTAGCACTCAAAAGAACTAACAAAATAAATTTCAGAGGAAGGTAATTTTACACATTTCTTGAAAAACTCCCTCCCTCCCTTTGTCATTATCAAACCTCAAGGCACAAATAAATTCCTTCTTTCTACATTCAAATCTCTTTGTCTTTGGAGTAGCACTGTTTTAGAGATTATGTCCAGTGGCAAACTGATGAAAACTTAAAGTAAAACCTAGATTATAACTACCACCATCAATTTACTCAATACTCAAACATTCACCCTTAGATGTGACTGGCATCACTACAAAACAAAAATTTTAAACACTAAAACTAAAACACAATGAAGATAATCCAAAAGCCCAATTCATTGGGTGAGGCTGGAGGGGAATGAATTACTTCTATTAGCATCTCCCAGGTTTACTGATTCATACCACAGTTTGTCATTTCTCCAGGCCTAAGCCTATAGTCCCAATCAGGGACCTTTTTCTTGACAAGGCAAAAGAGAGCGATTAAGTAGGTTAAAGTTCTTTTGCAGAAAATTTTCCTTTTTGCCCCTGAGAAAGAGATATTTACAAAGTCCCACTCTGTAACATACACTTTTAGGTTACAAAGATAAAAATATACTCCTTTCAACCACAAATGCCACAGTTTAAATGTTTTATTTTTTAAATTTTTAGGCATTTTAGTTGTTACATAGCAATAAATTATTCTTGAGTCTGCAGTTCATCTCTCTTTCAGAGGGCCAAAATGGCGCTGGAAAATGCTGTGAACTATTGGAAGAGAATATTCAGGTCTAATAATTGTTATTTTGATGTTAAAATTGTGTGAATTTTAAAATAAAATGTATCAATTCCTCACATCCCAAATATACAGACAGTATGTTTCAACATGTGCTCTGATATTTATTAGCTAAATGGGTGTGGTTAATAAGAGGTAAAAATAAAAAAAAACATTATAAAAATATAACTCTGTTCAATGTATTTTCACTCCAAATCCAAAGTATTTACAAAGAATACAATTTCAACGTGTGCTGATATCTAGCAACCGGTTGGATGTAGCTAATAAGTGTTATAAACAAGAAAAATCAACATAAAAATATAATTCTATTTTCAGTTTCCTCTTCCCTGCCTAATGAGGAAAGGGGGTGGGGAGGGAGAGCAACTTTTGTTATTTGGATACAATGTGTGTGTTTTTTGTTTTCAAACAAAAAAGGACCACCAAATAATCAACCTGGGGCCGCTGACCGGAAGACAGCCCCGGAAAACTTCCCGTGGGAAGAGTTCCAGAAATTACTCGGACTTTAACAAGCTCTGCTGTACTGGCTTGGAGCCACAGACCTTCAGCGGCGACCTCGCCTCGCCCGAGTACCAGCAACCTGCCGATTCACGAACCCCTGGACTTAGGTAACAGACCTCGGAACATTTTACAGATTTGAAAAGTAAAGATGGGTAAAACATTACGAACCCTAAAGCACAAACCTCAAAGTCCTCGGGTCCCGAGGAAAAAGCTAAATTCAGATGCGCGTGTGTACACACATCTGTCCTCCTTGATCAACGCGCCCTTGCCCCCCAACTCCCTCCTCCCACTCCTGTCTCCCCCACCCCTCGCCCTCCAAATAACCCCCCCCAATGGCCACCCCCTCACACGCACACGCCAGAGCAGTGTTTCCCTCGCCCCTTCACCCCCCAACACACTCACCTGCACCTCCCGCCCCGCCCCCCACCACCCCGACTTCCAGGTGGGCATGCCCCCCCCCCCCCGTCACTAATCCCCCCCGGGGATTCCCCCCCAAACCCTACCCCACAATCCCTCTTCTTCTCCGACGACGTAGAGGAAACACACCAAGGGCTTGCTTCTTAGTGCGACTTGGGGGCGCGAGGGCGTGGGGACGTGGAGGGCCGTGAGGGGTGGGGGGGAGGCGGGGGAGGCTGGACCTCCAGTCCCCGGCCACTGGCGGGGGTGACCGCGCGCAGAGGCGCGGGGCTCGCGCGGCCCTCGGGGCAGCGCCTGGAGTTCTTCCGCAGCCTCCAAGTCCGGCGGAGCGAGGGCGAAGTCACCAACATTTCTGAAACCACTTGAAGGCTGTCTCAGTGAGAAAACGTCCCCACGCTGTTGTCTTCCCCCCACCCCCATGCCGGTCCTCGCGCATCTCAGCGCCCCCTCCCCCAAACGATCAATTACCAGCCACCCTTCTGCCTGGAGCGGCGAGAGGCTGGCTGGCGGCCGCGAGGAAACAGCAGCCCGGATCACTTCTGCATGACAATTGATGGGAGGGAGGGCGCGAGGCGAGGAGGGAGGACGGCTGCAGTGTCCGTTTTCTCACCATGGTGATTAGGCATTCCGGCCGTGCGAGGAGGCTGCCGCCGAACAGAACGGCGCGGCGTGGAGCGAGCAGAGGGAAGAGAGCGAGAGCAAGACCAGCCGCCGGGCGGGCGGGCGAGCCGCGCGCCGAGCCAAGCCAAGCCGGGCCAGATGGCTCTGCAGCCATCAGGGACTGCTCCCGTCCAGCCCGGCCCCACTTTAGCTCTGCAAACATTTCTTTATCCCAACAAGACAATTAAACCCAGCAGTATGAAAAGGAGTCTCCATGTCTGTGTTGGGAGTGAATAACCAGAAACAACCACACACATCACAGGACTTCTTGCCCCTGAGAGAGGGGATGGAGAAAAAGGGCTCCAGAAGAACTCTGGAGTCTGCTGGGTGAGAAGTGGGCTAGATTTGGGCAGGCAATACAGAGGGGCCTATGGAACACATCTTGTCTGGGGATGTGCTGACCCTTTCACAGTTGGTCATTTGCTCCAGCTAGACTGCAGAAGTTAAGCCTCCAGGTGTGGGAACTGCCCTCAAACTATTCTCCCAGCAGGAGCAATTCTGTTGTGAAACCCATACCTTAAGTCCCTACCCAATCCAGTCCCAGAGCCCCTGGGAAGTATTTCACCATCACCTCCCCCAGGAGGCCAGCGGCCTTCTTCCTCTCAGTCTGCCCTGGGCCCATTTGGGCCCCACTGCTTTGATTCTTAAGACATAGGGTCTTTGGTGATACATGCCTTTTAAAAGACATCCCAAACTACAAAATTCCATCTCCTAGCCGGGACTTCAGGGACCTGGGAATGACTTCATATACATTATAGATGCAAGCCCAGCAGAGCATCCAAGAGCTGCAAGAAGCCATTGCATTTTCTGCCTACCTGTGAGTCTGCTTGATCACAAGGGAAGGGCCAAGGAAAGTTTCTTATGGTCAGTGCCTAGTGTCCATTCCCAAGGTGCACAAGAAGGCAGGCCAGTCATCAGTCTCTCCAGGCACTCTGGTCCCTCTTAGCCCTCGGTGAGCACGCATACTAGCCAGCTCCAATGTGGGATGAGTGGATAGACAGGCAGGCAGGCCGACCAAAGGCTGTGTCACCCAGGCAGGATTCCAGGGATGGGGTGGGCCCTAGAGAACCATCAGGAAGTGCACATGATAGGAGCCAGAGCGCTGAGGGAGTAATAAATGTATAGATTCTAGTACAAGGCAGCAGACAATACTTATCTTCCCTTTTGTTGTAAAGTTTCATTAACGAGGAAATGTTTATTTTAAAGGCCCTGGGAAACATATCTGTAGACACTTCGTATGTGAGACACACGTGGACTATTCGTAATTGGTCCATAAATTTTAGCATCATTTCCCTGGACAAGAAGCCTTAGAGAATGGTTCAGGGAGTGACAATAAACAGAAGTTACCTCAGTCCCCTTCCTGGGAAATTATGCATCCTCCTTGAATGGCTTCTCACAAAACATTTCTCCCATTTTCCCAGGCAAAGCTGCCAGTTCTGTAAAGGTTTTTTTTTTTCCATAGAGCCCCACACCTACCTCAGGAATCACCTGTGATGCCAGGTGGATGAACAGGCAAGCAAATCGGAATCATCTACTAGGAAAGACAATACTTTGCCCAAATAGCTATATTTCTTTCTACAAAAAAAAGCATATTTAATCACAGTAGATATACATAAGCCAGACTATCGGTACCCCAGCTTTAAGGAAAGAACCTGGGTGCATTTTTCCATGTCTGCAGGCCCCTCTTTCAAATGCTCTCACGTGTGGACATATCTGCATATGAACATAGTGTGTGAGCAGGGGGTGGCTGCAACAGTAAAAACTGTGTCAGTGTTTCCATTATAAAACCGATTTTTCAATGACCTAAAACAATCATTAAACTTCTACTCTTAGTAAGGAACACACACACATGCGCCCATACCCATACCTGCCCAGCCACCCCTGTGCAAAAACATACTCAGCTCTATACTAAATCCTTCTTTAGGAGCTTTATTGTTGTATTTAATTGGAACATTTTACATTTTATGACAAAATTTTTATTTATATGATGAGAACTGAAAAGAGAGAAGTCAACCATATCAGAAATTAACTGTAAATTTAAAGAGCAAAAAACTAAAATACACATGGCAAATTTTGTCAGTCTGAGCAAAAGCCACTGGATCCTATTACTTTGCTCTTTTGAACACTTTCTAGCCTCTCTCCTCTCGTCTCCCCATCCCCCCTCGCTGCCCCATCTGCCCCTCAAGCTCTCCCTTTGGAAGCAGTCTTGTATACTGTCACTCGATTATCTGAGAAATATTACTTATTTCAAAACGGTTCTGTAGGGAGGAACTGAAAGGCATCTAGTGGGAATAATCAGGCCTTCTAACAGCCCTTAAATATGTATTTACATAAAACAGACCATAAATATCCCGACACACGTCGGCATATGACAGGAGACAAGAAAGCTGCCGCAGACTTTGTCACAGTGCCTCTTCAACCCTTCCCTACAGGAAAAAAAAATGTTCCTCCTGCCCTCTTGAAACTCCAAATCAAAAGCACAGTGCTAGCCAGTACAACCCTGTAAAGGCAGCTACACTACCTAAGGAAAGAAAAGGAGAAAGGAGCACAAATACAGAGGTACAACAGGGTAACAGTGTCCTCTTCACTTTGCACCTTTGTTTTTCGTTAATATTAGTCACAAATGAAATTCTAAATAATAAGTTGGGTGTACAAACATTATATCATACACTTACAGACTCCTACAGGCTTAATGTTTGTGTAAGAGAAAAAAGAGAACACAAAGTACTCTATAAAGGAAGAAGATTTTAAACAAATAAAGGGGAGAAGGGCTCCAATTTATATAACAATACAGTTTGAAATAAAGAAGTTTCCCCACCCTTCTGATCAGGATCTCATTAATTTCAAGGTCAGAATTCCATTTCACTTTGGGAGACAGACTCATTTAATTTTTCTCCACCCAGGCGTATTCCTGTGTGAGGGATCCATCTCCATGGGGGATGGCACCACCACACAATGCAAACCAGGCAAACAGAAGAGTTATGGCTTTGACACTCGGAGGGGAATGGATAGCCACATCTATGAGTTCTGACTTGACTAACAAGCTTCCTCCCACTCTAGGGGTCTGAAACAGGTTTGGGTTAAAAAAGATAGAAAAATGGATATAAGCTGAATTTGCTAGATGAAAAGAAAGGAATCTTGATGTCCAGATGTTACTTTATGGCATATTAGTTTTGAGCAGATTTCATTTTCCATTTGTATTTGGAGAAAAAAAAGAGGCAGAAAAAGTCACATCCTAAACCCAGGGCAGTTTTAGCCAGAGGTCAGATTATAGCTAGCCTTGATCACTTGCATAATACTCAAAAAATGAAAAAACAAAATAAAATAAAATGAATCAACACAAGGCCAATACATGTTTGGCTGGTAAGTACAAAAAACTGGATCATAACACACGAGTCAACTGTACATTAAGTGAAGAGGTGAAAGAGGAGTGAAAGCAAAAGTAAGAGACCAACACCAGCAGTTGTGCTGTCAGACAGCAGCCTTCTCCCTTAAGTAGGGAGGTCTTGGGCTTACTGACGCTGACATAAAAGACACACTCGCAACATATTTCAAAACCAAAGAGCGATGGATTTACAAGGCAGGTTGATTTTATGATGACTTTTATTGAAAAGGTACGCTGGGTTTAGGCAGATGCCTTTTAGCGCAGGAAAGTTAACACAGTGCCTAATTCAAGGAGACAGCCTGAGGAAGCAGTGCCGACAGGGGAGAGAGCTACAATGTCTCTATTACTCTCCTCGGCATCATAAAGAGAAGAGAAAAAAATGGCATTCATGTTGGTGGTTATAGAGAACACACACACACAAATAGAGAAGAGGGGAAAGCAAATCTCAAATGTAGTTTTCTTAAGAAAATAAAATGAAGAAAATCTTAGAACAAAGGGTTGGGTGGAAAAATACCCTCAGTTCATAAATTCTCACCAGGTTTGAAGAAAACTGCTCTGTCTACCCACAGCCCCAAAGCTTCAAAAATACAGTTATTTTCTGATTATATTAGAGGAGAAGATTGTAGGGTTCAGCACTCCTAAAGTTCCATATAAAGCCTTAGTTACAACTATTAGTGAGTATAGCCAGCACCCAACAAGGCACTTGGAGAGCATGAGAAAAGCTGTTCCATAAGAAGAAATTAATAATAGCTGTGAACATCAAATATGGAGCAGTCACACATATCAACCATGTCTAGTTCTAAAAGTGAGCCCCAGGATAAGCATCCTGCAAACCTGTTAAATCCCAAGAGAAGTCGGCTTTCTAGCCTTGCCATCGCAAGGAAAACACAGCTGTTTGAAATGCTTTATGGTGATTGACGACACCTTTGTCCTTCTCTGAAAAATAGCTTCATGTAGACAAGGGCTGAGAGTTGTGAAAATAAAATCACGTGGAATCTGCTGGATATGATAGAATGGAAAAGCTAAACAATAAAACCGATCAGAGAAACTTAATGAGGATAGTAAAGAGAAGAGGGATGGACAAGTTTCTTTGGTCCCCCCCAAAATTCTCTTAGGAACTTACACTTTCTTATGAAATGGCATTCACTTAAGTACATACATGGCACCCGTCTTCTCTCCAGAGTTCCCAGAGAAGAAGCTAACCATACCCATGGAGAAAAAAGGCAATGCTGAGACCAACTTGCCTTCTACAAGAACTATCAATGCTCACTGACTACAGACAAGTAAATGTTAGCACTTCACTGCTACTGAAAGGAAAGTAGTTGGCCCTTCCCATTATGAAAAGCATGAAAAATGCCACCGACCTGTTGAACACCACTGCAAGGCAGGGCTACTGGGGATATGGGAAGGCTTGCACCAAAGTACTTACATCTGTCATTCCGATCCTCTGGGCTAGATGAGGCTTCCCGATCAGAAATGAGGCCAGAGACAGCAAAAATCTTCTTCCCAGTGTCGTCAACCTTAAGTGAACCAGGGGAGCTAGATGGCAGCTGTGTCCCAAAGTCATATTCCTTGCCATCTGCATCAGAAAAGCGCAAGTGGGGAGACTCTGTGTCGTGGCAGTTCTTAAGTCGCTTGGCCGGTGTAAAGGCTGACTGATAGCTCTCCCGGTCCTCAGTGGAAGCAAAGGGACGGAAAGCCCCCACACCACTATGATTCAGCATACTAATTGGGGTGCAATCTAGATTTGGGGGAGCAAACTGAGGGTGGAGGTGTAGTAAAGAAGGGGGGAAATCACGATTGGCAAAAGTGCCTGGCACCCCACCTTGCCGATGGTACATAGAGGCAAAGGTGTAAGAACCATTGGTAAATGGGATATGTACGTCCTTGTCTACTGAGACAGGTACACCAAAGGGTCGTGGTTGCTGACACGGGATGGAAGCATCACGGCTGGCCTCGGCTGTGGATGCCAGGACCATCAGTGCTGGGGATGCCAGAGGGTTGGGAAGGTAGGATGAGTTCTCCATCTTGAAGGCTGCCCGGTGTAAGTCCATCGGAGTCTCTTTCTATGGCCGGTGTCACACAAGAAACAATCTTCCCTGGGAGGGAGGCCAAGTAGAACCTTGGATCAGGGCAGGGAATATTACTGGGGAATCATCCCCTTCTGAGACCTGAGGAAACAGCAAAGAGAAAAAAGAGGGGGGAGGAAAATGAGGGGGAGGGAAAAAAAAAGGGAATCCCCAAGTGATCGAAACACCATCGTTCTGGCTTACAGATGCTTGGGCAAGAGACACCACAGGCTTTAGGAGCCAGTGGGCAGCAGCATCAGACCATTTTCATTCAGGAAAATCAATAGACAACTTACTGTGATGTACGCGTAGCTGACTTTGGTCCCTACACGTTCCGGGTGAAATGCGCCTGAGCCCAGCAAAGAAAAAAAAAATCATAAAACCTCCAAATACAATATTCCCTGAGCAAATAAGCTTTGGAAAACCAAGTCACCCAGTAGTTTAAGTGGGGTCTATATTTTCAAGGGCTTCCACTTTGATACCCCACTCTTGGGAGGCCTGACATTCAGACACCAAGTTATACGTATATGATTCCCCACATATACATCCTCTCTTCATCTCCCTTCACAATGCTCTGGTAGGGACAAATCTCTAAATCAAGCCTATGTTGACCGATGCATCTATACATATTAGTTGGTACAAATTGCGCATGTGGATAAATCACGCACATTTGCACATATGTAAACACACATCTCCATGTATTCTCTAAGATTGTTTCCAGAAAGAAGTGGTATTTTTGGTGCACGCCCCTCTTTAATCACACAGACTTTCTATTTCTCCTTTCTGAGAAGGAACAAAACCTTCATCAATAAAATGCCAGGCGTCTCTGACAATATTTAAAACATAATGGGTGCCTTTGGCATATGCTCTCTAGAAGCGTCTGTCTTCCAGGGGCAGCAAAGAACAGATCGGTAATTTTAGTTACTAATGCACTCACTCTTAAGTAGATTTGTAAACTGCCTTGAATTTGCCATTAACATTTAGAGTAAAATGTTAACAAAATTTCTGACTTATTTTGCTCTGCTTATTGGCCCAGTCAGAGTTGATGTCCAATAAAGGCCCCGGAACAAATTGGAGTTCAGAGAGACTTCTTTCAATTTCCCTTTTAAATTGAGGTTGTACGTTTTCATAGCCACTGATTCTGTTTCAAAATTCATTTTGAGTAGGGGTTGGGGGAGAGCTATACATCAAAAGCCAGGCTAACATAAGATGACTTACTAGCTTCAAAATAGAAACTTAATGAAACTCAAAAGTATAACAAAAAAATCACCATCTGCTACAAATTATAACCTTTAAATTGAGTCATATTTGAAATAAAATTTATCCCCCCCCAAATAAAATAAACCCCACCTATTTAAGGGAATATCTGTGGTATTCCCTTAAATAGAGAAACTGTAGATGAATCCTCCTGGCTTTAATGCAGTGCAAAGAGAGTATTTCCTTCTCCCATCCTGTAGCAGACATGTCAATGACTGTTATTAATTGGGAAGATGAGTGGACACCATCAGACTGCTTCCTCATTTGGCACCTTTCCTTATAGACATCATTGCTAAATTACCAGATTATGTATCTCACATTAACGGATTTTTCTCTCTTCCAAATTTTAAATAACTTTCCTGTCAAGTTATAGCAGTTCAGGGAATGATCTGCCAAGGACAGCCAGTTAGTCTGACAAGCCTGGGAACCCTGTTCTTGGCTGTTTTCAAGTCAGATTAATGGTCACACGACACAGAAGCTCTGAAAATGGACCGAGTTTTGTTTCAAGGGTTCTAAGTAGCACTTCACAACAGAAACAACTACAGGTCTATCAACAAGCAATATCATATCAGGCAAGTTGGGAAAAGGGCAAATATAATACTCTGGGGGTAGGGGGTAGGTATGTCTCCTCCCCAATAACCATCACCCAAAGGATTTGCTTTCTATTTTTACTTCCTAGATCACCTCATTATGTTAAATGGGTTTCATAAATTAGTGATCTGGTGATAGCACCGGACACTCCAACAGAACATGGTGAATCACTCAGAGTTATTCATTTGAAAACTTCATTACGCTGAAAATAAATCAACAATATTTTTCCAGGCCACATCTCTTTTACTCCACTGTGTGGGCGTTGGTCTTGAAAGGGGGGTGTCTTTTTTTATTTTCCCTTTTCTTTCTTACTCCTCCTCGCATTAACAACATGTATAGACGAGGCTTTCACAGACCACAGTCATTATGAAAATCTATAGTTAATACACTCCCAATGTCAAAATGTCATGGGTTTAAACACAGAACCCAAAATAAGAAAACTAACTGACCCTCTTAATTAAAAAAATATGGATTGTAAGATAATCAGCTTGATGGAGCATTTGGGTGACTGTAAAGAACCGGGCAAAGGGAAAGTAAGTAACTGTTACTTTTCTGCCTCTATGCTGATTTTTTTTAATTTAGCACTTCGTGCAAATCCAGATTAAAATAACTCCAGCTATTGATCCGAGCAGTGGAATTGACATTAATTTTAGTTCACTTCTCACTTTGCAAAGGGATCAATAGGAAGTAATAACAGCTGACATCCCCGCTGAAAGGAGGAGAAAGAAGGGCTGAAGACAGAAATCGAAAAGCAACCAAATAAATCATCAGCTACTTTTCCACGGCATCAGACAAACTCCAAACAGATTGGAAAAAGTCTTTGTTGAATTAACTAAACAAGGAGGAGAGATCAATCTACGAAGCTAAATAAATTGTCTGGCAGGCAGTGAGGTTGGACGGAGGGACCAACAAATATTGAGTTTTAAAAATTTCCAATCCTTGACGTGATGAATTTGGTTCCGTTCTGTATGGGTGGGAGTTTGTTAAATCACACCCCCGACCTTGGTTTAAAGTGATTACAAAACGCGAGCTAACTGAATAATTAGTGAGATTACTAATTGCGTTGGTTAAACATGCCAGAACCAAAACAAATGAAACGAAGAAGCCGGCGCGTGGGACGTGAAAATGTCTGAGGCTGGGCTGATGCGCAGCGCTCCGCGCTCTCCGGAGCGAACTAGCCACTTTCACAGAGAAAAACCAAAAGCCAGAAGAAAGTCTCAGACAGTGGGCAATCTCCCACCCCAGACTCTGCCGGTCCCTGTCCTGGGTCTGGGCTTCTTGACCCGCGTCCGGGAACGGGGTAGGAAGAAGCGGTGCTGCTGCTGCTGCTGCTGCTGGGAACCAAACCTACTTGCAAATGACTGCCACAAAGAAAGCTGCAAAGCGCTCTTTCCCGGAGCCCGAGCTCAGGGCGCCTACAGAACTACGACTCTGCAGGCAATTAAAACGCACACACAGCACTCCTCTGCTTATTACAACAGGTGACATTTTTGTGGTCTCTGAACCGTTTCCAAAAGACAGGAATTAACATAATAGAACAAATAAAACGATATTTGCCTTTACATAAACAAACTTTTAAAAAATTAATAGGCAACTTAAAAAACGAAGAACAATGGAAAATATGGTTAAGGTGGTGGGGGATTGCGAAAAAGTAGGAAATAGACATTTTTTTTTTTAAGTTCACAGACTTCTTCACTTGAAGAGAATTCCCGCACACCAGATGCCCAGGGGGTATTTGGAAACACCGCTCTAACGGAAATTTTACCACTATAAGCAAGAGCTCAGGGAACTAAGGCTAATACGGTTCCCAGTCTGGGGTGGACGCCTGCGGTTCAGACCTGGTGCAGTATCGGTTCCAGATTTGGACCCGGACCCTGGGGTTGGCCAACGAGTGTGAATCCGAGACAGCCAGTCGGATCGAAGAGTGTGGGCCGCGGGGATGCTGGCTCAGCGAGCGGGTGCAGAATTTAGCCTGAAAGTCTCGACCCAGAGAAACCAACTCTTTTAGGAAAAACGGGGTCCGAAAATGCAAAGGCGAAACCTACGTAAACTTGGGGCCAAACGCGGCGCCAAGCCTATCACGCCTTGGCCTGACCTCCCCCTCCAGCTCTCGGTCGCCTCTGCACAAAGAATACTTTCGCTACCAACAATCTCCGCACAAAACAACTGCTTGTAACTTTGGGCAACGAAGGCGCCCATCGGGAAAGAGCAGACCAGTGAGAGGGATCTGGCTCGAAGCCGGGAACGGCCCAGGGCAGAGGCTCGGAGGCTCCTGCCTTCGCCCAAAGTCCAAAATCCTCGAGCCCAGAACAGCCCCGCCCCGCGCGGGTCACCAAGGTCTCGCAACCGCGCGCCACCGCTTCGGAGGGCAGCCACCCGGCTCCTCAACTCCTGCTCTCCTGCAAATGCCGGCAGGCCTGGGCCGCCAGGCCCTCTCGGTTCCGGGACTGCAGGCCTGGGGCGCGCGAGGGAGGGCTTTGCAGCCCGCGCCGCGTCCGCTGGGCCGTCGCACCCCGCGCTGCTCGCAGAACAGGTGTGTGTTCCCGCTCGCTCCCTGCTCGACCTCGTCGGTAGCTAGTGGCGCGGCGCCGCCCTGTCGTCGGCCTTCCCCCACCTCGTCCCAGCGCGTAGCTAACAGACTCACACCACGATGTGTCCCGGTTTCTCCCGACCAAGATGGTTCGAAACGGAAGACGCCCGAATCGCCTTTCCTCGACGCTCTTTCTGCCCTTCACTCCTCAGCTCGTTTTCCCTTTGCAGGAGAACCCCGGGTACCCTCAGAGGAGGCCGGGCCGGGCGCAGGACCCCTGCTCGCTCTGTTCCCTCCAGTCCGACTCGTCGCTTTTCCTCACTGCCCGCCCTTTATACTCTTTATTTTTCCTTTCTCTTCCCTTTGCCCCTCAAGCCGTGTCTGGAGCGGAGCCGAGAGACGAGAAGTGGTTGGTGGGCATCGTGGGCAGACAGCGCCCGAGACTTCCCTCTCAGCGGCTCTGAGGGAAGGGAAGCGACGCAGGCCGGAGACTCCGGACGGCCCGGCCCGGCCAGTCGGTGCCGGTACACTGAGTGCCCGGCCCCGACGCGCCCACCCATTGCGACCCGCCCGGCCCCAATCCGGGCCGTTGCCTTCTGCAGGAGCCGCGGCCAGAGCGCGATAAAAAGGGGCGAGCTCTTAACGGGAAGCGAGAGTTCTTCCTCTACCTCCCGACCCGCCGAGCCCCCGCTGCCTCCCGCTCCCGCGCGCCCTCGCCAGCTGGGGTTCACCCCGGCCTCGAGCTTTTGGAGGGGTTCCCAGAGCGGGTAGCCGACCCGGCATCCCCTCGGATGGCCTCACCACCGTGGGCGGCCTCGCCCAGGGGGCCACACGGAAGCTCTCCGCCCAAGTTTGTTCTGCCTTGGAAGAAAAGGCTTTGCCTTACAAAGCACAAAGGCGAAACGCCCAGGCCGAGCCCTGAAAAGCCCGGGGTAGGGGGCGGGGGGGCGGCGGGAGGCTCCCGAGCGCGGTGGCGGGGCCGGGCTCCGGGCAGAGAAGGTCGCCCGGCCCGGGCTGACGAGAGCGGCGGCGGTGGCCGCAGGACTGCTGCAACCGGCGTGCTCGCTGAAAAGTTTTGTTCTCAAGTCGAAGGAAGAGAAATTGTTACTCAGTTTAAGGCAGGTCTAAGATAAAAAAAAATAAAACCACAAAAAAGAGCAACGCGCCGTAGTCTAAGCTATCTTCCTCCCGCCCCGCTTCACAGAACCACTGGGAGAGGGAGTCCCGATCGCGAAAATCCCGGGAGACCCCCACGGGTAGGGATGTTCTAAGGCCAGACTAGTCCAGCGGAGAGGAGCGGGGAATTTACCGGTTGTATTTAGAAAGGTCCACCTCTAAGCCAGCACCTGCCTCCTTCACGTCCGCCGCGGCTCCCCTACCCTACCCCCAAACCCTTCCACATCGTCACGCCCGCTCCACTGGGCAAAAAGTAAGTCGATTACCCCGGGGGCCCAAGGTTCCCCAGCCTTTCCTTGAGCATCCCACCGAGCTGGGTGTGTGTATTTTGCGAGAGTCCTTTCTCTTTCGCATTGCCCCTTTCCCATCCCGCCAGCCACGTCGGGCTCCCGACTGAGTACCACCGGTCCGAGCACCCCCCGGAAATCACCGCGGGATGCAAAGGGGCGCCCAGCGAGAGGGCATTCTCACGATCGACCCAAACAAAGTGGGAATGGGACTTATTAAAAGATGGAGAAGAGAAGTCCCGCTCCCTTCCCTTGCTGTCCCCTCACCCTCCCTACTTGTCCAATTCCCGCGTCTGGTCCCTCCCCCTCGCACCCCCTCCCGCTCCCCCCCAAATAAAACACATTAAGGAAAACTCAAGTCGGAAAGTTTGAGTGAGATAGCGCACGGAGTGCGCAGGGTACCGATGCCGAGGGGCTCCGTCGCTCTGACCTAAGACGGGCCAGTCCAGGTCCCAGCCCCTGCCCCTGTCCGGGGGGAGCCGCCCCAATCCCAAGGAAAAGGACTCGGAAAGTTAGCCGAGCTCCTGGGCAACCCCGCCGCCCTCCACACCCACACTCTGGTGTACGCACACACATCCACATCCCTTTTTGATCTCCATACTTGCCGTGGAAATTCTTTGGGAGAACGATCGCACTTCTCAGGACACAGAGGGAAGAAGGCGGAGAGTGTGGTGCATGAAAAGTCCCGGGTGCGCAGAGCCGGCGGAGGCAGTGGCGGCGGCGGCGGCCGCAGCAGCAGCAGCAGTAGGCGGCTGGCCCCGGGTTTGTGTTCGCGAGCTGCCTGGGATTGCATGTACAGATCAAGAGACTCGGTTGGTGTGAGAGAAGGAGCAGTGCTGCCTCTCAGCGCTGGCTCTAATCAGTGAATGAGCCTCCACTCTCCCAGGGACTCGGAGACACACACACACACACACACGCACACACACACGCACATTCTCTCACACTCACACACATACAGGCACTCTGAGCACTGAATACATTAGGGCACTAAGGGACTCTGGGAAATGGAGTCCAGACCCAGGGCACTCTTGGAGAGCAGACCTGCTGGCCCTCAGGAAAGGGCTCTCAAGTTTTCGGGCGGTGAGACATTGTGGAAACTGAAGAGAGCTTTTGCTTTGTTCATATTTCTCCCCCTGCAAGATCTCAGTAAATGGTTTAGTGTTCTTCCTTTCTGAACCCAAAGGGACCAAGAGTAAAGGGATAAATCTTTAAGACTGATACCCATTGCTGCTAAATGACTCCTAAATCCTGGCTCCCTCATACACTCTGGCTTTTTCCAGAAAATTCTCAGCTGCTGCCTTGCTCCTGCAATCCTTCTCTGGGTCTTTACTTATAATTATAAAATAATAAATGGATGTGAATGTGATGATAACTTTTAAAGTAACTGAGAGGCCCTACTTTAGCACCCACCTTTGAGAATTTAAATTTTTATTGGTGTTTTTCTTGATGTTTATATTACAGTTCTTTCTTTTCAAATCCTTTTATATTATCCTTTAATTCAGCAAGTGCGGAAGGATAAATAAGGGAAATAGATAAAGAACTAATATTCCCCAAGCCTTCTACGGGCCAGGTGGTGGGTGGGACTAAATGCCTTTACATAATCCCATTTACTCCTTAGATAAATGCTGCAGTTAATATCGTCACTGTTCTGGAAAAGTGGAAACCTAGGTTGAGAGAGTTTATATAATTTTTCCACAGGAACATGGTTAACAAGTGACATATTTAGGATAGCAGGTAGTCCCAGGTTTGAAAGCAAAGAGCAACCAAAATCTAATCCTGGCTCAAGAAGTCATTCCTTTGTTTTGTGCCTCAGTTTCTGAAACCTCTGATTTCTCATGTGAGAGAGGGAGGTGGAGATGAGGAGAAAGCACTCTACTGATAACCCAACCTGTAAAGAACAACATAGGATTATAGATTGTCTATAAACAGCGTCAACCTGTTTGCTAAATGAATAAATGGGAATATAAAAATGAACAGAATGAGTTTCCTGCCCTCAAAGAACTCACCATCCAGTAGAGGAGACAAAGAAAGGGTTGGGAATCAATTTGATGTCTGCTATAATTAGGGTGACCACGTAATTTTATTGCCCTAAGACACAGTTGATAGTACAAAGGGGCACTTTAATAATAGTGCACTTGAATGACAGCTGTGAAGAGGGAGAGTTCTGGGCCAAGCAGGTTAACTGGTCATCCCAACTATAACAGAGTGTTTCATTTATTCATTTAGCAAGCATTTATTGAGAACTGTCTTGTGTGTTGTATGTGGAAGGAACTGCAAGCCATTTGATTTTCCTGGAAATTGAAGTATGAGGTATTGAGTAGCAAGAGATGGGAAGGAGAAGTGGGCAGAATCAGAAAAGGCATCGTATGCTAAGCTAAGTGGATTTTATTCTGTCAGTGATAAGAAACCCCTGTAGTTTTTGTTGTTGTTGTTGTTTTGTTTAGGGGTGTCACATGATAGGATTTCTGTTTTAAAAAGAGTATTGGCTGTTGGGTGGACAGGGTACAGGTTAGACAGGAGGCAGGGACACCAGTTAAGATGACTTATTACCAGTTATTTGGTTGAGATATACTAGAGTCAGAATTAAGGTATCAGGGCAGTGGTAATAGAGAGAAGGGGACAGATTACAGTGAGATCTAAAAGGTACAATAACAGGGTATATTTAGTAACTAGGGTAGATGATTGCAGAAGGAGGACCCTATATAAATCCTAAATAGGATTTCATTATTAATGGGACAAGGTGCTATTAGTAGCTTAATGTTCATTAGTAGTGAAAGGCTTCCTCAGATCAATTCATAGAGTTTCCATAAATCCTGTGCACATTCTCATGGTAGATGAATAGATAAGAAGCTCTATGTCAATCAACAAACCAAACATATTTAACTGCTACCTTATGAGATACGGTTTGTATCAAGGTACAGGTACTTAGAAACTGGGGAAAGACATACTCTCTGTAGGGACAATCTAAATGAAACAATTAAATGCACAAAATCCACCAAACAATAGCAAAATCATATAATGGAAATTTGATTAAATAATACCTCACCAATTCATGGGTCATATGTCCAGCAATGTCAGCTATCCAAAATACAATGAACCAAGAAATAAGCAAAAAGGGTCCCAGAATAGCCAAAATAAACATTACAAAGTCTGTGCACTAAAGTTAACACATTTTACTCCTAGGAGAATTCCTCAAGCCTTCACTCAGAGCCGATTTACTCTTTCTTAGGTACAATTCTAATGAGCTTGATTATTTGGTTTTCCCATTCCAGCTGATTAAGACTGTCAGATTAAAAGGGGGCAGCCATTAAAAAGAATGATACAGACTTGTATGTGCTGGCATGGAAGGATGCCTATAATATCTTGTCAAGTGGGAAGAAAAGCACATCATATTATAGTATGCATAATATGATTTGATATTTGTATATACATGTGTATACACACACGTTGACAGGAAAAGGCCTGTAGGGATATACATAAACTGCTAACAATGATTATACCTAGGGAGTGGGAGTGTGGACATGGGGGGGGCGGTGTGGGGGACAGGAATGAAGGGAAGGCTTTGACTTTTTACTTCATATCCTCCTATTTGTTTTTCAATGTACACGTTAGTTTAGTAATTTTAATATCTATTTAAAAAGTCTATAAAAGCAGCGCAGGGTAGTATCATTAGAGAAAGACCACTGTTATCAGCATGTAGTGGCAGCCAAACTACAAGAAGTAAGTATTAGGACTCAAAATCCACAACAGAATGGGGCTATTTGGTATAGAGGCAAAGTCTCAATCCCTTCACAGGTCCCAGAGGATGTCACAAATTCCAATCCAGCATAACTCTGGTGCTCTCAGGATCTAGTCATCAAGGAAAGCCACATTATGTTCAGCATATTTTATTTTTGAGACTGAGCAAGTGTGTAAAGAGTTAGAAAAAATTTTCCCGCCAAAATGATTTACATTTAAAAAGCAGATTTTGATACTAAGGAAGTAAATTTCAGTTGTCTGGAAAACATACTTCTGTGGAACACACATTCCCTGAAGATGAGAAGTGAAGGAGATACTACTTTATGCAAGAGTACGATGCACAGTAAGGAATGATCCATGAATTCAACATTCAACATTTATTGAGTGATTACCAAGTGCCATCATTAAGGATACAAAGATAAATTGGGGGAAAAAAGTCCCTGCCCTGAAGGAGCTTACAGTCCAGTAGAAAAGACAGAAAAGGTACCATGCAAGTAGTATGCAATAGAAATTCTGAGTAGTGTGGTGGGACCACAAAAGAAGGTGTATCTAGCTCTCTCTGGAGCTGTTAGGGAAGGAGCCAGGGACATCAGTGGGTGTTCAAAAAACCATTATACCAGATGACATTAAGCTGCATTAAAAAATGACTATTGCATGGGATGACTCTTAAGCTAGATTTTGAATGACCAGTAGAGTTTACCAAGAAAGAAAAGTGGAATAACATTCCAGAATGGGGGAGCATCCTATGTATAGGATGGAGACATGTCAGCTATTGGCACATTCAGATAGAGCTTCCCAAACTGTTTCGTATGGAAGGGGTGGTGATGGGTGGTATCTTAAGGGCAAACCTGAAATGGCCCATCATTAGCTTGAAATTTCAGTATCTTAAAATCCAAAAAATTTGCTTCAACTCCACAGCATATTGTGCTTTTATGTAAAAACAATGTTTTTAAATACTTATCATCTGGTAAGATTTCCAGAAAGATACACCACATTTATCCAGTAATTTATCATATCCGTGTATAACCCTGAGTAACCCGGAAACACTTGTTCCTAATTTGAAAAACAAAGGTTTAGAAGGTAGAAGGGTAGATTGGAAAGATAGTCAATGGATTGTGAAGGCCTTATTTGCCACATAAGGAATTGGGCATTTCCAATGTCTAGCTAACTCCTATTTGTACTTCAAGTTTCTGCCTAGCCAAGATCTCTTCCAGGAAACCACCCCATTCACGAGCTTTCTCTTTTCCTCCAACCCTATTGTCATAGCATCCCAGGATTCATCTCTCATTTACTACATTGTACCGGAATTATCTAAAAGAATTTCAGGCTCCTCCACTAGACTTTGATCTGCTTAAAAGCAGAATTCTGTCTTAGGTATTTTATATAGCACTTACACAATAAATACTTATATCTGTTGAACTGAATGAATTTAAATTTGAGGACAAGGTTTAGGATGAAGTATCTGGTTTCCAAAAATATGGCAAGGTGCTCTTCTATATACTAACATAGAAGCTGTCAAAGCTGGTATCAAAACTCTACTGAATAGGTTAACCAGGGTAGGGATAGAGAATGGGGACTTAAGGCTTAAAGGATAGAGAGTTCATATTTGGAATGATGGAAATGTTTTGGCAATGAATGATGGTGATGGTAGCACAACAATGTGAATTAACACATTTACAAACTGAATTTCACGTAGTTAACAGCACTGAATTACTTAATGTGGTTGAAAGGGGAAATGTTAGATAATAATAGGATAAAAAGTTCTTTTAAATCCATGGAACTCAGATGGATGTGTTGAATGGTTTGTATGGTATGTGAATATATCTCAATAGAACTGCGAAAAAAAAAAAAAAAATCCCTGGACCAGCACTGCACAGACACTGAATCCTAAATTGAACCATGGACTATAGTTAATAGTACAATTATTAAAATTGTTTTCTTCAATTGTAACGAATGTGCTACACCAATGCAAGGTATTAATAATAGAGTAGGAATATGGGAATCCTATACTTTATGCATGATTTTTCTGTAAACCCAGAACAACAATTCTACTGAAACTGGCTGCTTACTTGTCTGTCTCCTGGTCTAGACTACAAGCTTCTTGAAAGCAGGGGCTGCCTGGCTCACCACTGCATTCCAAATACTCAACACAAGCCTGAGACATCACAGTAGGTGCTTGATGAATATATAGAATGCGTGCTTGAGTTACCATTACAAATTTTCAAGACAGAAATAATTTGATGAGGTCAGAGTTTGAGAAAAATAATTTTGGGGGCAATTTTAAATGCAGACTGGATGGGTATAAGACTGGAGAGAAAGAAATTAGAAAAAAAATTATAAAAGAAACAGTGGTAATATTTTCTTAATAAGTGCTATTCTAATGGGCTAATTTAATGACATGTATATCTTTATTTTACAAGGCTGATCTCTTTATTCTGTTTGTATTCCCTAACAGAGAATATTCAGTTACTTTGTCAGGAAGCAGTTCCTGACCCCAGCCCCCACCAGGCTGGTACCTTCGTGTACATCTGGAGGTCATTGAGGGCAGTGACTACGTCTTATTCATCTTAGTATCTCCAATGCCTAGGACATGCCTGCTCAATAAATGTTTGCTGAATGAATGAACACATAAATTGATCTATTAGTATACTGTACTCAAGCTCCAACCAAGACACAGAGGACCTAATGATCCCTAGTGTGCAGGTTTCTAGATACAGGAAACAGAACAAATAAAGCAAGACTGGATACAGAGGTACACCTATTCCACAGGTAACACAGGGTAAATTTCTCTCTCTGACCCCTCCATCCTCATTCTGAAGAATAACTCTCATTGAGTGAAAATCAATATAAGTCATTTTAAGGGAAGCAGGTTTAGAAAAAGACTATGAAGGAGGAGAAAGGAGGAGGGGAACTCTAACTTCTACCAATTTCGACTTTTTTTTTTAATGAGAACTTAATAAGCTTCAAAAAACCTTTACAAAATAAAGTCTGCTTTTCTAAACTTTGTTTCAAAAGGAATCCCCACCCCCTTCCACAAACCAACAGTATTTCTGAGATTTTCAGATTTATGACCCAGAAAGAAAAATAAATCCACAACAGAAAAAATAAATCCATTTTTCAGATTGACATCAAGGAACTTGCTAAAGTAGTTGCAGACAGTTCCCAGAGACATTCAACCAACACAGATGATAAGATTGACTATCCAAAAATCTGGCAACAAATATTTACTGACTATATAACTATGGCAAGGCATTAGGAAGAAGCAGTAAAAGAAGAAAAACAAAAAAGGCATAAGATGCATTCCCTGTCCTCCAAGAAGTTTGTGGATTTATAGTATTAAGATATCACCAAAAGAAAAGCTAAATAACACTCAAATAAATGATAATGCAGATAAAATTTATCAAATGAGGAACACAGGCAAACTGTTGTAGGATTTCAAAAGCTGGTGAGATCATCATGGTTTAAGGTGTCCCGAAGTGTTTCAGAAAGTAAGATTTAATTAGGGCATAAAAAGAGATAAGATTTGAATATTGAAGAATGGAAACTATCTCAGGAATAATGCCCATGACATGTCAGGGAACAATCTATTGAAGCATGGTATCTCGAAGATATTTGCAATGATAAGAGTTATTAAAGCTTGAAATGGAAATACAGCACTGCAGTTAAGAACAGACTCTGAAGGCAGATCTGAATTTGAATCCTGTTTCTACCACTTATTGGTTGAGAGACCTTGTCACATTTATCCTCTCTACAGTTCAGCTACTACAACCTTAAAATGGAGACAATGTTAATACACCTACCAGTAAAATTGATATGAAGATTAAATGAAAGATGTTTTGTACAATCTCGGCAAATAATAAATGTTCAATAAGTAATAGTTCCATACTCTCTATGCATAGTGTAAGTTTGTGGCCTGATATTATTCTAAGCCTTGAAAAAAACTATTTTTCAATTCAAAAACATGTATAGAAAAAAAGCACATACAGAACAAAGGCATATATTCTGTTCTGTTGGCTACAGAACAGATAGCCAACCCTTTTCCTTTCACTCCATCTAATACAACAGAAATTTCACTGCTGACTTCCATTTGGAGCAGGATTTTTGCATCCTCATTGTTTGATTTTGAAACATCTCTCTTTCTTTTTCTAAAAGTACCTTGAATCTGGATCACCTTCACTATCACTCCCATACTCTTCTAAGACAATAGAATGCTTCTGGAGGAAAATAAGGGCTGTAGATTTCAGATTTGTGTTTGTTACTTGTACTTATTTATCCATTGATTCAATAAATACTTATTGAGCACCTGTTTTTTGAAAGATCAAAAGCCATCAAATGGAAGGCACTTCAACTTCCCACCTGTACCTGTCTTTCCTTGTTTTTTCCTTAGAGGCTAGTCCCTCCATTTGTGCTCTAAAATCCATGCTTTCTTGGGGCTTTTGCATTAGTTGCTTCTCTGTTCTGTTTTCAACTTCTTACTTCTTAATGGTTCCTTTCAATTCAGTATCTCTCATTTAAAAAAAAAAAAAGTAATCTTTCCTACACACTCTTCTCCTCTCTCCTTCACAAACTAGTGGGAAATGTTGCCTACATAGCCTGACTCTATTTTCTTACCTCCCATTTACTCCTCAACCCAAGCCACTTGGATTTTGTTCCTGCCATTCATCAAAAACTGTTCTTTGTAAGGTCATCAACTTTAGATCTCATTTTACTTGATCATTCCTGCTTTCTTCCCTGGACTTCTATGATATCACAGTTTTCTGATTTTTTTCTTTCTTCTCTAGCTGTTCCCTTTTGGCCATCTTTAACAGATCTCCGTTTAACCAACCATTAAATGTTTTTCAGGGTTCTGTTCTAATGTACACTTCTCTTCCCACTTTGACCTTTTTCTTAAGATAAATACATTCACTCCCATAGCTTTATTACCATTGATAGGCCTAAAACTTTCAAATCTATATATCCAACAGCCTATATATAAGCTCTCTGCCTAAATATAACTCTGCCCCTCAAATTCAGCAGATCTTAACCTGGACTCATCATCTTCATCCCCAAATCTGCTCCTTCTCTGGTATTCCTCAGCTCATTAAATAGCAGCACCAGCTAACCAGTGGCTCAAGAAAGAAATTTGAGAGTTATCCTTGACCATTCTCTCTTCACCACCCATAACAAATCAATTACTAATTTTGTCATTATGTCACCTAAATATTCCTAAAAACGATCCTCTTTTTTCCATTTCTACTGCCATCATTTCCTGTCTAAGCTAATGCAACAGCTTCCTTTTAAAAAGGGCATATCTGTCTATATCACTTTCAATGCTCAAATGTTCAGGCTGTCCACTGATCTTGGGATAAATTCCAAAATCCTTAAAATGTTCTATAAGGTCTTGTATATTCTGACCCCTGCCTGTATTTGCAGCTTCATTCTATAGTCCCTTTCCCCACTGCTCTCTCTCCTCCAGCCACATTGATCTCTTCCCAGTGTTTAATACATTATATTCTTTCCTTGTTCTTTCCATACCAAAACCTTGCTCTCTTTCCCTCTCTTCTCAAACTCTACCCTTCAGCTAACTACTCCTATTGTTTTCACGTTTCAGCATAACTGTTTTGGAACTGGTTAGTTCTCACTTTACATACATGTGATGCCACATTTTCTTCTTCATTAACATTCCTCATTTTTATACTGTCTGCCTTCCCTGATAGCCTGGAAGTTCCAAGAGGGCAGGGGCCATTATAGGTCTTGCATAACACTGTATCTAGAAAATAATAGATAATAAAATATATGTTAATTAATTCATTCAGTGAGATACAGGCTGACTTCATCTTTACTTCTGCAAAGGCCTCCTCGGGCAATGCCTCTTTTAGCCTTTAAGTTTATCGGGGTAAAAAAAAAGGCCTCCTCGGACCAACCAAGCAGAGGTGATAAATTCCTTGTTAACATCACCACAATACTGAAGATTTTACCTCTATTTTTGCACTTAACTGTGTTGAAATTATTCATTTACATGAATCACTTCTTCTAAAATGTGAGCTTCCTAGCACTTCACTCAGTAACTGGCACAAAGTAAATATTCAATAAATGTTTATAGAATTGACTTGACAAAGTCTGGCAACCGACTGGATATGAGACCTGAAGGAATAAGAGAAGTGAAAGACAAACTCTAAAGTGTGGTCTAGCCTTAGACAGAAATGGAGAGGCTGTTAAAGAAAGGTGGTTTAGAAAATAAACCTATGCAGTTCTGAGCATAAGTATTGATAGTGGTGGCGACATAAGGGAGAATTATACTCAATGAAAAGGTCAGTGAAGCATGAGGTTCTGGAAAGTGTAACATGGAAGTAATTCCAGGGGGGAAACAGTCTCCTACAGCCAGAAGAGGGCTAATGGATCGGGCACATTCTAGTTTGCCTAGGCAGTCCCAGTTTATACCTGGTTGTCCTTGTTATAATAACTGATGGTGCCCATCCCCTTTCATTCTCAAGTGTCCAAATAAATTAAATGGCCAGCCTCCTAGAAGACCACATGAATTGGGAAAAGTTGGGTGATTTCAGGCAAGAACACTTAAGACAAGAGAATGGCAAAGGAATAGAGTAAGCTCAAGTTGTGCATACGGAAGCGATATACTGTACTAAATGACATTTAATAAAAAGCCAATTGTGAAATGAAACAGATATTATGCCAGGTACCTTAAACTAAGTGATGTCACTTAATTCTAACAAAAATCCTGACAAGTAGGTGCTTCCATCTATACTTTACAGATAAAATTAACTGAAGTTCAAATTAAGTAACCTGCTCAAAAAGATAAAGTTAAAAAATAAAAATAAATAATTAATTAAAAATAAGTCAAAGAGTGAAGTATCTGGAAGTGAATGAGAGGTCATTTCTTTGATGCTTGCAAGCATTTTGAGTAAAAAGGAGTAATGACAAGGCACAATATGACACCTTCACCACAACATAAGGCAACCACCACCATCAATATCCTTTACTGCAACTTGTAAAATAAGAGCCTACTATTTTCGGGAGCAATGAGCATCATTGTAGGCCACCCTTCTTTCCTCAAGGGATATAAGTCCAGAAAAGTAACTCCAGGGAAATGGAAAATTAGATACTTCCACACTGGGACACACGTGGCTTCAGAACATTCTTATAGGTGGAGAAAAATCAAATGTTCAATGGCAAAAGGAAGTTCATTTTGGCTAAAATGGATATTAGATGTGATAGCATTGTAATTAAAGCAAAAGCTAAAAAGGGATCATCTAAGGAGAGGCCAGAAATCTATGTATAGAAGGGACCATTACTTTAAAAATTGGAACAGAAACTAAGCAGTGGAATGACACAATGAAGGAAAGTGCAGAGGAGTCATGTAATAGAAAGGAATATAAATATTTTACGGAAATAACTTAAAGGTTATAAGTTGGAAAAAGGGTTGACTTTTGTGACGATTCATTCAAAATGAGTGAAAATTGCATTTTAGCAGTAAACATCCAATCTTTCCCAAGAGCTAAATAAGGTGCTCTTACTATGCAATAATAATAGTTTCACTTTTTACTGCCTCCTTCATTGAACGATGCCTAATAAGCAATTATACTTCAGCTCTGCTGTATCTTTTCCTTTCCTTTCTTTTGAAGACTACGAAGAGATGAATACAACAGCACACATGCAGTTAGAATTTCATTTCATGGCAATCAGTTTTAAGAAGCACTTTGCAAAAATGCATTTGGTACATCTGCCTTTCCATGGGACAACAGAGCTCAGTGAGAAAAAGAAATACTGAAAATCAGGAAATGCAGTCACTGAGTAGTTGCTGAATCTCAGGTAAATCATATACTTTCTCTTTTACTGTAATAGTCATTTTTTCCTACCTTTATTGCAGGTTTTTTTTTCTTTGGTAACAAATTCAACACAAAAGTAAGGGAGCTATTATTAAGAAATGCCTTTTAAATATTAAATCCATTTAAAAATCATTATAAAATTAGGTGACTAATAATATTTTCCTTATTTCTTTCCTGTTTTGGTAATAACCTGTCATTTTATTGAATAGAGACATAAATCTTAAGAGTTTGAAGGAATGTTAGAGGTCAAGTTAAAGTTTGTATTTAAGTAATAATTCAAGTTTTATGGCCTCTTCATAATTTACATATTAGTCAATCAATAAGCAAACATTTGTTCAGTGCTTACTGTGTGTCAGGAATTATATTAAGCTTTGTAGGGTGATACAAAGTACTATACTTCAACAAATCAAAGGCACTCTGGATTATAAAAAGCATCCCAATTTTAGAGCTGTTTAAAGGGAGGAAAATATGCATCTTAGAATTGATAAAGAGCTTCCACAGTGAAGAGATAATGGCAGTATCCATAAAAAGTTAACTAAAGCACAAAGTGAGTATTAGAGACAAAAAGGACCTCAGAAGTTCAATGAAGCAAGAAGTTCCAAGGAGCCAAGGGTGGTAAGGGAAGCACAGTATGTATAATGCTGGCCTGGTTCTGCTAACGTATTTCTATTAATTCTGTAAGGCATTGTCAAGAAAAGAACAAATAATAAATTAAGCTTTATACTTAACGTCCTTACATGTGATAACTTCAAGTTTTGTTAAAACCTGTTCTGAATTCTATCATTAAACAACATGAAACCATGAGTTCTGGTGGGTGGAAATAAAAAGTAAAACAAATGCATAATATGCTAAAATAAGAACGAAATTTGGGGGAAAGTGGCCCAAATCATTTAAATTTTTAATCTGCAAAAGTAGTTTGAAATAGTTTAGACATTAATGGAGGATGAACATTTTAAATGTGCTACAATGGAAATAGGAAGTTCTAAATTATATCTTCCCTATAGATCAAGGTCAAGATACCTGAGCCACAACTAAGTCTCTCTTTTCATACACATACCACTTCAAGACACAAGCACCAACCTCCAACCCATGATTAAATAAGATAGCAGTGGATGCTGAGCCTAACCCAATTTGCTTAGGATCACTTTTCATCCCTCCCCTCAAAGAACCTTGAACCTCACGCTTCTTGTACTCTATTGCCATCCTTTGCTGCACCTACTAAGACTACTATACCTTGTCAAGAAAAGAAATACTTGCAGGACCTTCTAGACTGCAGCTGACATTTATTGAACTCCTGTGTTCACTATTTTCCAAGGGTCAGTTAGGATCAAACATGCCTATTTTCATAAATCAAAGCCCAAAATATTGCCACCTTCTCCCTTCTATATTTGTCCTGTATGGAACTGTTATTCCTAAAATGTTCCATATTTTATTAAACCTAATCCAATTCTCCTCTTGTCTCCCTGCCAAAATTTTCTATTTACCCTCTGGAATGCCATCTCCCCTATGCCCTCAATCACTTCCCTGAATGTTCCTTCTAAACCTGGCTCTCTCTATGCCGCTTCCCTTGTAGCTCTCAAGTAAAGTCTCTTCATATTCTCATAACCATACAGTGTGGGGGGATGAGGAACCTCCTTAGTGCTACTTGGAGCCCACCGCTCCTCTAAAAAATCTCTGTTACCCTCTCCCTGACTGGTCACCGTAATCTACCTACCTCCTGTTTGTTCCTACCTTAATTTACTATCTTCTTTTGTACCAGAAATCCTCTTATATCCTAAGGACTTCTGAGCCCTCATAAAATTCTCCCAGCTTATCTCTAATGTCTCCTACCACTTACACCAACAGTCACTCCCTGGGCCTTGTCATCATCATCTGAAACTCCTCCACTTCTAAAATCACTACTTCAAATCATCCACTTACTGACCACCAGCACCTCTCCTTCTTGCTTGCTTATTAAACGAGCCCAATTGCAACTGTTCTTTCCTTTCATTTGAGTATCAGTTTATTGACCCCTTCACTTTCTATTACTGTCTTCCTGTTTTCATTTTCCTATTTATCCAACTTAGAGTCCATGATTCACATTTTATTCACTCTCTTACAATTATCCTAAACTCTCTCTTTGAATACAATCTTCTTGTATTCTAAAACACTAGTTCCTTTTACTTCTCTGGCTTTCCTTTCACGGACATTTTTACTGGCTCTTCTTGTTCAGTTAAACCTTTAAATATCAGAGTTTCTCAGGACTCTATCCTAGGAGCACTTCTCTTTTCATTCTATATCTGTCTGTTCTAGTTTGCTAGCTACCAGAATGCAATACCAGAAATGGAATGGCTTTTAAAAAGGGGAATTTAATAAATTGCTAGTTTACAGTTCTAAGGCCGAGAAAATGTCCAAATTAAAACAAGTCTACAGAAATGTCCAATCTAAGACATCCAGGGAAAGATACCTTGGTTTAAGAAGGCCAATGAAGTTCAGGATTTCTCTCTCAAGTGGAAGGGCACATAGCAAACATAGTCAGAGTTTCTCTCCCATCTGGAAGGCACATGGTGAACACAGTCAGGGTTCCTCTCTCATCTGGAAGGGCACATGGTGAACACGGCATCATCTGCTAGCTTCTTCTTCTGGCTTCCTCTTTCATGAAGCTCTCCGAGAAGCATGTTCTTTCTTCATCTCCAAAGGTCGGTGGCTGGTGGACTCTGCTTCTCATGGCTATTTCGTTCTGCTCTGCTCTCTCTGAATCTTCCATTCTCCAAATTGTTTCCTCTTTTATAGGACTCCAGTAAACCAGTCAAGACCCACCCAAATGGGTGGAGACATGCCTCCACTTAATCCAGTTTAACAGCCACTCTTGATAAAATCACATCTCCAGGGAGATGATCTAATTATAGCTTCAAACATACAGTACTGAATAGGGATTAGAAGAAACGGCTGCCTTTACAAAACGGAATTAGGATTAAAACATGGCTTTTCCAGGGTACATACATCCTTTCAAACCAGCACACTGTCCTTTAAGTAATCTCACTTATTCCCATGGCTTCAATTACTATCAGTATGCGTATGCTTCTCAATTTTTTTTTTTTTTAAATCTCTCCCTCATTTTTTTTTTTTTTTTTAACACGGGCAGGCACCGGGAATCGAACCCGGGTCCTTGGGCATGGCAGGCAAGCATTCTTACCTGCTGAGCCACCGTGGCTCTGCTTCTCAATTTTAAGCCTTGAGTTCAGCCTTGTTTGAGTTCCAGAGTGATAACTGCCTACCTGACACCTTCAAATGGATATCTCCCAGGTATCTCCAACTCAGCTTTTTCAAAAGTAAACACTTCACTTCCAGAAGTGAAATCTATTCTTTCCAGAAATCTGCTATCTTTGATATTTTCTTCTCTCATATCCCCCTATATTTAAATAATTACTATGACCTGTCCATTCTATCTCCAAACTATTTCTCAAAATTTGTCCATCTCTACTGTCACCTCCCTAGCCCAAGTCACTATCAAGAATTTATTCAACATCTACCATGTGCCATGCACTGAAAGGTGTTAGAATAGAGGGCATCAAAAGAACCTCTTACCTGGATCACTTAAATAAGTCGTGTCCTTGCAATCATTCCCTCCCCCCCCACCATCTATCTTCCATATTGAAGATAGATGTGATTTTTTTTAATGTGATAAAATATGGATATGATAACATTTGTCATTTTAACCATTTTTTTGTTGTTGTTGTTTATACTTTTTTTTTTTAGAAATCATTCCATTCTACATGTACAATCAGTAATTCTTAATAACATCACATAGTTGCATATTCATCATTTCTTAGTACATTTGCATCGATTTAGAAAAAGAAATAAAAAGACAACAGAATAAGAATTAAAACATTAATAGAAAGAAAAAAAAACAACAAATAACCTATACCTCACATGCAGCTTCATTCAGTGTTATAACATAATTGCATTACAATTGGGTAGTATTGTGCTGTCCATTTCTGAGTTTTTATATCCAGTCCCGTTGTACAGTCTGTATCCCTTCAGCTCCAATTACCCCTTTTCTTTTTTTTTTTTTTTTAATTAACGGAAAAAAAGAAATTAACCCAACATTTAGAAATCATACCATTCTACATATGCAATCAGTAATTCTTAACATCATCACATAGATGCATGATCATCATTTCTTAGTACATTTGCATCGGTTTAGAAAAACTAGCAACATAACCGAAAAAGATATAGAATGTTAATATAGAGACAAAAATAAAAGTAATAATAGTAAAGTCAAAACAAAACAAAACAAAAACCTATAGCTCAGATGCAGCTTCATTCAATGTTTTAACAAGATTACTTTACAATTAGGTATTATTGTGTTGTCCATTTTTGAGTTTTTGTATCTAGTCCTGTTGCACAGTCTGTATCCCTTCAACTCCAATTGCCCATTATCTTACCCTGTTTCTACCTCCTGCTGGACTCTGTTACCAATGACATATTCCAAATTTATTCTCGAATGTCTGTTCACATCAGTGGGACCATACAGTATTTGTCCTTTAGTTTTTGGCTAGAGGACTATATCACTCAGCATAATGTTCTCTAGGTCCATCCATGTTATTACATGCTTCATAAGTTTATCCTGTCTTAAAGCTGCATAGTATTCTATCGTATGTATATATCACAGTTTGTTTAGCCACTCTTCTGTTGATGGAGATTTCGGCTGTTTCCATCTCTTTGCAATTGTAAATAACGCTGCTATAAACATTGGTGTGCAATTTTAACCATTTTTAAGTGTACAATCCAATGGTGCTACATTGTGCAACCATTGCTACTATCTACTTCTAAAATTTTTCTTCACTTTAAATAGAAATTCTGTACCCATTAAGCAATAATTTTCAATTCTACCCTCCCTCCAAGTTCCTGCCAACCTTGGATTTTTTTTTTTTTTAACATGGGCATCAAACCCGGGTCCTCTGGCCCGCCAGACACCTTGAATGTCTGGCTCTGAGACACCGTGGCCCGCCCACCAACCTTGAATTTATCTATGAATTTGCCTGTTCTAGATATTTCATATAACTGGAATCATGCAATATTTGTATTTGTCCTTCTGTGTCTGTCTTATAGCATGATGTTTTCAAGGTTCATCCACATTGTGGCAGGTATCAGAACTTCATTCTTTTCTATGACTGAACAATATTCCATTGTATGTATATACCACAATTTGTTTATCCACTCCTCTATTGATAGACACTTGGGTTGTTTCTACCTTCTGGCTCTTGCAAATAATGCTGCTATGAACATTGGTGTACAAATATCTGTTAGTGTCCCTGCTTTCAATTCTCTGGAGTATACATACCCAGGAAGGGAATTGCTGGGTCATATGGTAATTCTATGTTTAAGTTTTTGAAAATGGATGAACTGTTTTTCACAGCATTTACACCATTTACAGTCCTCCCAACAATGTGCAAGGATTCCAATTTCTCCATATCCTCATCAACACTTGATATTTTCCTTTTTTTTTAAATGATAGCCAACAGAGTGTATGAAGTGGTATCTTATTATGGTTTTGGTTTGTATTTCCCTAATGACTAATGAAATTGAGCATCTTTTCATGTACTTATTGGCCATTTATTATATCTTCTTTGAAGAAACCCACTTAAGTCATTTGTCCACTTAAAAAATTTTTTTTGGTCTTTTTGTTGTTGAGTTATATGAGTTTTTATATATTCTGGATAGTACGCTCTATGAGACATATGATTTGCAAATTTTTTTTCTCATTCTATAGGTTGTCTTTTCAATTTCTTGATAATGTCCTTTGATATGAAAAAGTTTTGATTTTGATGACGTCCCATTTATGTATTTTTTGTTTTGTTGTTCATGCTTTTGGTATCATATCTAAGAATCCATTGCTGATTCCAAGATCATGAAGATTTGCTCCTATATTTTCTTCTCAATGTTTGAATGTTTTATCTTGTATATTTAAGTTTTGGGCTCATTTTGAGTTAATTTTTATGTATCATATGAGGTAGAGATCCAACTTCATTACTTTGCATGTGGAGATCCAGTTACCCCAGCACCATTTGTTGAACAGACCATTCTTTCCCCATTGAATGGGTTTAGCACTGTGTTTTTGTTGTTGTTTCAATGCAAATCTGAGGTAAGGATTAAATGAAATTAGGTATGTGAAGGATTTCGCAAATGCTCCACAAGAGGTAAATAGTCAATAAATGCTAATCAATGAAGAGAAATTGAATAATTCAGTAAATGATTTTGGAATAATTGACCAACCATTTAAAAAATATAAAGTTCTATCCTTACCTCACCCCTTAGACTCAAAGGAAAAAAAAATGAAACCATAAAAATAGTTGAAGAAAACATGGGTAAATATTTGCGTAATTGCAGAAGTAAAGAAAGTCTTTCTAAACATGTCCTCATCAAAACAGTAATGATGTTCTTTGACCCTATTCTTGATGTTGGGAATACAGAATTTAAAAAAGAGAGCTGAGATTCCTTCTCCCATGGAGTTTACAACCCAAGGATCAGAGAGACATTAAGCTAGTAAACAAACAAATAAGGTATTCTAAGAGAGTGATAACTGCTTTGAAGATATGAAGTATTATAATAGAGTAACTTGAGAGTGTGGGGGAGGGTGTGCTAATTTAGAAAGGGTTGACAGAGAAAGCTTCTCTGAGGAGGTGACCTTTGAACTGAGTGGATGAAAGTAGCCTTTCTACATTTCTATAGCCTGAAGACAAAAGGTGAGGGAGAGGAAATGCTTAGCTGCTCTGACTGCTATCCCCAGTATTTTATAAAACACTATCCTGGTCATTCTAAACAAAAGCAATTAAATGTAAAAAAGAAGTAGGAGACATTCATTTATCAGTCAGTTTAGCATTTTGGCCTTGCTTGGGTATGTGCCCACTCCCTGGGCTAAATGAGGTTGGATAGGTACCAAAAAGGAATTCCTCCACAACATTAGCATGATAAATGTGTAAATGTAATACAGGGAAATGAAAAAGGAAAAGGAACAAAGAAGGAAAGGAACATGGTATGCAAAAATAGAAGATGGAGGTAGTATCAAGGAAAATATAACCACCAAAGGAAAAGAAAATTGTCACAAATGCTTCTGCTATAGAATAACTTTTTAAAAACATAAATTAAATATAAGAACTCAAAGACAATGTGATAAAACAACATACTGAGATGAAAAGAGATGTTGATCAGAGAAAATGAATAAGGAACTCAACACTTTTGTAGAACTTACAAACAAATTCAAACAGGAGCGAACAACATATACATGACTGCAACTTGAAAGAATGGAAGAAAATTTTGGATTAATCATAGTGAATCAGATAGAAAAGTCAATTCTCTAAAATTTTCATCAGAAGATAAAAATATATATGGACAACACATAAAAATGATACAGCCAAAAGAAAAATGGTGTCCTTGAAGAACCCAATAAATTAAAAAGAAAATGTATTGTTTTAGTTTGCTAAAGCTGCTGAATGCAATACACCAGAAATGGATTGCCTTTCATTAAGGGGATTTATTTAGTTATAAATTTACAGTTCCTTGGAGAAAAGGCAACCAGCTGTCATCTGAGTTCCTCTGTCACATGGGAAAGCACTCTGCAATGTCTGCTGGCCTTCTCTCCTGGCTTCTGGGTTCAAATGTCTTTCCCTCTCCACATCTCTGAACGTCTGGGTTTTCCTTTCTGCATCTCCAAACATCTGGGCCTACGTTGGCTGAGTGCTGAAATGAGCTGTGCTGAGCTGTTTCTCTCTCTTCTGACTTCTTTTAAGCCTCCAGCTTAAATGTAATCAGCCATAGATGAATTTCACATGCTGTGTAAGTCCAACAGAACAACTGGGCACCATATCCTGGCCAAATTGACATCTGAACCTAACTACTACAAGTATTTTGATATATAATAGAAGAAAAATTTTCTCATATGAAGAACCATAGACAGCTGAATTGACACCATTGTTCAAAAAAAGACTGATACTGAACAATTGAAACCAAGACATATCCTGATTAAGTTCCTCACCTGTAAAGATGATGAAGGATTTTCTCAGGCATCCCTTAAGAAAAGGAAGAATCAGGCTGGCCTCAGATTTCTCCTCTGCAGCATTCAATGTCTACAAAGTTTCAAGGGAAATAAAGTGAGACTAAGAATAGTCTATCTAGCTAAGTTGTTATTTAAGTTAAATAAAAGACAGACATTCTCAAAGAAGCAAGGATTTAGAGAATAAAGCATATAATCCCCTTCTGGTAGAAGGGATGTGGGAAACACAATTGCTCAAGATGAAATCAAACTGACAGTGATATGAATGGAGAAGAGGTAAAAGAACTGAAGTAACTCAGCACCAGAAAATCAATACAGCAGTGACTTCAAAGTTCTGAAGGGAAGAGAAAACAACCCATGAATCTTATTCTTAGTTAAGTTGCCCTTCAAGTATAAAAATAAGAGCCATATTTTTATAGATATTTCCAAATGATCCTCCAAAAGAAGCTGTGCCTATGTATATCCCATTAATTGTAGTGGAGAATATTTGTTTCTTTCCACTCTCATTAACTGTATTAAAGACACATCACTTTTTTAATTAAATATCAGTGACATACCCCTCTTTTAAAAATTTTACCAGTCTTACAGAAGGGATGCATCACAGCTATTTTAATTGCATTCTTTTAGTTAAAAATGAAATTGAACCATATTTTCAATGTTTATTCACAACAATATTGGACATATTTTCTGAAAATTTCCCAGTTCACATCCTTTCCCCATCTTTCTATTTGGTGGTTTTTTCCTGTTCTTTATTATGTTTTCTTTATATATTGTGGGTATTAATCCTTTATTTCTTATATATGTCGCAAATTTGTGATTCCAGTCTATCATGTCTTTCAAATTTGTTTATGGCATTTTTCATTGTTTAGAAGTTTTAAATTTTCACTTTGTCAAATTTTTTCCTTTATGACGTCCAGATTATGTCTTTCTTAGAACAACCATTTCAACCACAAGATTTAAAAAATATATATTCTCTTATATATTCTCCTGGTCCTTTAGTTTCTCATATAAACTACGATTATAAGATTTAGATGATCAAACACATCAAATAAGTTCAAAAGTGTAAACCAGAATACCAGCTGATAAAGTCACTGTAGAGATACAATTTGTCATTAACCAGAACGCTTGAGACCCTATTAAAGTCACCCTCTTTACATCTGGGAAGGTATCTGGAAAGTGGAAACGGTAAATCAGTACCCTGAAGGCGATCACAGAGTGACTATAAAAGGAGGTGGATAAACTAGGAGAATATTTTATCCAGGAGATCAAAGATGTGAAGAATGCTGAGTATGTTAACTAGAGAAATGCTAACTGCAATGGATAAGGACCTCTCCTCCTCCTGGAGGAAATAATGACCTCTGAAGGCTAATGGTTGAAATGCTCAGCTTCCCATGTCTCCAATATCTTTTTCCCCTGGACAATGCTGGACACATTCAGCTCAAGTTCATCTCTCTGGCTTTCCTCTTTTCCAAGTTCCGTGTAACTATACTGATGCTTTCTTTCTTTAGTTGTGTTAATGTCACTGATTAGTAATCAAATGACTGTCCCAAGAGCCTAGAAGACACTGGGTTTTTTTCTTCACCTGTTGATTAAGCTCAGTTCTCTCAAGGGCAACTTTATTTGTAAGTTCTAAGCAGTAACTTCAACAGTTTTAGCTGAGAAGAGAAGACCAAATTTTTGAATACTACAAGATGGTATGTTACAGGTGAAAAGTTAGAGCACAAGAGTTATGGAAGGTTTTTAGGCAAGGAAATGAATGATGAAAGTAATGAGGATTACTGGTCCATCAGTTTCATGAAGGTAGAAGTTGGAGCCAGAGAATGGGGCAGGGGTGGGGCAGGGCGGGGGGGGGGGGTGGTGACAACGAAGGCAGGAAGACTAGTTAGGAGGCTGCCGCAGTGTTCAAGACCAGCGCCAGATTCTGGACTGCAGAGTCTGTAACAAATTTACTTTTGTATTCCCAGCACTTAGCCCAGAGCTTGGCATGGAGGTGTTCAACACATTTGTTCAGTGATCAATTTCAATAAGCCTAGTAATTTAAGTGAATTTGGTACTTTCAGTTACTTTAAAAAATATCTATGTTAAAATTTTGTTTATTCTGTTAATTTGCCCTGGCAATATCTTTATTTGTAATAATATCAACCATTTGAATATTTTTATATAATCAAATATTAAAAATAAGACATTTTGTGTAATCTGTAATGATTTAAAGATTAAAAAAATGAGGTTCAGAGAGTTTTAAGAAACTTGCACAAGGTTCCATAGCTAGAAAGTGACAGCCTGTGAGCCCCCAGTCTTGGGAGTTGTTCATATGAAACTTAACCCCACGAAGGATGGGTCAAGCCTACTTAAAATTTTGGCCTAAGAGTCACCCCCAAAAGAGCCTCTTTTGTTGCTCAGATGTGGCCTCTCTCTCCAGCCAACATAACGAGCAGGCTCACCCCCGCCCCCCACCTCTGCGTGGGACATGACTCCCAGGGGGGTGGACCCTCCTGGCAACATGGGACAGAGATCCTGGAATGAGCTGAGACTCAGCATCAAGGGACTGAGAAAAACCCTAGAATGAGCTGAGAATTAACATCAAGGGATTGAGAGAACCTTCTGGGCCAAAGAGGGAAGAGTGAAATGAGACTAAGTGTCAATGGCTGAGAGATTCCAAACAGAGTGGAGAGGTTATCCTGGAGGTTATTCTTATGCATTAAGTAGATATCACCTTGTTGTTCAAGATATAGTGGAGAGGCTGGAGGGAACTGCCTGAAAATGTAGAACTGTGTTCCCAGTAGCCATGTTTCTTGATGATGATTGAACAATGATATAGCTTTCACAAGACTCTGTGAATGTGAAAACCTTGTGTCTGATGCTCCTTTTAGCTACTCTATCAACAGAAGAGTAGAACATATGGAATAAAAATAAATAATCGGGGGGAACAAATGTTAAAATAAATTTAGTTTGAAATGCTAGTGGTAAATGAAAATGAGGGGTAAGGGGTATGGTATGTATAATCTTTTTTTTCTCTATTATCGTTTTATTTCTTTTTCTGTTGTCTTTTTATTTCTTTTTCTGAATCAATGCAAATGTTCTAAGAAATGATGAATATGCAACTATGTGATGATATGAAGAATTACTGATTGTATATGTAGAATGGAATGATATCTTAATGTTTTGTTTGTTAATTTTTTTTAATTAATAAAAAAAGTAAAAAAAAAAAAAAAAAGAAAGTGACAGCCTGCAACAACTATATGGTAAATTAAGAGAAAATGAAGTTTTACTTTGTAATTTTTCTGAAAAACAATAACCATTTTCATTTGATGATAGAAAAACCTGAGCCACAGATAAGCTAAAATAGTTTGTAGTAGTCTCCAAGTTTTTTGACATTTACACCTATCATTAAAAAATTTTTAAGTGCTAATTTCCCCAATATCTGTGTATTTATTTATTACTATGATCAGCTACTATCACAAGGTATTATATATACTTAGGGTTGAAGTCATTATAATAAATCCATAAATCCATATATATATATTCCATATTCTTCGTAATAATCTGAAAAAAATTTTTTCAGATAATAATCTGAAAAAAAACTTCTTGTCAGATCTGATTAGCTTGTAGTTTTGTTTTATTTTCTTCTTTTTTCTGACATGGGTAGGCTCTGAGAATCAAACCCAGGTCTCCGGTATTGCAGGCAAGAATTCTCCCACTAAATCACCACAGCACCACCCAGTTTATATGTTTTTATGTGATAATCCAATTGACAAAGAGCTCCTACTAGGAATAGAAGTGATTGTGCTTGTATTCTTTTCAAGTCATGATTTCTTTGCATGAATTTTTTTAAACCACTTGTGCATTCTATAAAGATGTTTAAATGAAGCTAGGTCATAAAATTGGTGAATCCTTTAAACTGAGCACATGTTAACTGCAATATGTCACAGCACCAATGTCAACCCCCCTATTGTTGAGTTCCCCTTCTCCTCTCCAGGACACATCATGTCCCCTACACGACAGTGATCAAGTGATTTATCAAATGAGGGTCCCGTCTCAATGTATATGATGAATATCAATAAAATTTAAATTCTTTCTTTTTTATATTAAAAATATATAAATTTAGTTCTAGTATTTTCTTCTTGCTCTACAGAATCATCTTTGAAGACTGCTGGACTAGAGTACTGCCTCAAGTAACAAGGTCAGAAGTTTTCTAATCCACTTTTTTTCAGAGCCTTCCTGAAAATGGTGTTCCAAGGAAGATAGATGTACAGCTATGGTTAAGCTCCCCCCACCCTAGGTCTTCTTGTCAGCATACAGAGTGAACAAGCCTCCTCCGTGTCTAGGAGATGGAGGAGGAGTTGGGAGTGATGTCATCTAGGTTTTAGGATTCCAGGATCTAGAAGAGTCTCTCATAGCAAAGCTCTAGAACTCATCTCTAGAAACCTTGTTTTCCTGGTGGCAACCACAAAAAGAGAAACAATCTCAAATGGGCTTGTCAATGGTTGAGTCTTTCAGGGAAATCTTTTTTTATTTTTAATTTTTTTATAACATATCAATGTACAAACATGAACATTCTTACCATATGATCCTTCCATCCTTGGTATATAATCAACAACTCACAATATCATCACATAGTTGTATATTCATCACCATGATCATTCAGGGAATTCTTGTCAAGAGCCCACCCACTGAAGAAGGAGATATGGGTTTGAGGTGCCTCAGGTCCCCTAATCCATGGGCCTGGGGTTTCCTGGGACCAAGCCAGGAGCCGCGTTTTCTTGTGTGTGCAGCTCACATCCACTCAGTAACCCATATGTGTTAGGAGCCTGACTTGTCCCCCACTTTGGTGTGACCACAGCCCCCTTCCTAGGCAGAGCGTCTGGAAGGCAAAAGAAAGGGTGGGAAGCGGGGACTGAGATGCCTGGGTGTGGCAGTGGTGAGGTGGTGGGGGGCCGTGTGCCTGGCTTGGTAGAGGCCAGGCTGTCCCTGCTGACATCCTTGCCCTGGAGACAGTGCCTGCAGTCCCACCCTTCCCCCTTTCTCCTGTCCCCAGCCCCCATCTCTCCCACACCTTCGCCCTCCCTCTGAACTTCCTTCAGTAGGTGTCTCCAGACTGTGTTCCGAAGGGCAAGAGTGTATTCCATTCTCCCCACTAGTCTTGGGTGTAACATTTAGTCCAGTCAAAGTGGGTGCTGGGCAGCCCCCATCACTAACTGCACAAAGCTGAAGGCCCTGTTCACCCTGGACCTCAACACTTGCCCTTCCATAGCCCATTTGGAGGTGGAAGTCTCTGGAAATTACCACTAGTCTTCTCAGCTCACCACAATATGCACCATATGCACCACTCCTAGCTTAAATCTTGACTCTGTTGGAAATTTATTCTCAAATGCCCAGTGTGGGGACCATAGTTACTATTCCCTTCTTCCCTCCCAAGTCCCCAATAAATAACAGTAGCTAACCTTAAGGAACATTTACCCTTGCTAACACTTTACATGGATTAACTCATGTAATCCTCACAGCAAGGCAGTGAGGTAGATACTAGAGTATCTTGATTTTATAGATGAGGATACTGAAGGCACAGAGAGGCCAAAGCTCCTGCTGACTTATCTGGTTAATGGTGAAGCTGGGATTAGAGCCCAAGAAATCCAGTTCCAGAGTTCCGCCCTTAATTGTTACAGTGTGCACTATAATAAACTTTATCTAGAACACTGATGTGACCTCAACTTTTTTTAAAAAATATTTTTATTGACAAAACAACATGCAAACACAAAGATTCTTAATATACGAACATTCCATACTTGGTGTACAATCAATGGCTCACAATATCATCACATAGTTGTATATTTATCACCATAATAATTTCTTAGAACATTTGCATCACTCCAGAAAAAGAAATAAAAAGAAAAAAGAAAAAACTCATACATACCATACCACTTACCCCTCCCTCTCATTGACCACTAGCACTTCAATCTACTCAATATATTTCAACCTTTGTTCCCCCATTTTTTTCTATAACCCTTACCACTCCCTTTCACTGATCACTAGTATTTCAATCTACTCAGTTTATTTTAACCTTTGTTCCCCTTATTATTATTATTATTTTTAATCCATATTTTTTACTCATCTGGCCTATCTATGATATGGACATCAGACATAAGGTTTTCACTATCACACATTCACATTGTGAAAGCTTTATCATTATACAATCATCTTCAAGAAACAGCTGTACAGTTTCAGGCAGTTCCTTCTCGCCTCTCTAACAAACCTTAAACTCAAAAGGGATGTCTATACAATGTGTAAGAATAACCTCCAGGATAACCTCTCAACTCTGCTTGAAATCTCTCAGCGACTGATACTTTATTTTGTCTCATTTCTCTCTTCCCCCTTTTGGTGACCTCGACTTTTTGTAAGGTATAACCAAAATCATGTTAGGAAACTTCATTGATCTGTATCATACAAGTTATACAAACGTAGCTTCAAGACAAACCTCCAGCTGCCTTTCAGCCCAATTGCTGCTGTCCTAAACACTATCCCTACACAAAAGTTCTGGTAATGCCAGAACTGCAAATTCTGCAAATGCCCTTTGTTTTTCTCCTCCTTGGGACCCTTGGTATTCCTGGGGACAACTTCATTGGTGGTCTCTTCTGGTCTCAAAGATATACCTTTCCACTCCTCAAGGGAACACCTGCAGTGCTCACTAGCTCAGTGTTTACTTCCCTTTCTGGAAGGAAGATGAAAGCAAGCAAGAAGTGCTGGGTACACAGACATCCATCAACTGGGCTTTTGATCTCTCTGCCTGGGAAGCAGATTTCACACCCAAGCCAACTCCAACTAATTTTACTAGTGAAGCTCCCTATATTATCCCACCCAGTCTGGAATTGAATCTACACAGTGGTAAGTCCCTCAAGGCCACGTCTCCCAAGGGCCCAGGGTTTGTTCTAGTAGGTGTACAGTGAATACTCTATAAATGATTTGACAGGATATGTAGTCAATTCCTGTGGAGTAACAGCAGGCTCCAAATTCAGAGCTGCTACTATGTGCAGAGCCCATCAACTGTCCATACATAGAGCTACAGAGAGCAAAACAGCCCTTCCCAGGGCTGCCACCCTCGAACCCCTTAATTCTGTTGCAGTATCAGGTAAGGAACCTGTGCACAAGTGAAGAAATTCTCTAACAGCTCTCTGAAGTGAAAAGATTTGGTGGACAGATGGGGGGGCTGCCAGGAGGAGATGACAGGAAGCAGATGGAGAAGAAGAAAAGCAATCGGAGAAGGCAAGAAGTGCAGGTGACCAGCTGTGCCAGAGGCCAGACAGCTGTTTGGCCAGAAGAAACCCTTTAGGATGTCATCGTGGGCCCGAAGTGCACCCTCAGAAGGGTAAGTTATTGCGACGCCCTTGCAAATATAAAGTGCTGTACAAACACTAAATCTAGAATGGCTAATAATTTTGTTATGTTAAAGTATTCATGTCAGGTAATTAATGTACTCATTGTGATCATTTAATTTTATGGCAGGTAGTGTAGGGCTGGACAGAAATAGGGCTCTTTGGCCCAGTCCTCTCTTTCTTGTTAGATAAGCCAGCAATACAGTCTCCCTGGTCTGCTGCGCAAAGGTCCTGTTGGAGGGGGCTGCAGCAGGAAGGCCCAGCTCCTGAACCTGGGGCCTCCATGCCTGAGAGATTTCATTTTCCTTGGCCCCTGGTGCCTAGAGGCCCTAGTGCCCCCTGGTGGTGCCTGAGGCACCACCATTTCCTCAAAGGAAACTCAGAGCTGAAAAAAATAGTCTTCTGGATAGAAACTTTTCCATTGACAAGTATGCCTCAAACCCAGCAGCTGCTGTGCACAGTAAAAGGGGCTCCTTGGACCTTCTGAGTACCTGGAAGGAATTGAGAGGCCTTGCAGGCTTGTCCCAGAAAGCCCTGAAGGGAGGTTCTATCCTCCAGCACTGGCTGCAGTGGTGCTCTGATGGACATGGACTCTTTCTTTGCTCCTTGTCCAGACTGCTGAGGGTCCAGCTGCCAGTAATGACTCCACTTTCACTTTGCCCCCTCTATTCCCTATCCCTGCCCATCACCTGACTGCAAACTCAATATACCTTCAGCTAATGCAGCCCCTCTTATTCCTTTTCTGAAACTTTTCATCATCTCTTCCATGGGAAGCCCTTCCTGGTTAAGTAGGTCCTGAAGAAGAACCTTACCTCCATTAGCTCTAAGTCCCAGCATGTCTGTTGGTCTTGAGCAGGGCTCAAGAGGGTGAGGCTAGACCTTGCCCTGCACTAAATGAGTCTCCAGTCCATACATGTCTACATTCACATAAATGCATAGTGATCTTTCACCATTTCCAATTCTTATCGATCCCTGTGTGCCTAGCAGTGGTGATCAGATGGCTTTTCCATGCTAGCTTTATTAAGATTGGCTGAGATAGATTTTGTGTTATAACATACAGAATCCTTGACCATGGTCAATGTGCTCTCTCCCATGCTTTGCCTGGACACTTTCACTTCAGAAGGTTGAGAACATAGCAGTCCACTTGCCCAGCAACTAATATTTTTATTACTGACCCAGAAAGGTTTTGGGGATACACCCTTAATAATAGCTAGATGTTAGCAACAGCTGCCTGGATGACTCATAAACTCATTATATTCCTTCTCTATTAACAATGATAGATCCTCCTTATCCTCTTGGCTAGTACATCTGTTGGTATTGGTGACTTATCTCATAATGTGATCCAGACTCTCATCCCTAAGAGACCTGAGTCCTTCTTAGATTGGGTTGCTGTATTTGTCCATTTACTATCAAAATAGGGCAAGGGAGCACCAAGAGATGTCCAAGTACCAAGTGGACCACCTGGGTGCTTCATTGTGTAACATAGCTCTACTGCCTCTTGATGATAAGGGTTAATTATCTCTGCCAAGATAATAACTTTTCTTCTTTCATACCAGTCCCTTGACCTGAAGAACCTGAAGTACCCAGTCTTCAAGTATGGCAGCAGCTCTATCATATAGTTCAATGGAACTCTTGCTGTGTCCCCTAGCAGAATTGGTCTTCCTTTGAGAATTATCTTCTCTAAATCTGCAAAGCTCAGAGTTGCACAAATTTAAGTGATTCACTGAGTGTACTGGGAAAGGGGTCATCCCTGCTTTTATCCCTTGGTTCCTGAACACAACTGGGGACACATCTCCATAGTAAGGACCTTGGTTTAAAGTGCATGCTGTGTCCTAGGGCAGGGTTCCTTAACCTTGGCATTACTGACATTTGAACTGCATAATTATTTGTCATGGGGGGCTGTCTTGTACATTGTAGGACGCACATCCCTGGCCTCTTCCCCATCCCCCAACTCCTGCATGGAGTCACAATAAAAAATGTCTAAAGACATTGCAAACATCCTGCAGGGGACGAAACTGCTCTAAAGTAAGAACCAATATCCAAGAAGATGGTATCCATTCTCATAAATATCACTTCATAGCTGGTGTTTCAGTTGTATCTTCGAAAGGACATTCTATTGTTCTATTAAGCTGGCAGCTTCTGGGTGATGTAGTGTGTCATATATCCAATGGATCCCAATTATGGACTTTCACACATCCTTTGTTATAAAGTAAGTCCCTTGGTCTGACATGATGAATGTTAACTGGGATCCTGTGCTAGTGGATCAAACAACTCTGTTAGCCTTTAATTAGTGGTACTAGCTAATGTCTTACAGGTAGGAAAGACAAACATATGATTGGAATATACATCTATTCTTCTCAAAAGGAATTTATGCTTCTTCCAGGATGGGAAGGACCCAACTTGCTGCCAAGTGACCAGTTGATTTCCTTAAGGGATGGTGCTGTATTGGGGGCTTAGTATTGGTTTCTGTTGCTGTCAGGTTGGACATTCCACAGTAACAATAGCTAGATCATCCTTGGTAAGTAGAAATCTGTGCTTTAGGTCCATGCATAACTTCCATCCATCTCTGCCATCATGACTACTTCACCCAAATGGCTTCATGTTGCCAGCATTGAGGAAATCAATGACAGAGACTGACTGACATTAACTGGATGAGCTATTTTGTCTGCCTAATGGTTTAGTGCCTCTTCCATAGTGACTGTTCTCTGGTGGGCATTAATATGTGATACAAAGACCTCCACATTTTGTGCCCATTCACATATATCCATTAACCTGCCACTACCCAGATCTTCCCATCCATAGCCTTCCAGGCCTATAAGAAGTCAGCCAGTCATTAACCACTGCCCATGAATCCATATATATTCTAACCTGGAACCACTTCTCTTTCCTTATAAAGTGGATGACCAGTACTCTGCCCATTAGGAGGATTTTCCTTCACTATTTTCTTTCATTTCAGCCATTGTCCATTTTCAGCTTGCACCTACATACTGAGTCAATACACCTGCAGCTTGCTTGTGTCCTCTAGACCTGACCATGCTCAATCTTAGATGTATCCATCCGTCTTCAGATGTATTGTTGCTGGTCTGCCCATTTAAACTTGTAGGTCTCAGAACCCAGTTTTTATTGAAGGATAAAGTTATAGTATCTGCCTAAGAAATCATTCAGGGGCAAAGAGAGCACAGGTCCACAGAGAAAGCTTGAAGGGACACAGAGTGGAGGTAAAGGAGAATTAAGATATTTTCTGTTCTGATTTTATTGAATCCTGCTTCATCTGTATAGAAGTTACTTAAAGAGTGCCAGGCATTGTTCTAAGCCCTTTGAATTATTAATTTAATTCACACAACAACCCTATGAAGTACGTATTATTATTATTATACTCATTTTACAAAGGAGGAAACTGAGAGTTAGGAAAGGTCGATAATTTCCTTAGGAGCACAGACCTGGTGAGTGGTGAGCAAAGTCTGAATCCCAGGACCACCTGATTCCGAGGCTATTCTTTAAAAAGCCACACTATTGACCATTGTCCTTCATGCCACCATCCATGATATAGAATGAGGGAAGAGGTATGTGTATGTGGTGAGTGGGACCGGGCCGGGGGGGGGGGGGGGGAGTTGCTTTTCTACCATGGCCATACTACTTTGAAGAGCTTCAAGATTTTACTAGTTCATTCAGTCTTTTATCCAACAAACATTCACTGAATACCACGTTACTACCTAATAAAAAGGAGTGAAACAGATGTCTTGCCACTACATCCTTTCCATTTTCCTTAGGGAAGGTTTTCCTGCCAGGGGAAGGTTGCTGCTCAGGACAAGAGCAGAGAAGGGAGGGGCTGTAAAAGAAAGGATGTTCTCATCTGCCTTGGGTAGCTCTAAGGACTAAAGGAAGGACAAGAGGGCTTGGCCATTTGGCCCTAAGATATCAACCACTCTCCTTATCTGCTTCTGACTTGTCCCTGCAGGGTCTGGGCAGAGGTGTTGGCAGTCTAATCCTCAAAGTTCCTTATGACAGGACCTTATGAGTCAGTTTTCTTCCTCTCAGGGGTCTCTGGTCCCTAACGTCTCAGCAGAACCCTGTTCTACCTCACCATTAGAGATAATGGTTATTTTCTGCCTCATGGACTACTATGTCAGTAGCCACCTGTTTGTTGAGTTCTCCTCTGCTATTCCTCCGCTATTCTATATGTTTTAGAGCTGCAGTTAGATCCCTGGTCCAGGCTCAGCCTGGGAATATTAACAAAGGCAGTAATAATAACTTACACTTATTAAGCATCTATCATATGCCAGGCTGATAAATAGAATAGATGATTTTATTTAATCCTTATGGCAACCCTAGAATGGAGCTTCTCATCTACCATCGGTAGTAGAAGTTGCAGGTGGCATACTGGGAAAATTCCTCTGGCTGCGATTCTGTTGCCCTTGTGCTTATCCTGAACATTCAGACCTCTAGAGGAACTGGACCTGGTGTTCTTGATGCACACAAATACCAGCTGCACCCAGCTGAGCCCAGTGATGTAGAACACAGGGCTTTTGGCCATTACCCCTTGCTCACTCCCTTTCCTGAACAGGCATCTCCTCCGGCTTAGGTCACTTTCCTATGACTTTCCTTGTGCTTTTCCTGGCCTTGGTTGATGCTGTTCCTTCTGCCCAGAATCCCCCCTTTCCCTTTTCTGCCTGGTAAAATCCTTATTTTTCAAGTCCTGCTTTAATGTCATCCTGACCTCCCTGCTCTCCCCTGTCAGAATTAATTGCTCCCTCCTTTGTGTTGCTCAACAGCACTTATCACAGCGAACTGTAGTTACTTGTTTCACCACTCAGTCTGTGAGAAGAGAGGGCAGAGGCCTGGTCTGATTTACCTCCTTGTCTCTGGGCCTGCCCAGTAAATGTTTGCTGAAGCCCATCGGGATTGGGGCAGGGGGCTGTGAAGCTTGACTGGGAACATTCCTCAGACTGGGCCTTGTCTTCCCCTGCTTCCTTCGTGTCTTGGCTACCTCCTTCTCCTTGACTTGCCAAAACCAGATTTTAGAGACTCTGACAGGATTTTCCCCTCAGCTGAAATATATTGATCTTTTTTCCCTTCCAGATGGAATCTCCTTCTTTAGTGGCCAACCTGCCTGCCTGTCTAGGCCTGGTATCCCCTCCAGCCTTGGTGCTCCCAGCTCCAGGTCCCCCCTCTACCCCCCCATTTAGCAGCATCTGCGGATTTCATTAACTTGCTACTTAACCCCTCTCGCTCAGATCAGCTCTGAAGATGATAAATCAGGCCCAGGGCTCATCCCTGCAGCGGCCATCCTCTCCACACCCTGCTCTAACGAGGCTCTGGCTTACTCCTATTCATCACTACCTGCCCTCTTTTTCTCTTGCAGCTTCACTGCCCTCACCTCCACTCACCCACCCACCCACCCTCATGGTGTCAGTGTTATACCCCAGTCACTTTGGGTTGGATTAACTCCTGGAAGCAGATTTTTGGACAGATCCTGGAGAGGGTGAGCTTCCTCGGCCAGACCACCTTTTGCCCTTATGTGGTTGTGGGCTTTGGCTTCCCTGGCAGAGGGGCTAGCCCAAAGGTGAGGGGGTGAACTTTAACCTGGGAAAGAATGGGGAGGGGTAAGGGATCACATGGCCTCCTTCCTAGCCATACGATAATGTTGGTTTGGTGTACATGAGGGAAGTGGGGACAGGTTTGGATCATCTCTGTATTCTCACTCCTTCATTTCTTCGTTGACCTTCTTACTCTCTGCGTAGGTCTTCCTAAGGATCCTTGTCTAAATCTCCCCCTCTATGTCTCTGCTAGTCTGGCAGACACCCACTCTGCCCCTCATTCCTCTAAGACAGTGAGTGGGCTATGCACTGCTGTACACTGACCCTAGGACATGGGGTGTGTGGAGCTGTGTCCAGACTCTCCACCCTTCTAGCTCTCTCTGTGGTGGCAAAGCTAACCCTTTTCTGGGACTTTTCTCACCCTCATCTTTCTAGCTCACACTCCTTTTATTTCCTGAGGCTCCTCTACCCTACTGCCACTTGTCACTTAGGCTGTCATTCTGCTCACTGAATGGGTCACCTAGACTTCAGTGGAGTACTAAAGCTAGGGCAGGGTGGCAAGCAGAGCATTTTTCCCAGGACTCAGCACAATGTCCCCTTTTCTATCCCATACACCCTGACTCTCTTCTGAAGTCCAGCCTGTGTACCATCTCTAGTTTTCCTGTTTCCTGCATTTCCTTGCCCTCTCTTCCTCTAGGCCTAAGGCTTCTCCTCTTGACTTTCTCCTTTCCTCCCATGCTCTACTCTCATCCTTTTCCAGGCATAAACTCTCCAAAAGGATTACCCCAAATATGTCTGGGCCTAGCCTTTTTGTATTTCTGAAAAGGGCCCTTCTGCCTTTTCCTTGCACCCCTTTGAGCTCCCTTCTATCACCTCCATCTTCCCTCTTCGTCCACCCACTTTTATCCACACCCATTCCTTACCTTCATTCCTGCACAGGAGACAATGTCAGAGAAGGTAGAGCAACCTGCCTTGCTCATAATAGGTGTACCCAGTTTCTTGAAAAATGTCAACTGGGCAATGTTGATTGCCCACATTGTGGTTTCCTCACACTTTTTCTTTCTTAACCCTTTCCAGGTCCTGGGATGATTCCCCCTTTTCCTTCTTATAGATGGGAGAGCCCTCTGCTAACACCTTCTTCTGCTCTGGGAAGGTCAAGGCCATGGGATGTTCACTCAGCCCCACCCCCACCTGTGTGCTTTTGCTTTTGTCAAGTGCTATTTCTACAATGTTTTCATTACCTCCAAATTGGCCAAACCTCTTTTCTTTGTTTTTCTTGTTAAAGACAGATTTAAAGAACGAGTTCAGTAGCTCAGCCATTTTCAGACCATCATTAATTTCCCGCCTTCTTATTTATTAATGGGCCAACCTCCTTGCTGGTATTTCTTGTTCCCTGGATATCTCTGTAAAAGCCTGCCTTGCTCATGCAACCCCTGGGAGCAGTGCTAACTCACTCTGACTTTGCTGCCCTCAGCTGCTTTGGCATTTCCTCCACAGCACTTTCACAGACCTCCTTGGTCAATGCCCTTCCACCCATGGTCTGCAGGAAAGTCAGAGGGAACACCACTGCATTCTAGGCATAGAGATTTTCTTTCTTCCTATGCATGAAATGGACTGAGTTTCCAAGTTCCGTCCCCTGTTCCTTCTCTTCTTCCATTGTGTTCCAGGCCCTGTACTAAGCTGAACATGTGCTGTCTCATTTACTCCTCAAACTTTATGGAACAAAAGAGGAACTGAAGTTTAGGGAGCTGCAATGACTTACCCAGTGTCACTTTGCTTGGAAGGAATAGAGGAGGCTATGAACCCAAGTTTGCCTGGCTCTACAGCTTGAGCTCTTCTTCTATGCCAGCCTGGCTCAGGGAAGCAAACGTGGATGAGGTTATGTTTAGGATAAGTCTTGATACAGTAGGAGAGACCAGGACCAGTGAGGAGGCAGCAGCACAGACTTGATCATGGAAAATGGAAATAAGTAATTGGAGGATTAGCAGAACTATGAGCAGGTATAGGGAGGGTTGGAAAACTGTGTTGTGTAATCTGTCTCTCCCTTCTTTCCTTTACTTCTTTGTGCTCTACATTCTTGTCTCCTCCATCCTAGTTAGGTAAAGGATTAGTGTTCTAATGGTGACATTACTAACTTTACTAAGGAAGCACTTATTTGGGACCCTTTCCAAGCTTATGAATGAACTCTGTGCCTCCTTCATATCAATCTGGGTGGGTCGTTATATATGGCTCCCTTTGAGGTCTTCTGGGTTTCTGCCTTTTGATTCTGGTTCTCCAGGAGCCTCAGGTCTTCATTCCTGGTTGGCCCTGCTCTGCCCACACACCCCTGCCCATGTATACATGTAGGTAAGAGTATTTAAGAACTGGACTCTTTGGGCCTACAGCTACCACCTTAGAGCCTAGGCATGGGGCTGTGCTTATGCTGACTCCACTGATAGCTCCAAACATTCTCTGAGTGATGGAGACTTTATTGTATGGTCTTGTTAGGATCCCTCTGTTGCTCTTTCCATAATGAGAAATACTCCTATTCTCCCATAGGCTCTATAGCTTCTCCACATCCCTGAGGAGTCGTCAGATGGTGATGAAGATAATGATCCCAAGTCAGGGTGCAGGCCTAACACAAAAACAACCAAGTTATTGCTCTTCTGGTTGGAAATGAAAGCTCTGGGCCATTAGAAGGATCAAAAGAAGGCAAAAGAGTGAGAGAGAAATCAGGACAGAACCATCCGGGCAGGCCTGGAGCCTCAGCCGCCCTCCATCAGCAGTAGCCTGGTCGAAGCAGCAGGGAGTCCCCTGGGGCTGAGCCCTTGGAGCCATGTTTTTACACTAAAAGACCTTGTTTCTTGTCTCGTCCTGGTCATAACCCTGCTTAATAGAGACATTAAGATGAATGATTGAAGCTGCCTCTCTCCCTGCAGCCTGAAGGGAGGGCAGCCTGGGTGACCCTGGCCAGAGGGGACACTGTGGGGAAGGGGTTGAGATGGGAGGGGATACACAGAGCATTCCCTTCCAACACCGAGCCCCAGCTTTGGTAGGCTGAAATGTGCTTGCCTGATAAAAAGCCCTCAGAAGGCTGCCCAATCCAGCAGGGTTTCCCTGAGCTGTCTCTGTTTGCTCTCAGCCTGTATAGGTCAGGGAGGGGGTGATGCAAGCAGAAAAACCATAGGCAGATAAGGGAGGACAGTGACTTTTACTTATGTGGGCTTGAAAAGGGGCTTTGATAAACTTCTCCACACACTGCTTTTCATATTTATAAAAACAATAGCTAACAGTTATTGGGTTCTTCCTGCATTTTCAGAGGTTATGCTTGATATGCATTGACAGAATTATTGTCCCCAATTTACAGGTGAGAAAACTGAAGCTTAAAGAATTTACAGCACTTGCCCAAGGACACCCAGCTAATAAATATGGGAGCTGGGCCATGAATCCATGCCATCTGACTTCAAAGCCTGTGCTTGTAACTACTGCCATCCTACCCAGACTTCAGTTTTACAAATTGACATGGTCTGAAATTGAGAGGAGTGTAGAGGAGGACTGAGGGTTTGTATCAGATAGGGAATTGATTTAGAGGTCAGAAACAACAGTTAGGGATAAATAGGCTCATCGCTGAAAGGGGCTGCCTAGGCGGTGGGGCCCCAGGGAGCACCGCTGAGACAGACCTCATTTAGGATGTTTATGACAGGTCTAGCAAAGGGCAGCTCAGGGAAATCTGCCCCTTTGTGGATGATGCCAAACACTTTTGGGCAGGAAAATGTCTTGATTTTTTGTTGTCTCCCAATTCCCGATCCCTCCTCCATACCTGGCACTTTGCTGGTTTGGAGCAAGTAGTCAATAAACAGCTTCTAAAATATAGATGTTAAAGGTGAAGAGCCACAGCAGCCTTGAACCAGTCTCAATGGAAAGGGCTTTGTACCCACAGGTGTGAATGGATACATTTGGGGAAGATGTGGAAGGTGGGTTAAAGGATAGCACTATCTAAAACCTTGCTACTCATGAACCAGCAGCACTGGCTATACCAGGAAGCTTGTTAGAAATGCAAAATCTGAGGCCTTTCCCAGACCTACATAATCACAATTTGCATTTTAATAAGATCCCAGGGGTGAATGGAATGTACATTCAAGTTTGAGAAGCACTGCTCTAACACAGACCTGACCTAGTCACTGTCATGCTTTAAACCCTTCAGTGGCTCTCTATTACCCTCAAGATAAAGTCCAAACCCCTTAAGAAGGCTTACAAGATGTGCATAATCTAACTTCTGCCTACTTCTTCAAACTTCTCTTTTACCATTTTTCCCTGCTACACCGTCTGCTCCAATCATAGTAAGCTTCTTTCCATGCCCAAGCAGTCCATTTCTTTGGTCAGGCATTGCCTGTAGATTGAAATTGCTGAGGAAGTCTCTGCCTTGTGGATTAGTGAGTGCCATGCAGGGCAGCACACGCAGATGGGGTTGGGTGGTCAGATTCCCATTTTGGGGATCAGGAAATCCTTTTTGGAGCAGTGTATGCTTCTCCAGGAGTTCAACAGGTGGAGATAGATTCCTATCTTGGGGAAGGCACTCCAAGTTGAGAGAAAACCAGCAAAGACTTGTAGGCAGAAAAGTACGGAAGTACCTCAATGAGTGGTAATTAGTCCCAATGGCCTGGAAGAGAAGGCAAGTTAAAGAAACAGTGGGGAAAAAGGCTGGCAGCATAGGTTGGAGTCCAAGAATAGAGAACTTGAATGGCAGTCAGGACCAGGAAGGAGGGGCTACCCAAAAGTCCTGCTAGAGGATGAGGCTCTACTAATCTGGAAAGGCAGGGGAAAGTAGCAGGTAGTAAAAGGAGGTTATTCACTAAATCCTGGAATAAAGTATAGTGTAATGGAGACCTAGGTATATTTAAAGATGACAACTGGCTACACCCAGTATAAACAGTTAGCCGACATCCCCCATTCCAACAATCTATTTGAATCCACTGATCCACATGAGTGCTGCAAAGCCTGGAGAAAAACAAATAATTTTGAATCAAGCCTGTAATTGGATCAGCATATACTGGCCTGATTAGAGCATGGGTGTGTGGTCAACCCAATGGATATCATATTGCTGAAAAGGCCAGCAGAGCTCCAGATAGAGACCTAAAGATAGAGAAAGGAGGAATCTGGCAGAGTAAGTGTTTCCACAATAGTTTTAAAGGTTGAAGAGATTTCATGGCTTTGGTTCAGCATGATGGTTCTTAAATTAACTCATCTTATTTTACTTATTCAAAGAGCTGTTTGAATAAGTGCAAAAGGTTATCTTTTTCTGAAACACTCGAGCTCAAACAACCCTGTTGTGGGGCTCCATGTCCCCCAAACTGAATGTAATATGGAAGGAGCATCTTTGTTTCCAGGTTGCTATGACAACTATCACTTAATAGGTTGGCTTAACAGCAGGAATTTATTATCTCACAGTTTTGGAGGCTGGAAGGATTGCTTCCTTCTGGGCAGGGGTCTGACTGGCTGGTAATCCTTGGGGTTCCTTGACTTTCCATCACATGGTGATTGTGGTGGTTTGGAGATATGTCTCCCATATCTAGTTCTTAACTAAATCTGTACCTGTGGGTGTCAAATTATTGTAAGAATGAGCTTTAATGAGGTTACGTCAGTTAAGATGTGGACCAACTCAATCAGGATGGGTCTTAACCCTATTACTGGAATCCTTTATTAGTAGGATGAAATTCAGACGGATAGAGCAAAAACCACACAAGGAGCAACCAGAAGCTGAAAGATCAATGGAACCTGGAAGAGGGAAAAGAAGAAAGAGGCCAGGAGAGGCTACCATGTGAAGTGCCATATGACAGAGGAGCCCAAGACCAAGGATTGCTGGCAGGCAGTTCCAGAATGCCAGTCTTCAGGAAGAAAGCATCGCCTTGATTTGGACTTCTAACCTTAAAACTGTGAGCCAATAAACTCTCATTGTTTAAGCCAACCCATTGCATGGTGTTTGGTTTGACAGCCAGAAACTAAAATAATTTAGATGTTTCTATTGTAAATACCAAAAAAATGTGGAATGCCTTTGAAATTGGGTAATGGGTAGAGGCTGGAAGAACTGTGAGGTGCTTGTTAGAGAAAGCTTGGATTGCTTTGAAAAGATTGTTGGTAGAAATATGGATGCTAAAGATATTCCTGATGAGGCCTTAAGAAAGAAATGGTGAATGTGTTATTGGAAACTGGGGGGAAAGTGATCCTTTAAAGCAATAGAAAACTGAGTGAAATTGACATCTGATGTCAGATGGAAGACAGAACTTGAAAATGATAAACTTGGATATTTAACTGAGGAGATTTCCAAGCTAAATGTGGAAAGCACAATCTGATTTCTCCTTGCAGAAATGCGAGAGGAAAGGGATAAGCTGAGAAATGAACTCTTAAGAAGAAGAAGAACAACAACAACAACAAAAAGAAACAGAAATTGTTTGGAAAATTCTGAGCCTAAGCAGATATTGTGCTTTGAGACTAAGGCCACAAGTGGATTTATCAGGGACCTCTTTGAGCTTCTGGAAAGGAAGTCCTGGGAGAATAGGGTTCCATGTGAGGATTTAACTGAACATGGATCCAGACAGCCATTTCAGCAGAAGTAATGATTGGAAATGCAGTTATGCAGGAATGATCTGGAATAACCTTCTATCTGATGGTTTGGATCCCTGCAAACTGCATGCAAAGCTGACAAGTTTCTTTGCAAAATTCATTTGTGCAGAACCACTGTCATCCTGGACTAAAAGAGAAGGAAGAATTTCCATATTTACTTCAGCCAGCCAGTTTCTCCTAGAGAGTTCATCAGAAACCTTCACTGGAACTCCCAGCTCATAGCCAGTCCTACTGAATTTAGACTTGCCCATCTCCACAGTCATGTAAGCCAATTCTTATATGAAATATTACAATATTTGTAATAATATATATATATTTCCTGTTGGTTCCCACTGAGTTGCAGCTTCTGGCTCCTCCCTAAGGCTTTCTATTCATAAGGCTTCCGGTAACAGGATTAAGGCCCCATCCTGATTCAGTTAGTCATACCTTAACTAAAAATAGCATCTTCAAAAGGTCCTATTTATAATGTGTCACATCCACAGGAATAGGATTAAGATTAAGAAGATGTTTTTTCTGGGGTATATAACTCAATTTATGCAGTAAGAGTCTTCTTTCTTCCTTCCTTGTGAAAGAGTGCCACACATTCATGCTGTCATGGTACCATAAGAATTGAGTACATCAGGCAGAGGTTTTCAAGGCCAGCTTCTATGGTGTGCTTAGTAACAGAAGCCAGTGGAGAGTGGTAGCATAGATTGATCTATGGGCATAATTGAGGCTTCCTTTGGAAACACTGCCAGGGACTGGTATTTCTTTTTTTAAAAAAAACTTTTTTTTTTGAGTGTGAAATATAACATATATTCAAAAAAAGCAATAAATTTCAAAGTACATTGTAACAAGTAATTATAGAACAAATTTCAGAGTTTGGGTTACAGTTCCACAATTCAGGCTTTTCCTTCTGGCTGCTCCAAGACAATGGTGAATAAAAGAAATATCAACATACTGATTCAACAGTCATACGCATTTGTTATATCCTATCTTCTGTTATAACTTCTCCTTCTCCTTTGATCCTTCTTCCAATCTTTAGTGATATTTGGGCTAGGCCCATTCTAATTCTTTCATGTTGGAAAACTCTATTGATAATACAGGAGGGGGGACGGAACTAGTTGATGTTCTGAAGAGGCTGGCCCCTCTGGGTTTCAGGACTTATTGACCTAGAAACCCATCTGGAGGTTGTAGGTTTGTGGAAAGTAATCATAGTGCATGGAACTTTTGTAAAATCTCAGATAGAGCCTCAGTGTTCTTTAGGTTGGGCAGGAATGGTTTTGGTTGGGGGTTGGCAAACCATGGTAAATAGCAATATCTAGCTGAACCTTGTGTAAGAATAGCTTCCGGAATCATCTCTCAACCCTATTTGAACCCTCTCAGCCACGAATACCTTATTTTATCATATTTCTTTTCCTCCTTTTAGTCAGGAAGGCATTGTTGATCCCACGGTGCCAGAGCCAGGCCTGGGATTGATATCTCACATTGCCAGGGAGACCTTCACCCCTGGATGAGGGACTGGTATTTGTGCAGATGCAGCTGGTGGCTTAGAATTTGCAAGATTGAGGTATTAAAACTAATGTAAACTCATTCAGACCATTACCTGTTACAGACGGTTGACTTGGGAACATCTGTGTTACTACCGATGAACAAAAAGGCAGTTCAGGGAACAAGATTTTGACTAGAAACAGAGCCATCAGGAGTCCGAAGTTTGTGAGTGGGTTTGGAAAAGTTGAAAGAGTCTGACCTGGAGGAGAAGAGAAGTCAGTAAACACTACAAAGAGGCCAGGCTAAATGCTGGCAACTGGTCAGTGATGGGAAAGCTCAGCAGGGAATAGGAGAGAGCTAGAATTGAAGCCATGAAGGTGAGCATGCTAGTGGTTGATGACCAACCTCAAGAGAAAAATAGTGGAAGAAACTTCATTCACTGAGTACATGTCTTATGCTGGGTGGGCATTGTCCTAGGTGCTTTCTTCACTATACTGGTTATGCAGGTATTATCTCCATTGTATAGTTGGGGAAACAGGTCCAAAGAGGGTGGCATGTACAGCAAATCTCAGACCCAGAAGAGATGATGGTGCCCTCAGGGTTATCAGGGAGTGGAGATCCTTCATTGGGACAGGACTGATTCCAGAGTTAGAGGTGGCAGTCAATGGTTCTATCTATATGAGTCACCAATGAACTGGAGTCTGGAAACCAGGTGGTCCACAGAGAAGCAGATTGAAGGCAGAGAGTGAATGGTCTCAAAAACCACTTGGAATTGAGGAGAGACCAGATTGGGAGTGGTAGTGGGGATATGAGAATGAAATTAGATAATTCTTGGACTGGAAGGAGAAACTGCCCCCAGCCTCTTGGATCATCATCTCCTTTTTGCTTCTCTTGAGTTCTGTAGATCCTGACAGGATTGTCTGCCTTATTGAAGGCAACTCCTTTGCTTTCAAAACATTGTCTTTTTCCTCCCCAATGAGCCCCAGATCAGGTAGAGGTGTGGGGCCTCAATCTTTTTTAGGGATGCTTTACCTCTGACTCATGGCTGAACACCCCAAGTAGTCCCATGGGACAGCAGTGTAGGATTCCTGACATTTTTGAGCTGCACCTCTCTGCCGAGGAAGGTGAATTTCAACTAATCTGGGCAAGGCAGGGTGAAGTTAGAGGATTAGAGGCAGGGAGGCTGACTAATAAGGGGACAGAGAGTGGCTCAAGGAAGACAGCCTCCCTGGGCAGGTGGGTCCATTTGATTTCTGATTTAAAAGCGAGGTGTAGATAGCCAAGAAGAAAAAAGCTAATCAGAAAAATATTAAACTGCAGTGTGTGTGTCCCCAGGGATTTCCTGCTGCCATGACTGACCTCCCAGAGAGCGCCATTCGTTCCCGAACCTGGCAGCTTTATAGGCACTTGTAGGCCTGCAAAGAACACCAATTTGCTGCTGCAGTTTGTTTTGATAACTGAAACTTTCAATAAATCTATATTAAAATCAAAGGGAAAATTAACTAGGCCCCAGTGAGGGACACGGAGATAAGGGAGCATATTACCACCCTGGCCTCAGCCACCCCACATCTGTCTGTTAGTTCAGACTAAGGTCACCAGGGAGATGAATGGCTCAGGCTCAAGGGGAACAGCCTTGGGGAGAGCAGAGTGAAGAAGGCATGGCCAAGTCCAGCCTTCATTGCTCCTCCGAACCATGAAAGACAGGCAGGGGTACGTGGGGGAGGAGAAGTGGATAGATCTCCAAGAGGTGCGATAATGGGGGTCAAGGTGGGAAAAGGTGTTGTATAGAGGGATGGGGAGAGGGGGCGAGAATAATAGTAATAACAGCCAACATTTACTGAGCTCATTACTTTATGCCAAATACTGCGCTAAGCACTTTCACATTTAATAATAAAACAGTAGGTACTAGTATTATCTTCACTTTTGAGATGAAGAAACTGAGAATTAGAGAGGTATGTGACTTACCTAAGGTCACTCATGGAGTCAGGACTCAAACCTGAACAGGTTTTCTCCAGAGCTCAGACTCTTCTTAACTGTGCTATGCAGTCATAATTATGAAGCTTACATGGGGACTGGAAATGGCAGCCGAAGTCTTTTTTTTTTTTTTTGTTCCGAGATAAAATTGTTTCAGACCCAGGCTGGATTTTTTCAGTTGTACCAAGTTTGCGGGTTGCCATGCACTGTCCCTGGGTGCTGGGTTCTCTGCCTTCCAGCTGATGGTTATGGTCCCAGCTTTGATGGTCATTTGGTGTTTCTCTGGAGGGTTTAAAGGGTAGCAGAAGAACCAACTTGTTCTCTCTGTGATTCCTGTTCTCAGTGTTTACTTTGGTTCAGTTACTTAATTCAGCACCCTGGAGGCAGCTCAGGGTATATCTGTATTTGTGTATTGAACTCATTTCAGTGCCTTCCCCAGTTCAGTTGCCTCATATGTACTCCCCACCTGGACCTTGGTCACTTGTTTATTAGACAGCCCAGCTGCCACTACTGTCACCTCATTTACTAACACATCTGGCTGTCTTAGTTTTCCTTGGGTTGAAGGCTAAGTTTAAACACACTTTCCAGTGTGCCCACTATGGTGGGACTATAATAGGATCAATTTAATGAAACCAGAGGCTATGGTTCCTCTCATTATTTCCAGCATCAAATGAACCACTATGCATCAGGATGTAGGATGTGGCTATCCCAGTGGCTATCTGGTGGGGCAGAATAACACAACCCTTCCTTTCTCCCTTTCTGGGTCGTGATGGTTCTATATGGCCTGTATGGAATATATCCTGAATGACAGAGCAACTGTTTTTTTAGAAGCTCTGGCCAACTTGGTAAGACACTACCTTGTATTTGTTTTCCCTCCTTTCTTGCCTTACTTACCTTTTTCCTTCACTCTTGCTGCCCTGAGATTATAATTTCAATTAAATATTAGTGCATAAGCGTTGTCTCAAGCTCTGTTTTCTAGGGAATCAAGGAGCACACAACAGAGCCAAAGGGTTGAGGAGCCAAGATGCTAGGGTAAGTGGCAATGCAAGGGCCCAGTTGTATACTGAGCTCTTAAACTATCCTGATATTTAAATGCATTTTGCCTACTCTTGGTCCTCAAATTGCTTACAGTTTGGTAAGGCCCTGAAAGCTGTTCAGCTGAGCCCTAGAGTACCAAGGAGGAAACAGCACATTTGGGGGACCAGGGAAGGCTCCATGAAGGATATTGGGGCAGGGCCTCAGAAAAGTCCTCCAAAACAAGATAGTATAAGTTACGTCATGCTTAGGGCCTGGCAGATTAGTTGTACTTATTCTCAGGCCAGAAATCAGGATGTAACAAAGACACAGGAGAGGCCACCTCATGGCCTCTCATTTGTCTTATTTTATTTATCTATTTACTTAATTTTTTAGTGTCTGTCCTTTTTACCACTATCCCTATACTCAATCTAACTCCAATATAAAAGAGCCTTGAGAATATAGGGTTTGTATGTCATACTTGCCATTAAATCCTCAATAGCAGGAAGAGCGCCTGGCACTTAGCAAAGGCACCACAAATATATGTTGACTGATTGACCAATCAAGGTACATGTCTAAGTGACAGCAGAAGGAAGAAGGTCTAGCTCCAGCTCTAAAAATCATAGGAACAGACAGATATACCTTTACTTTAGTGATTTTGACTTAAGTGACATCTGTCCATGTTGATGTTTATTCCCTCATTTGTTAATAGTTATCAAATGCCTGCTTTATGCCTGGCACTTTGGTGGGCATTACTGAACATGCATATGAATAATATGGAAATAATTCCTATCCTAAAGGAACTTACATTCCAGGGGGAGAGATGAAATAGAAAATTATCATACCACGTGATAAGTGCTGTAGATGCAGAATAGCATCACCTAACTCATTATGTATAGTTAACAAAGACATTCCCTGATATGGAGTTTAGCAGGCATTTCCAACTCAGGTGTAAGTCATTAGGTTGAGGTCACATCTCACCTAGGTGGTAGGGCCCAGAAATGACATCATTGTCTTAAGTGAAAATATGCAGGTGGCCAACAGAGGTGCCTGGTAACTTAAACTGGTTCCAGATGATGGGTCCTGGCTGACTGGGAGACTGCCAAAGCCATCACTGGCTTGATTAAGACTGAGGTTTCCCAGCTCATAAACTGGTACCCATGAGTTCCCAGAGAATCATAACCAAGATGAAGATACAACCCTGTTTTAGCCAGAGTTTCCTCCAGTTTACTGAAGAGATTGACTGTGGACGCTTCCCACAGCTGAAGTTAGAATCCTTCGAACACTGAAGTTTGTTCTGGAGCCGACCTGAAAAGTCAGTTTCCTATTCCTTAAGAAGACTCTTCAGAAATCTGAGCATTTCTTTTCATCTAGGACAAAATCCCCCTACCTTTTCCCCCAGATGTGATATGACACCTCTAAGGCCCACATCATATAGTACACGACAATAATTACTTGTTGAATGAACGAAACATGAAAGGGTGTCATTATCTGAATATGACATGTCACCTTTTGAGTATATTGGGAGGCGGAGAAAAGGAAAGTGTGGGTCCTGGATTACTCTAGGTTTTAGAAAGTTTTGCTTTTTAAAATTCCTTTCCCAGCACAGAAGTGAAAAGTCCCCCGCCTCCCTTCCCCGCCCTTCATTATTTGCTGAGTACTTGCAACCCCGAAACTACGAGTCCCATAAGGCGGGCCGCTGTAGCCACCATCTTGACACACTTTAACGCGCATGTCGGCGGGAGAGCGGGCATTTGGGGAGAAGAAGCCCCGCCCTCCTCCAACCCATTGGGCAAAGAAACCGGCAGCGGGCTTAGCGGTTGGTCACAGCGCCCGCCCGTCCACTGCGTCTGTTGGGGTCAGAGTGCGCAGAGGTGAGTCGGTGTGTTGTGGACTCGTGGTGCTGGCTGTCGCTGTAGAGGCGGCCGGGAACTGGCGGTGGGGATCGGGCGGAGGTGGCCCTGCCTCGGCCTGGCTGGTGCCGCAGTGGGCGTGGGTCGCGCCTACCGCTGTAAACTGCCCTGAGCGCCTGCTGAGGCCGGGGGAGACGTCGGGGCCTGCACCTGGAGGGAGCCTGCCGCGCTGGCCCCGAGGAGGGGGCGTTGCCATGGCGACAGCCTCTCCCGCCGCTGACGGGGGGCGGGGGCGGCCCTGGGAAGGGGGGCTAGTCTCCTGGCCCCCTGCCCTTCCCTTTACGCTCCCCTGGACTTGGATGGGGCCGAATTGGGGACAACACCCAGGGGTGGGTGATGCGGGAGGCCCTCCAGATTGGGCCCTGGTTATCGCATGTGGGGCGAGGGGCGCGGCGCTTACAGTTTGTGCAGCCTGGGGTGCTGGCCCGCGTGCTCACCCTGGATGCATGATTTACTGATTAACGTTCCGGCGGAGAGGGGCCGGGGTTTTGCAGACAGCCTGGGTGAGGTGATGAAGGGGGCTAACTTGTTACCTAGATTTCTAGGGAAAGGGAAGAGAGGTTTGGCCAGAGGGGATGGAAACCGAGCAAGGATATAAATAGATAGTAGATAGACCATCCCCCTGCCCCTTCAGTACACATAGGCAGAAATATACGGTTAGTAGTTTCCCTTTTTGTAAATCTGTAGCGGTTGGTAGTATTGGTGGAAGGACAGACTAAAGGGTCTAACGTGGCTAGTTTCTGTTTGCCTTTCTTGCAGTTGGTCCAGCAACAGGTGCTTTATTAAAGCAAAAAAAAGCATGAATTTGGATTGGGGCTTGACTGAGAGTTGTTGCAAAATGTAACTGCTCCTTGTTGACTCGGAAGATGCTAAGATGGAGCCTCTCATTTAGAGTTGGATTCTCTGCATAGAGCTGGATTTTGCAAACTGATAGTGCCCATCCTTGACTCTGCTAGGTCTCTGGTCAGTTCTAAGGCATTTACTCTTGTTAGACATTTCCTCAGTCTCCTAGCTAAAGGGCAGCTAAACATGCATCCTATTGGCTAAAGTCTAGATGCGTCTTGAACTGTGGTGGGTTGTGATTGGCTGAATGACTTTTGATTGTAGAGTTTCTCCCAGAAATGGCTTCATCAAATTCTGCTTTATTCTGACTTTATCATACGCAGCATGCCTTGTTTTAGTTGGTTCCTGCCTGGAGTTTAAGTATATTATACCTGAATTCCCTACCATTTAAAAGCCAATTTATAAACAGGGATTTGGAGTGTGACTCCACTAATGTGTATGTCTGTGATCTTGGTTAGAAACCCACTTGGCTGCCTTTCCTCAGAGAGGTGGAGTGTGGGGGAAGGGAACTGCCGGGAGTGATTGATAAGGTTTCCTTTATGGATTCTGTGGTGCTTCACTGGAGCTCAGAGCACTTTGGCAATTTAAGCACTCCAAATTAAAAACTCATTAACAATTCCTGCCCAAAGATCTTGTAAATAATCCACTAGCTAGGTCATAGAGCTTGACTGAGAGCTCTCCTTCCAACTTGAAATTTCCAAATAAAAGTGCTTTTATTCTCTTTCATTTTGAAAAGTGTTTTCTTTGTGGTGGGGTAAGTTGATGAGTGGCATTTTCCCAGGGGGTCTGAGTAAGATAAAGTCTTGAATATGTAGAATGGTAGACAGGAATAGATTAGTTCCAATTCTAGGTGTTTCTTCATGCAAGGACATTGCTAGTCTATAAGGGCTTCTCTGCAGCCTCTCATTCTTTGGATGATCAGCAGTAGGTGATGCATAGGATAGGTGGCCACTGATGATTTGACCAGGGGGTTGGTAATCTTGATTTATTTAGAATTTGAGGCATACCTGGAGGAATTCTGAAATTTTTCCCTGGTTTATGTGTCCATTTGCAGTTTGGCCTGTGTGTTTGTACAACCAAACTTTCCCCCCAATTCTGGCCTAGCTTACTTCCCTGAGTTGTGGATATTGTTAGCTTTACTCAATTAGATTAGGGGTCTGGGATTACCCAGGGAGTCACAACTTCATGACCATTTTTTCTCAGTCCAAGCTCAAATAATAGTAAATGTTTAGTGTTTCTAGGTGGTAAGCCTCCTTAGGAACAAAAATATGCCACTCCAGAACATGAAATTTGTCATTCCTAAAACAAATTAGCACTAGTTGTTTCTGAAAGCTCTGTAGAGGCACTGTCCTTCCACGTAGATAGTTGTTATCCCAGGGTTGTTTGAGGTTTGGAGTTTGAGGTGCAGTTGGTCCTGAAATTGTTTAAAACAGCAGCCCTATGGGGATTTGGTCCTTTATATTGAAATAGACTCGTTGCAGAAATGTATATTTATCCACAGCATTGGGGCTTTCCAGCTCTCACAGAACATTCGGCATCCCCAGCTGCCAGTCTTGGCATCTTCGAAGTAAGAAGAGGTGAGAATCCTATTGCATGGTCAAGTTTGGCTTGACTTCTTCTCTCTGGGTATTTGGGCTTTGTGGGGGGTACGGGATGGAAGGTGGGGGAATAGGTACAGATTGTATTTTTCTGTAGCTTCTTCTGATAAGGCTACATTTGTTCAAAGCCTATTGAAATGTATCCAAAGTCTATATGAAGTGGTAAGAGTTAGATGGGGAATCCAGACTCTCAGTTCTGTCATGATTTCTTTATGGGCATGTCATGGATACTCCTTTAGGCTCAGAATGGAAGAACCAGAACAGTTCTGAGAATATACATCTGAAGACAATAGGAGGAAACACAATCATTTGGCTTTTGGATATAATGCATTTGACCAAGGCCTTAGGGATCTTGGTTTGATTTGAGTTGTGGGCCACCTTTGGGTGGATGATTAATCGCAGCCTATCTCCATTTTTATAAGGATCAAATACTGTAGCTAAAAAGATGGACTCTGCGTCAAGATTGATATCCAAGGATGGTGGGGCCATTTGTTTAATAAGTACTTAGTGAGACCCTGCTAAGAGCCATGTACTTTGCTAGATGCTGGGATTGTAGTGGTAAACAAAATCGACACTGTCTCCAACACTGAAGGACTAACAGATTCATTGGAGAAACATATAGTAAAGAGGCAGTTACAGTCAATCTGAGAGTGCTATAGCAGGAGAAGCGTAGGTGTTTTGGGAGTACTTCAAACGGTCCCTAACCCAGACTGGTGGGCTCAGGGAAGACTTCTCAGAAGTAATCTCCTTGCCTAGAATTAGATCAAGAGATGAAGGACTAGGTGTGAAGGTTAAAGTCTTGTTGAGTTTCAGAAATCTAGCTGTGAAGGTTAGAGTCTTGTTGAGTTTCAGAAATTGTAGTGTACTTGAAACGTGGAATGTTTAGTTGGCAGGGGGCTATGGTGAGAAATGAAGCTGGAAAGTTAGGCAGAAGCCAGGGCCTTTATAAAGTCTTAAAATTAGACTGAGAGTAGGGGATTGATAAGCAAACTTTTTCTGTAAAAGCCAGATAGTAAATATTTAGACTTTGTGGGCCTCCGTCACAACTATTCAACTCTATTATATAATAACTCTGTATAATAGGGTTATTATGTAGTAAATGACAGTATGTAAATGAATAAGCATTGGCTGTGTTCTGGTTAAATTTTATTTATAAAAATATGTCCTGAGCTGAATTTGACATGTCGATTGTAGTTTTCTGACTCCTGGATTAAAGTATCCTAAGAGCAATAAGGAGCCATTAAAAGGTTTTAAGTGAGACTGACATTAGATTTGTGCTTTAGAAAGTTTGTTCTCATTTATTGTGAAGAATGGATTGGAGGGGACAATACTGAAGGCTGAGAGACAGGTGAGGAGGTTGTGACAGTTACATTGGCAGCATCTTATATTTCCCCCTTTGTAGTAGTATAGTGACCCTTAAAAATTGAGTATAACTTAATCTTTGTGTAAATGTGTATACTGGTTTTCTTTACTAATTTCCTGGCCATCTATTGGAGCTTAAAGGATGTCTATCAAATGATTTATTGGAGAAACCAGCTCCTGTTTCACAGACTGGAAAAGATGTTGACAGGGGGAAGTTGGTGTAGGATGAATTAAAGGGGGTTGGTGAAGGAAATATGGAATAGATGGAGCCTTGGTTGGAATTCTTGGACTAAGGGCTCTTAGTGTCAATTGCTTTTAACTTCTTGAGCTATATACATGGAGGAGGACCCATTTTCTTAAGCTTTCCAGTGAATTGTCTTCCTTTTCTATATGTCCTACTCAGTTTCTTCGTTTCTTGCATGTAGCGAACTGATAACCTTTTCCTCGTTTGTAGAATGTCTCCCAGTTCAGGTAGGATGGCATATATCAGGTACAGGGACCAAATAAAGTATTCGTTGAGTGTCCAATGAATAGGTTAGAGCAAAGAGTCCTGTTTCTGCTCTTTCCCTTTCCTTTCTTCCACCTTCAAGCCCCAGTATACTTGCATGGCTGAGGGGAAGCCTATAGGTTTTTGATAATAGTATTTATGTGACCTTGGGCAAGTGTCTTACCCTCTGAGCTTCATTTCCCTCATCTGTAAAATAAAATAATGGGATTAACTTCATAGGGTTGGTTAAAGGATTTAGTGAGATAATATATAAAGCTCTTAGGATTTATCTTGATTACTTGTATTACTAATAGTATTTGACATAATTATTTTTCAAGTTGCCAATGACTGGCAAAGACTTGGTCTTTGGCTTAGTTTGTTTTGGGTCTTCACAGTTGTCATTGTGACCCTATGATAGAAGCATAACTCCTGGTGGTGATAACCAGCAGCCAGGAGAAAGTTACAACTGAAGCAAGACACCACTGTTGTAATGGAAAATTTTCAGACAACAGGAGTCCCATCCAGAATCCTAGAACTTTCATCAGGGCAGACCTTAGCCCCAACGCCATCAGTGAAGCGAATTGAGTGAGCAGCTTCCCAATAGAAATTCACCAAAGTGTGACCAGCCATTCCTCCCTGTCTGTTTGGTGTGATTTATTAATGTTGCCATCCTTGTGGCCCTAGATCTTTGTAAAGTGTCTTTCAAATGTTTTTTTTATTACTTTTTACCAGCACTCTGGGAAATGGGTCAGATGGTCAGCATTATTGTCTCTGCTACCATTGTGAGGAAACTGAGGCCCAGAGAGGTTGAGTTGCCTGAGGTCAGGCTGTGAAGGGCTGTCAGAGCTAGAGCAGATTTGTCTCCAGATGAAATTGTGTTAGTTTATTGATGTGATTTCTCTTCCCTTAGTGAGAGATGAGTAGTCGTGGCAGAACTGCAGTCTGATACATGCCTTGTCTAGATCTGCTAGGCTTAATTTGGGTCCCACTTTATCTAGTTGGTCCTGTTGGGTTTTAATTGATGACTGCTAGGACCGGACCTGTTTGGGAAGCATATTCCCTTTGGGCCATTGTTTTCAGCCTGTTCTCCTTTGGGGACATTCCTGGGGAGCCTTGGGTTACGAGGGATTGCTTTATGTTCAGAATTGTGCCTTGTGCCCCACAGCTACAGGTAAAATCAAAAGACGGATAATTTATGGGAGTGTCAGAGCTGGCCGCTGGCACCTCAGGAAGCCATTAGTATGCCTGTTCAGACCCTCTGTGTCCTTGCAATTGATTCCTCTTTGCAAGAGCCTGATTTGGGAAGCTGTAGATCTGTGGGTAGTGATTGGATGTGACAGTCCAAACACTGGTCCCTAAATTAATCCTTTTAATAGTATTCCGCTTCTAAGACAATGCCCCCCCCCTCACCCCCTTTAAACTGGGGAAGATACTGTGGAGTGGGCTAGGAGGAAGGAGAGAGAAGGAGTACTTAGGGCTCTGCTCTATTCTGGCATTTTCTGATTCCAGAGTGCTTGGCATTGTGACTTTGGGCATGTTAATCCATTCAGCAGACATTTGCTCTCACTTAGTTTGAACCTGGGCATGTGCTGTGCACTGGGCTTACAGAAATGAGTAAGACATGGCCTTTGCCTTTAAGGATTTAAGTCTAGCTTGTTGTTTCTCAGACTTTTAAAACTCTTGCACCATTTAGATAAAAAGACAAATTCCTTGGAAATTTATTACTTTTTGTATATATGTTGTATTTCACAATAAAAAAATGTTAAAAGACAAATCACAATAAAAAAATGTTAAGAGACAAATCCCATGATCTTCTTTAATGTTACATGAAATTTCAAAATGCCTTAAAATGTTTGACAGGAAACAAGTCAAATTTCATGTCAAATATATTTTTATATACACATACATACTTGCTGCCTACCATCCTTCACCTCTGACTGCCTGAAAATTACTGGAAGTAGGAGAAACAGAAATCTAAAATCTTCTAATATAGTGAGAGAAAAGTTATGAAATAAGAATAAACCATTCTACTGGACCACACTTAAACAATTAACTTTATGAGGGGGTAGCAGAGGAAGCTATTAAACAGGAGAGGTTTGAGCTGGAATTTGAAGATGGAGCAATCATTTGGTGAAAAATAGGTCAAGTATGTTTGAAAACAGAGGGAGGAGCACTTGCCAAAGCACAGATTTGTAAAGGGAAATGTCACATTCGGAAACCTGAGCAAGAGCTGGTTGTAACCCTGCCTCCTGCCAGTTTCTCCACTGGGAGATTTGTTCTTCTGGAGTTGTATTTGACAAGAGACTTTGAGTTCCTTGTCCTGCAGTTGTGTTAATCCAAGTACCCCTTGCTGTTTCTGCAACTTGTGCCAAGGGGTGTGATTTGATTTTCTTTTTAAAATATAAAAATTTATCATTATTATGAAAACAAATTTGGATGATTTACAGAAGCCCAATTATTGCTTATGGTTGAGTTACTTTTAGTTAAAGTCTCACTTTACTTAGGTTGATTCGCATTTCAGCCCTGTGGCTGATGGGGGCGTCAAGTCAAGTGGGTAATGAGGGCCATCAGGCATGGAGTGGAAAGCAGAAGCCCAAAGTGTTGAGCACCTTTGAGCCTTAGTTTCTTCATCTGTAAAATGGGAATCCTATGACCCATTTTGGTTGACAGTTGGGAGAATTAAATGAGATAAAATAAGTCACCAGTACAGTGCCTGGTTTATGGGAGATTTTCCCTTTCCTCTTTCTCATTTATTCACAACAATAGCTTCCATTTATTGAGTGCTAGTATGTGCCAGGTATTGCACATAGCACTTTATATACATCATATGATTGAAATGCATAACCACCAAAGAGGGAAGTACTATTATTATAAAGAATACATGGTGAAGCCAGAATTTGAACCTAGGTTTGACTAATACTAGTGCATTATGTGTACTATGACTATATGACTCCTAACTTTGCCAGTTCTCCATCTTGGAAGCAGGGGTATGAGAGGTGCTTGAACAGTTCTGGGCCCCTGTCTTCTGGGGTCAGATGCTATCTGCAATATGGGAGGTGCTTAAAGGTACTAGGGTACCATGCTCTCACCTCTCTCCAACTCTAGCCTGTTTATGGCGTGTTAGGAAACAAGTCTTTACCCCTCTGGTATGTGATGGGTTACAGTTGACTTGTAGGGCCTTGCAATGAGATGTTCTCCAGCTGTGGCCTCCGGAAGGATTCTGCCCAAACTACTGGGTGTGACTGATGGGTTAGCAAACAGCAGACACAAACAGTTATTTCTTTTTAATATGTTGCTTTGAGCTGCTGAGACAGGCCAATCAATTGTGACCTGTGATGTTGCTGTCAGTATTTGGTGTTCCTGAAGGCTTTTAGCTCTACTGATAGTTTGGGACTAACAACTGTTTCTAATGTTGAGGAACTCTCCCTAGCCCTGTCCTGGGAACAGTAGCAGCATCAGCCACAGGCTGAGGCAGTGACAGGCTGTAGAGAGGAGGGGAATGGTTTGTTGAGGTGAGAATCTAGTTTGAAAGTTCCTGCTTGCATTCCACTTTTTTTTTTTTTAACATGCACAGGTACTAGGAGTCAAACCTGGGTCTCCGGGTGGCAGGCAGGAATTCTGCCACTGAGCCACCATTGCACCGCCCTCCATTCCACTTTTAAGCCATTAGGAGGTCAGATAGAGGCCCCAGCATGTGCCAAGCTTTGTTTTGTCTCCAGCCTCTAACCTTTAGCAGACTAGACAAGACGTCAGGCCAAAGGCCTGGCCTCCATTGTGTAGCTGCAGAGAAGCTTGGGGGATGGCTGCCCCTTGTGCTGGAGCAGTGAGTGGCCAGAGGCCTTGGCCTGAAAGTGGGGAGCTTTGGGTCCTGTTCTTACTCAAAGTTACTGTGTGAATTTGGGCAAATCCATTTCTCTTTCTGGGGCTTGTTTTTCTTTCTGGCTGGACTGTGTAGCCTCTTAAGGTTTTTTCACCTTTGACAGTCTGTCATTTTCACAGTGAAGATGCATTTATTAGATTGAAGATGAAGCTTTTGAAGGCATACAGTTTATTTATATTTTTCCCAGGCTATTTTTAGTCGTCTAAGACAAAACCTTTGACTGGGTGACTTCCAGAGAGTTGTTAATGAGTTCTTTGATGTTGTAGGTGTGGCTCAGGTGCCTGAAGACTATATGATTTTACAGGTCAGGCTAGGAGCTGAGACAGCTGCAGCTGTAGTGGTGCCAGGTGCTTTTAGTCAGCTGGACTTAGAACCCACTTCTGGTGCATCATATGAGTTTCTTTGGAATATACCCTCCCTGCCCATGCTGGCTTTTAATGAAATGGATTAAATCCAGGAATGGTACAAATCCACACTGTCCTTCAGAAATTCCAAGTATATGTGGTTTTTAAGGTAGGGTTGGAGTAGACCACATGAAATATGGTGGGCTTCTCTTCTTTCCCATCCCCAGGCTCCCCTGGCCTGTGTAATGTGGATATTAGAGGACAGCCCCTTCCTTCGCCCTCCCTTCTCCCTCCAGTAATGGAAGGCTATAAAATGTCTATTTACCCAAGAAACCAGAATGACTCCTCTGTGGTTCCACTAATCTGGTGATTTGGTGCTTCTTTGGTCTCTCAGGTAAATACAGATTGAGTCTTTTTATAAAGGCATATTATTTCCCTCATTAAATGTGTGTTTTGGCACATGCGTTATTTACCTGATAGACAGTAATGGCTGCAGAGGAGCTATTGGTGTCTATTGTGTAAATATTCTGCACAGAGACCGTCCTCCAGAGGCTGTGGTACAGACCTGTTTCTCCAAATCGGGCTGGCACTGCGGTAGTCCCCTCTGTATTTATCCCTCCCCTCTTCCCATTGGGTTGGTCTCTTATTTTGAGGAGAGAATCATTCATTTTCCTCCTTGTCATAGACTATTTGCTACCAGGTTTTGCTAGGAGAAGTTAAATAATGTCTGAGAATAAATGTGCATGAATCTTAATCTTTGATGAAAGATAGTTTACAGAAATACACAGACTCATATACTGTTTTGTTTGAGTTTTGTCCCTCAACTAGATACTTAAAGCCCCACTTGATGTTATAGACATATTTTGCAAACTTGTGACTAAAGCAAAAAGACATCAGTAGAAAAGGGAAAGCCCTACGATGCCAAGGACTACTAGGGCAGTTGGGATGCTTCTGCAGGGAGTGCAAAGGTGTTTTTCGGGAAGGCTGTGATGGTGACAGGAGTGCCTATTGAGGCGGGCATGGAGTGGGGGTGCTTCTGTTGGAGACTTAGCTGGATAGAGTGAGACTGTTTGGGTGAGAGATACTTTGAGTGGCCAAGGAGAGCCGGCAGTCTGCATGTAGTTGTAGTACAGGGAGAAAATTCCGTCACATACTGTTTGCTCTCAGTTTCTTTCTTTTTTTTTTTTATCAATTACACATAGATTTTTTAGAAATGATCTTTAAAAAGTTTGAAACAGCCCGAATTTACATAAAAGTTGAAAGTACAGTATAAAAATTTTTTTTTCCTGAACATTTGAGAGTTAAGTTGCTGACCTTATGCGTCATTCCCCTGGTCTGAATACTTTGTATTTCTACAAACAAGGACATTGTCCTAATAGAACCATCAAAATCAGGAAATTAATATTGATACAATACCTCCATCTAGTCCTCAAATCCCATTTAAGTTTTGCCATTTGTTCCAGTAATGTCCTTTGTAGCAAAAGGATCCAGTTTAGAATCATGCCTTGCGTTTGGTTATCAAGTCTCCTTAGTCTCCTTTAGATTTTCCTCAGTAAATGTTTCTTATGTTCATGACCTTGATACTTGGGAAGCTTATAGGCTGGTGATTGTGTAGACTTCCCTCAATTAGGGTTTGTTTGATATTTTCTCATGGTTGGTTAGATTCAGGGTATGCATCTTTGGCAGGGATATCACAGAAATTTTACTTAGTTGCTCTCATTGCATCCTATCAGGTGGTGCATGATTTTGATTTATTCCATTATTAATGATGTTCATTTTGATCACTTGATTAAGGTGGTGTCTGCCAGGCCTCTCCATTGTAAAATTCCTACTCCCCCACCTCCCACCCCCGTTCTAATTAATGGGTAGATACTTTGAAACTATGTAAATATCATTCATAAAATTTTAATTAATATCTATGGACTCATGGTTTCCTATTTTATTCAGTGCATTACTATCCATTACTATCACTATTTATCTTGAAGCTTATATTGTTCCCTATTTGGCCAGTGGGAGGCCCTTCAGGCTGGCTTCTGTGTCCTTTTGACATGTCCCCATCATTCTTTGAGTACTTCCTTGCTTTCTGGCACGAGCATGTGTTCCAGGCTTATCTTGTATTTTCCTTTCGTTGGCCCTGGAATTAGCCATTTCTCCAAGGAGCCCTGGTTGTTTTTAGTGGAGAATGTTATTTAATGTAAATGGGTAGTAGGTATGCTCACTGCTATTGAAGTGTAGTTGATCCCAGGCCCTTTAGTACAGATAGAGCTAGAACATATATATATGCATGAGTGTGTATATTTGTACATAAATAAATAAAAAAATCTATGCATTTACATTTATCTTATCTATATCAGAAAACATAAGTTCATACTGTTATCTCCAATTCCAATCCAATACCACAGAGTTCATTCTAATTTTCTCCCTTTCCATGTTTTAATTTCTCTCCCTGTCAGTGAGAAGCCTGGTTCCCATTACCTTTAATATATCTACTTCTTTGATCAATCCCCTGTGCATAACTAATCTCCCATGAGCTGCTCTTTCACCATCATGAGTACCTTTATCCTTCTCATGACTTGGCACGTCAGAATGCCATCTCCTACACCCCCATGTGGATGCCCTCCTCACCCTGCTTGGGCTTTGACCCACCCCCTACACAGAGCCTGCTGGCTCTTCCCACTCCGACTGGAGACTTTCCTTACTCTGCTACACCTAGTAGCATTAAGATTGAATTGTTCAGAAAGGGAGGAGGAAAAGCTGCTGTCTCTTTCTTAACTTGAGCATTTGAATTTGGTTATTGGAAGTATGGAACTCAGTGACTGATGACATTTGGTGGCCTGGTCTCCTAATGTCCACTCTCAAGACTTCCTACAGGAGAGGCTTTTTTTTTTTTTAGGAGTGGCTTTTTGATGTGGGTGAAATCAGGTAAGAAAGTGAGGCCTTCAGGTAAGAGGATGCCTGGCCATGAATGTGTTGTCTGGGGAAGGGGATAGGATATATATATGGAGAGGTCAGAGAATTCTAGTGATGCAGGTGACATTGATGTTATTCTCTGAGACTGCCTTACACATTATTGGATTTATAGGTCCGGAGCATGGAGATCTAGGCTTGGCCAGGTGGCTCAATAAATATTGAGTGTGTTGACTGTATAAGACTATGAAAAATGTATATACACATTGGAGAACACTAAGACTGACAGAAGTTCTTAAGCATGGCCTGATTTTTGCGTTTTAAGAGAAGAATTCTCAGGCCCTCAGGGACTTTGGATCCGAATTAGAATGGATAATCTGAGCAGATTGGATAATCACAGCAAGACTTCTGGTACTGTTCAGGAGTGGATGATGTGAGGGGTTACTTTAAATATTTACTTCCAAAGGGACATTGGGACTTTTGCCTTTCCAAGGAATTCCATGATGAAACTTAAGCCAGCCTTTGTCTACCCTGGGCTGAAGTATTTTGGCTGCATTTTTGGAGAGGCTATAAAGCAATGGTGGAAACAATTGCTATGCTTGTATACAATCCACAAAGAATTTAACATTCCTTTCAGTTTTAGCGCCAGTGAATCTTCATAGAATCTCACTGTAGGGATAGGGAAATTGAGGATACACACTAGCATCCTAACAAATATGCACAGAACACCATTCTGTTTGAAAGGTGGGAAGCATAGGCACTGTGGGAAGATTTGGGAAGAGAAGTGATACCTGTTATTACCCATGTCACCTCAGGTAGGAGTGACCTCGTTTTCTTTGAGTATGTTCTGGGTTTCTCCGGGTGCTATCCCCTCTACCCTATGTGGAAGGAGCTTGGTGCCTATTTACAGCCCATTCAGAAGCAAGCTTTTCATTCTGTTGGAATGGTCTTTTAGAAGACATAAACTATGGCCCTTTCTATATTGAACTCTGAGATTTCTTGTTTGACTTTGAGGATTAAGGTTGAGAGAAATTTGAGTGTTGGTTTAGAAGGAAAACACAAAATTTCTGCTTTGTTCCTTTTATTTTTCTTTTTAGAAATCTTGAGTTATTTGTGAGTAAAATTTTGGACTTTGATTTTTATATTTGGTTAGCTCTGAGGAGCAGACGTTCTGCAAATTTAAAGGAAAAACTGTTAAAGGAAAAGTGATTCAAACCTTTTATTATTATTATTATTTTTTGCACATGTTCACTCAGAAAACTTTACTAGACTTGCAGCAAATGCTCCCATTACTGGCACATCTGGGTTTTCTCTTTTGCTTCCCTATTTAAAAAAAAGTCCTGCAATCGTCAGGGCCTCTAGAAGAGAGTGAGTCTAAAGGCAGCAACTGTGAGGCCTAAGGCTGTTGCCAGCTGTGCTCTCCTGGCTTTGTTCATTCCCCCAGGGTGCCCCTTGCTAGCGTGGGGGTTGGGGCCTCACCAGAGTACCATGAGCATTGTCATTGTCTTTGTCTGGTTTCACGTTGGGAGAATGGAGGGTATGTGGAGGTAGGGTTAAGTACAGATAGGAGAGCTGGGGGCAAATGGCTCGGCTTGTAAGGTGTTGAGGAGAGATCCTTGGGCATTTCCCACTGTTTGTTTGAGTCTACTTAACTCTAGGGACTGATTGTGCAACTGGGTCACCTCATGCTACTTTGGGACCCTTAGCTTTAATGTTAACTGTTGCCACCTGAGAAATTACCACAGAATTTTTCTTTTTTTCTTTTGAACTTTAGAGCTCCATTTATAGATGAAGGCCAGGGCTGCACATTGTTTTGAGAATGATCTGGGAGACTCAGAGCTGTAATAATGCTGCAGGTGCTGGTATTAGGGTCTTGAACTTCAGTAATGAATACTATGATTTAGAAAAGGGGCCCAGAAACACTGGGAAGCAGTTCATGTTGTGTGGATATTCCTGAAGACTGGGTGGAAAAGGGCCACAGTGGGAGGGGAGTAACCCAGGCTCTCTGTTCTTTTTTTTTTCCTTTAACTATCCTCCCCTAAGTTTTAGATGCTTCTGGATGTTCAATGCTAGCACCTTTACAGACTGGAGCAGCTCGATTTTCTTCATATTTACTTTCAAGAGCAAGAAAAGTGCTGGGCTCCCACTTGTTTTCTCCCTGTGGTGTTCCGGAGTTCTGCTCCATATCCACCAGAAAGCTGGCGGCTCACGGCTTTGGCGCATCCATGGCGGCAATGGTGTCCTTCCCTCCCCAGAGGTATCACTACTTTTTAGTGCTGGACTTTGAGGCTACGTGTGACAAGCCACAGATTCATCCTCAGGTAATCGTTGCATCATTGCTTCAGAAAAGGTGGGGTGGGCAGAAGGAGGGAGGGAGGATAAGTCTTGCTTCCTAGGACCCAGAGGAGCTTTCTCATGTTTTCTTGACTTTTTGCTACTCATCTGAAGGTCCTGCCTAGGAAGTAGGACTTGGTTCAGGCATGCCAATACAAGGTAGACCTAAGAAGGGTCTCTGGGAACAACTGGGGTTACAGTGTTTCTCTCTGGTCTCAGCTTTGGGGAATCAAAGTATTTCCTTCTCTCCCATCTTTCCTTTCTCCTTTCTCTCTGCTTTTTCCTTCTCCTGTTGCTTCTTTAATGAGTACTGTGGTAGCTAGCCTCTAAGGGGACCCCCAATGATCCTTCTTACCTCCTGGTATTCACACCTGTGATAGTCCCCTCCCACAATGAATCGATAGCATACTGTGGAAGAAACTGTGTGACTTCTAAGCCTAAGTCATAAAAAGCATTGCAGTCTGTCTTGTTCTCTTGGGTCACTTGCTCTGGGAGAAGCTAGCCGCCATATTATGAAGACACTCAAGCAGTCCTGTGGAGAGGGACTTGTGTATAGAAATCGAGGTTTCTGGCCAAAAGCTTGCTAGCCATGTGAGTGAGCAACTTAGAAGTAGATCTTCTAGTCCCAGTCAAGCCTTCAGATGACTAGCCATGTGAATGATGACTACAGCCTCAGTGATCATGTTACTTCAACCTCAGGAGAGACCCTGAGCCAGAATCAGCCAGTCAAGCTACTTCTCATTTCCTGACTCACAGAAAGTGTGTGAGGTAATAAATGATTATTGATGTTTTAAGCCATTGTGTTTTGGGAGTGTTTGTTATGCACATTAGATAACCTGAACAAGTATCCATTGTTAGTTGGTTGGAAAGGAAAATTTGTTTGGTTGCGTCTTTTTATCTTTTAAGGTAGTGCCATTAGGAAGCCTTGGACAAGCAGCACTAGGCTCCTGTGCTAGGTGATATCGTAGTGCTTGGTGTTTACTTTAGGGAAATGTTTGGAGGCTGACCTGGTGGTTCATAGTAGTTCAGGAGCCTTGGGTATCCCTGATTCTAGAATTTCAACTCTTCCCTGTGAGGTTGGGTTAGCAGGGTATGTAACTTTGTGATATACTCATATGTTTCTTTGGGAGCAGCTTTCAATTGACAGTAGCCGGAGGGGGAGCAGAGGACCTCAGCATGAGGTACTGTGAGTCAGGAAGGAGTTGCCTTCATCAGAGATAAACTGGCTTCAATTCTTGTGGTTGGTTTTCTCCACTTAGGGCCTCTCTGTTTAGAATGGGAGCTTATTTTACATCAAGTAGATACCCCAACCCATTTACCTTCCTCTTTCTCTTTCCTCTTTCCTATTCTCCCTTAAAGAATGTTCTGTCTTTGGGCATTAGAATCAGGCCTCATGAGAGTTGGGAAGACAGGAGCTGGATAAGAAGACTGTTCTAAGGGAAGGAACTTTATATGAAAGGAAGTACACCTTGTGAGCTTTCTGAGCTCTGCCCCTTGCTCCTTACCAGCTATAGAATCTGCTTTGCCTTCCAAAGCTATTGGATTTTTTTTGGCGTGGTGGGTGTATCTGGTTGTGGGTTGGGAGCTTAGATTGTATAGATTCCCCCAGGTTGGGAATCAGGCATCTGTATCTTAATGTGTCATGTTATTTCCCCTACTGATGTAAATTTCAGTCACTTAGTAAGGAACCATGGTGGGACCTGAGTCTAAAATTTAAAACATTCCTGTTGCATGAGTCATCCCTCTTCTGAACCCTCATGATGGCTTGATACCACCTTTATGACATTTACCATTTACTATTTTCTGCTTCCTGGTCTATGCTTAGGTGTGCTTATTTCTTATCTTTTCAGTTAGATTATAAACTCAGATAATTATGTAACTCTGTTCTCTTGTCCTTCACAGGGTCCTGCTAGTATTCCTGAGAGTGAGGCCTGATATATGTCTCAATTTGGTCTGTCTGTTAACATCACCTTTCACTCTCTCTCAAGGGCATTGTTCTTTTTATTTTTTGTTCTTTAAATTTTTTTTCCAGTGCTTAAGATGTAATGTAGTACAGATTCAAATCATTTGTATTACTAACTTTCTTCCTCGACTTAGGCACCAAGGCCCTCAGACCCAGGCTGTGGTAGGGCTTCATGCCATTTACCAGGAGCTCAGCCTGATTAAAGATTATCTTCAGAATCAATGAACCCTGATGATGTGATTCCAAGGGCACTTAAGGAATTGGCTGCTCTGGTTCATTATTAGCAAAGCATTAGCTGTTGCTTTAGAGAACTCGGAAAGAAGCATTTGCTGTCTTGCTTATCTTTAAAAGGGGAATACGAATGATCTTGGAAATTATAGACCTGTTAGTTTACTGTGATTCCAGAGAAGATACTTGACCCGATCGTCAGATAATCAATCAGTAAACAGCTAGAAGAGCATAGGGTACTGAGTAATAACTTACATGGGTTTGTGAAGAAGAGCAAATCCTGTCAGATCAATCTAAGTTCTTGCTGTGGCATAGTGATGGATTTGAGTGGATCCAGGGCAAGTGATAAATGTAATGCATCTCGACTTCATTAAGTCTTCACAGTGGCATGATCAACAGGTAGGAAGGTGAATTTGGAGCCAGACATCTGTGTTGGCCTGCCCATTGGACCACCCTCAGGAACGGGATCAGTATATCAGAAATGACCTGAAACTTGTGGGGAGTGGCAACCTAAAGTCTTTTGCTTTTTTTTTTTTCATTTTTCTTTAAGTTTTCAGGTAGCAGGATCCTAATAGGATTCAGAAAAACTTGGAGGATGGATTAAAGAAGTTGTCAGTGCCAGTTAGGACAGCATCTTCCACTGTGGTTATCATAGGTCAGATTCTCATTGAAGCCGTTGTGCTGTTTAGGTCTTCTGGTCAACAAAGGAAGAAAGACACAAGGGGCAAATTGGAAAAGCTGAGGATAAGAACAACAAATCATTAGAGACAAATTAGGACTTAGAAAGAAGGGAAAATAATTGAATTTAGTTTAGTGACTGGTTTCTTGACCAGGCTAAGTAAATTCACATGGAAAGTAATTGTTCCAAGGAGTAAGATAATAACTTGCTTTTCATTTTACCAAAGACAAAAAAGAAATGAGTTTACACTGAAGCAGGAAAGATAGAGATTTGAGATGAGAATGAACTTCAAGAAGAGTCAGTCAAAGGGGTAGAATATGGTGAGCAAGTTAGCTCAGCCTTCCCTAGTGTCCTCTCAGAATGACCTGATGGCTGTCTGCTTGCAGAGAGACCTTATGGGTAAGATCTGCTTGCCTCCTGAGGGTGGGGTAGGAATTGTGAATCAGAACCATCCCAGCTCTCATCCTCTCCACTCCCAGAAACTTGCAGTCCTCAGAGGCCTCTGCATACCACATTTCTGATTCTTATGGGAGTATGCCAGACCCCTCAGGTGTGTAGGGTGCAGAAACAAGGTTAGGGCCAGGGCTTATTGGGAGGCTTAGCCTGGGTTCATCATGAGGCTCATTTTTCTCACCATCTCTGGTTTTCAGAAGTCTCTTGAGTCAGCTTTTTGAGACTATCCTAAAGGAATGCCATATGAAAAACTAACACATGTAAGCTCTTTTGTCTTTGGTTGAATAACGATATTGGTTATAAACATGACAAAATGTGGAATTTTCCATTTTCTCATCAGTTTTGATTTATTTTTGTATTTTATTCAGCTAGAAGAAACTGGGGTGCCAGTGATAGGCTTTCACGTTTTGGTTTTTACACTCATTTTATTTGTTTTACGTGCTTTGATACAAGTTAACATGATAGGTATTGGCTAAATATGAGGCTGTTTTTCATTGGAAATTTTTTTTAATTTAAATTTTACTTTAGATGGCTTAACATGTTTTAGAGGCTCTTAATTTGAGGAATACAGTGCCTCTCTTGTTTTAGGGATTGTTTCCTGATATAGGGGTAGATTTTTATCTGGTTGAGGAGGATGGTGGCTCCTTTGTCCTCGCTAGTAGGAGTTCATGTTGTTCATTTTGGTTTGGATGTGCACTGAGTGATGGTTGTTGTGACCCTAAAGCCCAGGGAGCAGCCTGAAAGCTTTGGTGGGATCTTTAATTGTGCATCTTTAACCTTGAAACAAGTTCTCTCCCTGCCTCAGTGTTCAGAGGAGATCAAAGCAAATGTAAGTGAGGAAAATGAAGTATAGGCCACAGCACTGGGGAGGAGGAAGTAATCTCAGCTGTGGGGATGGCAGGGAGAGGACAGCCAAGCTGTCTGAATTTGGGGAACTGAAGGCTGGGCTGCTATCTGCCTTTCTCCCCTTTCCCTCCTCCCTCTCTCTGTCTCCCTCCTTGAGTTCTCTCTGGCCATCCATAGATTTCCAGGCATAGCTTTTTTTCTCACTGCTCTGCAGCAGTCCTGCCAAGTGTTGTCCTTCTCATCTATGTTCAGGTACCTTTAACTTTGGAGAAAAATGACCTTTGGGGTTGAGGTGTTTGGTCTGTGTCCACAGGGGCTTTTTTTTTTCCTTTAGGAAACCTTGAAGAGGCTCCATCTGCATTTTGAGTTAGAATTGTGAGTAAAGGAGTTTCTCTTTCATAGAAAATTGTCCAGATGCTAGGTTATTTTTGGAGGGAGAGATGTGGGGAGGGTTGATGGTCATGGAGGAGAAGGAATAAAGAGAGGCATTTGGAGGATTTCAGTATGACTTTGAGCTGGCACATCATTATTAGTCTTTTGTGAGAGAGACATTTTGGAAACATTTACAGGGGAATTGGTTAAGATCCCTACAAATCAAACTATATTGATTCCCTTCTCCATTCAAGGCTCACAGGCAGGATCCCCTGCTTCCATCCGACACAGACACATAACACATTGTTCTTTGCTTCATATTCAGCTCTTTTTATTCTCTCTGCTCTTGGTTCCTACCATTTCCAAATGGACAGGAAGGCAGCTCCCTAAAGAAGGAAGCTACCCTTCCTTCCCCATTCGTTTGTTCTGGTTATAGCTTGTCCAAGAGTGGGAGGGGCTGGGCCAGGCTTTTCAACTGGAGGGCCAGTTGTTGTGTTGCGGTCCCTATGCTTGTGGGCCCAGTCAGCCTGCATTTTTTTGGGTACCGACAGGCGAAGGCGCTCACACTGTTCTTTTAAACTGGGAAATGAAATGCAAAACCGACGTTAATATAACATTATGGTTGAGATTAAATGCACCAAAATCAGGAAATTCAAAGTTATGCTTCCCACAGCAACTATAACTCAGCCTCATCTGGCGTATGTAGTATTTTCTGTTAGAGCGGATGGTGTTATATGTTAAGACATTAAAGTTAACACCATAAGCAGAGCACAAAATGCTTGAGGGGGCTGAGTTATGATGACTGTGTGAGCCATAAGTGTTCTTGTACATGCTCCTGACTCCTAGAATAATTTTTCTTCTGCTCATCAGACCAATTATTGCCTTTTTGTTATGTCTCTTCTTTAACATCTCTCTTCTTTCAGGGTCACTGTAAGTGAATTCCTCTACTGGTGGCCAGTGTTAGTGGTGGGAATAGGAGAGCCCACTAGACCCTTTTGTCTCTGCCTCCATAAATGTGGTCCCTGCCCTTCCCCCATCCCCAATCTGTCTTCCTCCACAGACTGCTGTTTCCTGGTGGTCCCTCTTAGGGATGGGCCTCCCCCTGACTCTCACTGTGGCTCCTCACTAGTGCCCCTGAAAGGGAACAATCCTTTGCTGTGTCTGGGTCTTGGCCCTGTTGTAACTTCATGTGAAAGCTGAAGGGCCCTTCTTTTTTTGGAACAGACATAGCAATGTAGAAGTAAAATATACATCTTGGGGAGTGGAGCACTGAAGCATGGTGGTGCTGCCTGTGTGTTTGGCATAGCAGAGACAGTAACGAGGTGGGTTTATTTGCTCTATTCAGACTGCTTCTCTGTCTTTCCCAGCGTTTCTCCCTTCAAGCTGCAATGATATGTAGTTAGGCTATGGTGTTATCTGGGGGTGGGGCCAGAAATTTTCTTTTGGCAGCACCAGGTTCACTGGTAACAAAACCACCACATAATTTAGGGCAAATCATATGGCATCTCCAGGCACCCACTCACCACTCCCAAGTCTGTTATTATCACTGGTGGCCTCCCCAGGGCTGAGACAGCTGTTGGAATGCAGATTTTGTTAGACACAGGGCTAAGGTTAATGGTTGGGAAGAGCTCTAAAGAATAGGGCTATTGAGAAATGGTGAATGAAATCAGAGCCTGTAAAATAACAGTGACACTGAGCTGCCTTTTAAAGTTTTTGTTGAACATGACAAAACCAACTAAGTTAGCCAAGCAATGAGGAGGACCTCATTGCAACCACCTTAGAGGCAAGGAAAAGGCCCATTTTTTACTCATTCGATTGCAACTTCAAGCTCTGTGTTTAATACTGGGAATATAAAGACAAGGAAGAAATGATTCCTACCCTTGGGGAGCTCATAGTCAAGGAGGTTAGAAACACATGTAACAGTCATTAAACAGAGTGATAATTACTATTAAACAGGTAAGTAGTTTGTTCAGTGGGGGCATGAAGGAGGGGAGTGTTCAATCCACCTTGCAGTGTGTGGGAAGGGCACTCACATGGATTATGAGAAATTTTGGAAAATGGGAAGAGCCAAGTCTGCCTGAGGTCTCTAGAACTGTTGCAGCAGGAATGAAAGAAGGTGCTTGCAGAGTAAGCCAGGATAAACTGGCATAAGTCTGAACAGATTCACCTTGATTGCAGGCTTGTTAGTGGGAATATTGAAAATGAGGGAGTGGGAGACTTTAACCTGGCAAATATTTCACTCTTCAGTTACTGTTTCAGTTATGTGGTATTTCTCACATTTAAGCTGCAGGGTCTTATTGGGTTGCCGTGAGAATAGGAAGGCTAGAAGAGGTTTGGGAGAATTTTAACCAATAAAGTGTGGCAAACAGGGTGATATCAGTGTGGAAATAATGTGCATTCTGAGGCATTGTCAGAGAGGCCTAATCTGATTCCTCATTCACCATTGTAGGTAGTAGTTGGGTTGAACTGCTAGGTCTTTAGGAAGAGGCAAGGACTGGAAAATAACCAGGGATTTGGATCTCAATTTACAGTCATGCCATGAGAGGGCCCACCTTCAAAAGACCAGGGTGGTTTAGAACCTTCAAGCAAATAAACTACTGTAACATTGAGGGAAGTGCGCAGGAAGGATTAATTAGGAGACAGGGGGGCCTGGGTTACAGAAGAAGATCTGCAAGAGCGGAGGTGACTGGAGAATGTAAGGGTGGGGTTTGGGCTTCCTGAACAACAGTAACAGATATACAGCCATAGAAACAAAGGCAGCAGGTAAGAAGGGGTGGGAGAAAAGTAAAATCCAAAGGAGTGCCTAGGATAAGTCCATAGGCTTCAGTTCTTCCTTCCCTGTCCTATCTCTGCTTGTTTTCCTTCTCCCCTCAGTTGTAGACCAGTCTTGGAAGCTGATATTAGAAGTGTTCTCCATCTCTTTATCTTGTCAGGAAAAAGGATCCAGCATCATTTTGATTAAGATGCCATTGGGATGATTATTTTTTATCTTCTTGTCCTGGGTGTTCACAATACTTAAAAAGCACCCACAGTCTTGCATTTATGTGATTAGTTTTGAGCTCTAGCTGTGAAATTGAGCCATAGCCTCGCAGCCTGAGGGAAGGGTTTTCCCATCTTTGTGCTCAACCCTAGGCTGAGAAGGGTTTGTATACATTAAGTGCTACCTTGGATACAGACCAGTTAGGTGCTGGAAGAATTAGAAAGGATGTAAGTAGGTTTGACTCTGGAGGTGGGAGACAAACATCAGAGAAGTGTCTATTCTGTAGTAGAGGTTCCTTGGACTGGGCTGCCTGTTTGGTTCTGTCCCTGTATGCAGTTGGCCAGTGGAGATCTTAAAAGTCTTGTGGGCAGGAATACCCATCTGTTACCTGAGTGACTCTAATTGTGTGCTAGTGTTGTAGTCATTGTGTAGTCTTGGGAAGGACATTCTAGCCAGGGCTGATCTGAAGTCTAAATCCTGGCAGAGGCTGTCACTTGAAGATGCAGATGTTGCTGAAAGCAAAGGAGTGTGCAGAGTTCACAGCAAAAGGCAGTGAGCCAGAAAAGGAAGTTTGAATATATTACTGAGTGGTTGAGAATAAACAGATACAGATATTGCCAGTACATGAATAGAGGTTGGGATCAGAGGGGGAGGTGTTCCAAAAGGTTAAAATGGATGTAGGTTAACTGGTTAGGAAGCCATTGCAATACTTGAGTATGATGTTGGCTCGGACCCATGTGGTGATGGTACAAATGAAGAGAAGTTGTGAATTGTAGCCCTTAGGTATTGAGAAAGAAACACACTTGAGAACCATGCTCTTAAGTACTCATAGCTCCTTTGGATACTAGTGGGCTATTGGGGAGTCAGTGATACGAAGAGGTTTCCTAAGAAGTCGAGGGTGGAACCTATAGTTGTTGTAAGTGGGGTGCTCTGATCCATGTCAGATCCATATCAGGAAAAACTGTTGTAGATGACTTCCTTATTGGTGATGTAGGTAGTTATGTAGCATCTCTCTGCTGCAGCTGTTTGACCATTGATCTATTGGAGATAGGTGGTGATGGTTAGGTAGGTAGGGTGATAACTGGCTGGAAAACTTAGAACCGTGTTCTCCAAAAGTGATGCAGAAAAGCAATGCTTTGAGGTTGTGGTATCTGGAAATGGACTCTAGGGACTAGGTCTGCATTGTTTATGGATATTATTTCCCGTATCAGCCGTATTTGGATGAAAATCCAACAGACCAAATGAAGGGGATTGGTAGTTGGAAACTGGGGAGTTGGGGATGAAACATGCCTTTTTTTTTTTTTTTTCCTATGGTAACATTTAATTTTTAAAATTGTGGGCGGCAACAGTGGTTCAGTGGCAAAATTCTTGCCTGCCACGCTGGAGGCCCGGGTTCGATTCCCGGAGCCTGCCCATATGCCAAAAAAAAAAAAAAAAAAAAAAGGCAATTCATAGTATTATGATTAATCAAATTTTTGTATTTATGGATCATATAATAGTCCTTGTTTTTCTGTTATTTGTGCAATATGTGTACCAGTTAGTAAAGACTGTAAGTTGGAGCAAAACTAATTATCAATAAGTGATTTTCATCATCTTGGGTTTATTGGTCTACCTATGTTATGCTGAAAAATGGGATGATTGGATTCATAACAGGACAGATTCTCAGGAAGCCTTTATCACCATTAGTTGGACTCGAAGGAGAAAAGAAAGGGTGCAGTGGTTCAGAAACTGAAATTTTGATAAATGTAAAAATATGGGATCCATCACTAATGTTACAAAAGAAAATATTCTAACATTTATATCCAGAAAGAACCCTACTTGTTGCAAACAGGGATTTACCCAGATGGTAATAGGAGGTATAGTGCAGGTCCCAAAGTAGCTTCCCTTTCTCAGACTCAGTGTCCAGAATCCAAGTTCAGTATAGTTGGATCTTTCCCTATTGGTGAATAGATTCTTTGCGAACACCAAGATCCTAGTCTTTGTTCCCATTTCTGCCTCTCAGTAATGATGGCCAGAAGTGAAGTGAGAGAAGCCCAGGACACACTGAATAGCTGAATCTCTCAGCAGATTCTTTTCGCTTCTGTTTGATAGTCCCATGTTGGATACTCCTCCGGTCATCAGAAGTATTTTGGAATTCATTGGGTGTATCATTGTCCAAGGTCATATTCACTTGAAACTTCACTATTCTTGGGTTCATCAGTAGAATATTTCTCAGGTGGGGCTCCAGTTCCAGCTTCCCCAGCTGCAAATTGGGCCTGATGTCATTCTTCTGAGAGGCCAGAGGGGAGAAGGGGCACAACACACCCTCCCCATCAGGTTCCTTCTTCAGTGAACTGATGCAGTACAGGCAGCAGACATTTCCACATTTCATATACATTGGTTTTTCAAAATACTCCAGGCAGGTAGGCCATCTACTTATTTCTTTAAAGTGTTCAGCCATAATACTGTCTCTGCTCCACTAGCTCCTCCTTTATCTCCAAGTACTTCCAAAGGTAGCTTAGTTCTGGAATTGAAACATGGCGTTTTGATAAGGTCTTCTTTCATTAGAAAAATAACATGACTAGAGAAACTGTCAGGGACAAGACTGAAAGGAAGTTCATGGTAATGATGTGGAATGTGGTGGTTGATGATTTTGGAGTTGAGTCTACCAGGTTGGTGGTGCCTTGCTTAGAGTTGCTGTGATCCTACCTTAGATTTGTGGCCAGGAGTAGAGTGGCCTTTCTCAAGACTAGGGCACCAAGATAGACCAGCTCAAGTCCTGGTTGTGTCTGTATTGAGAGGTCCTCATAGGAGAAGTGTCCAACCCTGCTTTTGGTTAATTTGGACAGGGAAAGTTTTGTTTTGTTTTGTTTTGTTTTCCAGAAGGCTGAGAGAACAGTGTCATGAGCACTTGGGATAGCTGACGTCTGGTCTTGACAGTACTTTTAAAAGGAGCAGATATTGCCAGGACAAGAAGACCTTTTGCTGGCTCCCTGACAGAGATGCTAACTTGCTCTAAAAAGCGTATGTGATGGGATATGTGAGTTTTTCTCCCCTAACTCTTGGCAGCAAGAAGAATGATATGTCTGATGGCAAGAGCCAGGGATAAGGTTGGCGGATGTAAAGGATTTAAAAGTGGGCTGGGTAAAGGTTTGTTCTGAGTGAGGAATTGAGTAGCTGGGACTGTGACCCTCCTTGGTCAGTAACTCTGGGATAAGAAGTTCATCTCATCCTGGGTATTTAAAATGTTGTCTGAGAACCAGCAGCATCCACATCACCTGGGAGCTTGTTAGAAATATAGACTATCAGGCCCAACCCAGACCCAAATAGAATCTGCAATTTAACAAGATCTTTGGGTAATTTAAAGTTGGAAAAGCACTGCTCTAGTCTAGACCAATGATCCTCAAACTTTAAAGGAACATCTGAATCACCTGGAGGGCTTGTGTAAACACATTACTTGGCCCCACTCCCAAGCTTTCTGATTCAGAAAGTCTGGGGTTGAGGGAAGACCCCCAAATTTTAATTTCTAACAAGTTCCCAGGTGATGTGATACTGCCTGTTGGGTGGTGGGGGACCACATTTGAGAACCACTGACCACTTTTGCTTTCTGTTCTCTAAAATAGGGGAATAATTCCTGCTTGCCTTATAGAATTGTATTAAATAAGCCATTGTGAAAAGTGTTCAGTGCATTATAGGTAGGATGACAGTCTGTGTATTGCTTGCTTCCTGGTTGGTGTTTTTTTTGTTTGTTTTTAAATCTGCTGTCAGCTAGCACAACTATTTCCCTGCCTGGCTCTGGCCATCAGATGAAGTCTATGAATCACCCCATAGTGATGCAGTCTTCTATCAAGATGAACAGCTGGTAGAAGCTGGGACTGTGGATAGGGATTATTGTGCAAGGCCTCTGGAAACTCAGCCACCTTCTCCAAGCACCTATCAGATTTGCCTGATCTCTTTGCCCAAGTCTACCTGGTTCTGTCTTGACCACCTATTACCCCCGCTTCTTCACTACCAGTTATTATATCTTTAGTGTGGTATTTAGATCCATTGGAAAAATGGTCTTTGTCTAACCAAGCCTTTTCTCATCTCGTGATCCTGAGAAAGTTACGTAACTTTTTCCCACCTTGTTGTATTATTGCCTGAACAACTGGCTTTGGCTGCCTGTGCCCAGTCTCAGAATGTAGACTCGGGATCTCCAAAGTGAGAGGAGTAAAGGTGGAAAATTTTCTGATGAGAAGCAATATAGCACGTTGGTTAAGGGTATACGTGTTCTAGAACCAGACTCTCTGGATTTTACCACCTTCTAGCGTATAACCTTGGGCAAGTTACTTAATACCATTTATGCCTTCGTAGTCTTATTGATAAAACAGGGTTGATAATAGCACCAATCTCATGGAGCTGTTGGAAGGATAAAATGAATTAATATATGTAAGTGCTTACAACAATGCCTGTCACATAATAGCTATATGTGTTAGCTCTTATCTGTAGAATTAGTATTAGTATTATTCTGATCCTCAGCCTCGAAATAAGTTATTGCAGTTGGTGGCTGGGAGGCAGGCCCTGCTTCTCTGGGGAGCACAATAGGAGCCTTTAGGCTCTTAAACAACCTAGTAGATGGAGCCATGGCACTACCCAGAAAGATTTTTTCCCTCCACTGAAATGGTAAGTTGGGCTTGCCATCCTTCCCCTTTGGGAAACCTCTCCTAAACACAATCTGACATTCGTTTAATTAATTAATTAATTTTGTGACGAATATATGTATACAGGTAGCTACAAATAAATCATTTGGTTGCTTCTTGACCTGAAGGGTCTGCTTCACATAGGCCACTAATATCAAGAGTTATTTACAATTGAGAATATAAGAATGTTTGAACTGAGGTTTTTTTTGAGTCACGTGCATATAGAGGTAAACTTAGGCATATGCACCCCCTGGGGTGAGGCTGTGATTCCTAAGACTTTTTGATCCCCTTCATTTATCGGTATTGAGGTTTTTTTAAAAGTCAGATTTTAGTAAAAATAAATTACAATTCACTCTGCATGCCATCCTTCCACCCCTCCACCCCCCTGAAATAAAGGGTAGCAATGTCTATTTTCAGCCCCTTTCTGCATTTTAATTGCTTTGGAGTCTATGGGGATAGGTGGAAGGGGACACGTAGGTGAAAAATCAGCCTTTTAAAGCCCTGAGTTTTTACCCTTCCTTGTTCTGAAACTTCGAGCATCAGCTCTCATCCGTCAAAGTGTAAATCAGCAATTAAAACCCAAACAGCCAAATGCCAAAGATGACCTGAAGCACAAAGCAACTGACAAACAAGTCCGGACAAATCGACGGGTAATTTATAAGCTTTGCCCTAAAATCTAATTATTTGGCAATTCGAATTTGCAGCCAGCCAGGGCTTGGCAATAAATTTAACCCGCCATAAATTATTTAGGAGCAGTCTGTGGTGTAAATCAAAACCACGAGTGTTTGTTTAAGAAATAAGCTCCTTGGGCATTAAATGTCTTTTTTTTTTTTTTTTCCTCCAAGGCAGAAACTGTAAAGCAAACCATGCCCCATTGCCTAGTGCAGCCCTCACTTCTCCCATCCAACTTACCCTCTTCTCTGTAGCTTGGAGACTCCCTGATCCCGTGGTGAAAGGGCCTGCCTTTGCATGGAAATTTTATCCAAAACCAAGTATTTGGATAAAACCCACATGTTTGTCAGGTACTGCTTTTATGGTGCAATGTTGCTTTTGGATTTTATCAAACCTTCCTGTGCAGGCACACGTGCTTTTTGGAATTTTCTTAAGTGGGAGAAGGGAAGGAGTAGATTAGTTGTTACTGCCTCTAAATTGAGAGATGCCGGTTCCTTCCTAGATGAGAGGGGGAAGCCATGAAAAATCATCTGCTCTTTTCCTTATTTCAGACAGGATCATAGAAACATCAGCTTAGGCAGAGAAGAATCTGTACTTTGGAAAAAAAGGTCTGTAGAATGCTGCACTATTAAACCCTCTGTCCCATTGTCAGGAAATTCCAACAGTCTAACCTAAATCCCTTCTGCTTAAAATCCTTTTGTTGTTGTTCTATCTTTAAATATAATCTTATCACTGCAGTCAATTTAGTTGAAAGAGTTTGAATACCCTGAAAGCAACCTACACTTTTATTTCTTGTAATCTACTGATGGTAGGTGTGAAATTTCATTTGAAATGCTGTTGCAGTTTTGTCCTCAGTTTATCAGGGGAATCACTGGTGTTCCTAGTTGAGCAATTAGAAAGCAGCTGGGTTGGAAACCTCTCTTCCAACTCACTTAAAAAGGTAAGACGATATTTGCTCAATGCCTTCCTTTTTATCTGTCTTTCCTCACCTTAAAAAAAAAAAGAAGTTTGCAGCTGATATTTTATTGAGTGAGACAGTAGGTTCTGTTGTTTGGAACCATAGGTGCTTTGAAAAATCCAAGTTCTGAGGCTTTTGTTCTTAGTTGTCAAATTGTGGCCAATTCCCATAAACCATTCACACACCAGCTTTTTGGGGTTTTAGTGCTCTACCTTTGGACAACTGAGGGTGCAGTTAGTATGTGGATAGTGTAGGGTAAGCAACTGTCCAAATTTTAGTACTGACAGTCCCACATCCCAGGAAACCCTTAGTCCTGGGCAAACAAGGATGTTGGCACCCCAGGTAAATCTGAAAAACCCCAGGCTTGTAGGAGTTGAGGGAGGATGAGTCACCACTTATAGACAAGAGGCAATGGATCTAGTGAAAAGCACTTTGGAATATTATATGTCTGGGTCGAGTCCTTGCTCTTGCACTTATCGTCCTTGTCACCCTAGGTAGTTCATGTCAGCTTTCTGATCCTGTGGAGATTTCCGTGGAAGCAAAGTGTTTTCTCTTAGAGGCATGTACTTGGCCTCTGTATTACTGTTGATTACGCCCTCCATATTTCATTCAGCAAAAGTTGAGAGTGAGGACTGTGTTTATATCTCCAAAACCTAGCCAGAACAAATTGAAGGTTTATCATTCTGGCCCTCCCTGGACCCAGAGCCTAACACCACCTGTATTCCTGCAGTCACAGTGGAGGCTTTTCAGTAGCTATCCTCTAGGACTTTATGCTTGGATATTCCACATTCATTGCTCTTTTAAATTGAGACCGCCTCTCTTGTAGGAGATAGTAGACTGCATGTATGCCCTAAAGGGTAACTTTTCAGACAAAGAGAATTAGATCTTTTTTGACTCTTCAGATTTTGAAAGTTGCTAGTTCTATACTCTATAAATTTCGTTTTCCGTTTGGGAGTCTCACCTCTGTCCCTTAATCAGGTGAATTAACTTCTTTGGGCTTTAGTTTATTTGTAAAATGGGAATAATGATTTCCGCCTTATGAGTTGTTAAGAGGATTAAATGAGATCATTCCTATTAAGCATTTAGTACAGTGACTGCCATGTAGTAAACAAATGGAAGAATAAACTGATGATGATGATGATGATGATGATACAATTTATCTCCCTGGATTAATAAGAAAAGGTATGTGAAAACATACTGTGAACTGAAAAGCATAACACTTTGTATGTCTCTCTATAAAGGCATTTATCATTGTGCATTGTTCATTGTTTGTTTGCATATCTTTTCTGCTCAGTAGTCCTTACACTTCTCCAAAGCAAAGATTACATCTTATCTCTTAAGTCCCTTTCCAATTCCTGTACAATGCCTCGCACAAAGTAGGTGCTCAGGTAGTTTAGTTGAATGCAAATGACATACAAAGGTAAGGAATTGTGGCACTATTTTTAGGTGAGGGAATAAAAGGCTAGTAAATACAAACTGGCCCTTCCTTCCTGGGGCTATTTTTACCCAAGTAGCCACTCAGCTGTTCCTAAAAAAAAAAACTTCCTAGGAGAATGATGATTTTGGGAGAGAAGAAAAGAGGGGGCAGGACCAACAGTTTCATTATCTGAGCAACTGGCCCTAGAAGCTACACTTGGTTACATCTTCACAAACCCTTGGGTTGGAATTGATGCGATCAACCTGTAGTATCATGGTTACCTCTTTGATCATTATCAGCTGAAATCTGTCAAGGAAGTGTTTGGCTTATCTTGAGTGCACTGGCTGCGGAGTCATGCCAGCTTGGTGCAGATTAGGACTCCTTTTCCGTGAATGGGCTGTTAGGAGCAGTATCTTGAGGTTCTGGGCATTGTTGGACAAATACAGGAAGGTAGGTGCCAAAATAAGCCCCTATCTGCTGACTCCCTGGCAAGAAGACTTCTATCAGGAGCTCCTTTTTTGCAACCTCAGTGGCTCAAATGAGGTGATCAATATGCCAGTGTGCAAGATCATTGTTACCACGGCTCCTGATTCTGCTGGGGAAGGGCCTCTGCAAAGTCATATTCTGAGAATTGGCCCTTGAAAACCCCTCTTCTTGGTCTCAGGAAGACGGTCTGGCTAATGGGCTGGCAATGTCAGAGAGGTATGTTTAGAGTAGGCCCATTCTGATATGTCCTGAGTCTTGGGTCCCTGGCCCATAGATATTTCAGGTGTCTACCCCATTTTCTACATGGAGCTTGGGCCAACTTATTCCTCCTCTCTGGGAAGGTGGTACTGAATATGATGAGCACTTAGGCTCCATTTCCTGTGGATGAGGAACCAGCAACAGGAAAATTTGAGTACTCAACCTCAGTGGGGAAACCCAAAGGCCAAGTTTGCAGAGTCTGCTGACTCTGCGGGTCTGAGCGGGAGCTGAAGTGCTTACTATTTTATAATATATACTAATGAAATTCTAGATCTATAATAACATTTCAGATATCTAAAACAAACCATGTGCTTGTAAAAAAGTGGAAAGAGATCAACTTTAAGCCATAAATTTTTGGTAATAGAGGTTTTTTTTTTCCTATTTATGTTTGATAGATATTTTTGTTTCCAGAGGAATGTCAACTCCTAATTTCATAATGTATCATGGGCTTAAGAAAATTGAATTTAATAAAAGTCAAAGATGAATGACATCCTTAAAGGTCCCAACACTTGTCTTTATTAGCAGGACAAACTGCAGGTCTCCAAACACTGTTTCTCTCCAAATGAAAGTTTAAATGAAAAGTACTTTTGTGTCACAGGTTAAATTTCATTGTGGGCCTAGCTAACGTTGTTAGTGAGGAACTGGCTGTATTTGTTTCCTTAGACACCGAGGCAGCCAAACTTACCAGGCTATGGAGCTCTTTCTACTGGGGAGATGTTTCAGTGCTGACCCTTTCTTTACAGAAGCCTCTGCATAGTGAGAGAGAAAGGATATTTCAGAAATTCAGGAGTCAGATGAGTTCTAAGCCAAGCATTTTGGAGTTAGCTCTTGAAAATCCTGAATATCTGATTTTTCAGGGGGAATACTGACGTGTATTTTATGTGTGTATATGTTTCAATTTTCTCTCCCTTCTATGTGGCATGCCTTATGATGCTTGCTGGGGAATGAGAGATCCAGAGAACTGGGAAGTAAATGCCCACTTCTCTTCATATTGGGAGGAGAGATATTGCATCTAAGCAGCAGCCTGGGCCTCCTTTCCATCTCCCCTCTGTAGCCTTTCTGCCCTTCCTGTCTCTCGGAATAAGCCCAGGGAGACCAGGCATCCAGAATCTTTGAGTTTCTCTGGCATGAAATTTAGCTGCCTGGATTTGATCTTCAGTCCTGCTGTGATGTGTTGGATTGAGATAGATGCTTTAAAAACAATCCCAGTAGCAGTGGATATGTTTTGGGAGGAGGATGCTTGGCTGGCCTGGGGTATCAAGGAGATTGACTGTTTTGCCTTCTGTCTTCCCACCCATTCATTAAGTGCAGTCAGATGTCAACAGCTCCTGTGTTGCTTCTTCCGGCTGTCCCTGGAGAGAACCATTTTACCTTGGTTTTAGGGATGCTGGAAAGGTCTTCTACAGAATGGGAGACCTGGGCTAAAGTTGCCACTGGAGCTAACTACTGGGGCTACTGAGTGGGCAAACCCCCCCACCCCCTTCTCTCTCTTCAGAGGAGGCTTTTCCACATGCTAATTTTACTCAGAGGATTTTGCTTTTATTTATTTTTTTTATTATTTCCTATTTGTCTCTTCCAGATGTTTTCAGGGCAGTTTTTTTTGTGTGTGTTGTAAACTAATTCCATTCATGTTTTAAAAATTTATGAAAGCACTAATAAAAATGTCAAAGTGGTAAAAATGTTAGCTTTTCCTCTGCTTTGATTAAATTTTGCAAACTGGTTTTGAATATTAAAAAGCAATAATTTTTTTTATTCTCTCTCCTTGCTTTCCCCCTTCTCTCTGGTGCCTGTGTGCTCTCTCCTGCCCTGTCCCCCCACTAGTGCATTCCTCCCTTCCCAGGAGCAATGTACGAGTTGTGCTGCACAGACAACGTTCTGCAAGCCTGTTTGCACACCAGGACCTTGGTGCTGTGCATCACTATTAAATAACGGAGACAAATTAATCTTAGAGACACCAAACAAATTGTCACTCCTCTTCCTTCTCTTCCATTATGTTCGGGAGGACTGGGAAGGGTTGGCTAAATGATTGGGGGGAAGGGTGTTTTCTGCTGGAAAGAAAGGTGGGAGGCACTAACATCTATAACTCTTATTCAGTTTTCTTTTTGTTTTTAGTATTCCCTTTGACTTTATTTATTATTTATCTATTTTTATGAAAACTGATGAAGAAACTAACCAGCTCTGTCTAGTCTTCATACAAGGGAATCTATGCATTGCTCTGATGGCTGGTTTTCTACATGGCTAGAGATCAGATCCAGGCTCATTTCTGGTCAGGGATCAGGGGGATAGGGACTTAGTTTTAGGGGCCTGAGTGAACAGGCCTCTGCTAGAGAACCAGTTGGGGAAGCTGGAGTAGATTGTGCCTCTGTCTTCCCTCCCCTTTCCTGGGAGAATGGGGTTGGTGTGTGTCCAGTCCCCAGAACCTGTGATAATATTAACAGTGGGATGGTTAGGATTGTAACTGACCTGGCACCAACTCATTCAGTTTGGGTTTGGTCTGGTAGGAGCTGAAGAGTACACACACAAAAAACAGCTTCTCTCATTCTTCACAAGATTTGCACATTGCGAAAGCTCTATCTTTATACATTCATCTTCAGGAAACATAGCTACTGGAACACAGCTCTACAGTTTCAGGCACTTCCCTCTAGCCTCTCTAATACCCCTTAAACTGAAAGGGGGCTATCTTTATAATGCGTAAGAATAAGCTCCAGGATAACTTCTCAGCTCTGTTTGAAATCTCTCAGCCATTGACAGTTTATTTTGTCTCATTTCTCTCTTTCCCCTTTTAGTCTAGAAAGTTTTCTCAATCCCTTGATGCTGAGTCCCAGCTCATTCTAGGATTTCTGTCCCACTTTGCCAGGAAGGTTTACACCCCTGAAAGTCATGTCCTACGTAGAGAAGGGGAGGGCAGTGAGTTTGCTTGTCGTTTTGGCTGAGAGAGAGGCCACATCTGAGCACCAAAAGAAGTTCTCTGGGGGTCACTCTTAGGCCTAATTTTAAGTAGGCTTAGCCTATCCTTTGTGGGGATAAGTTTCGTATGAACAAACCCCAAGATTGAGGGCTTGACCTATTGCTTTGGTTGTCCCTATTGCTTGTGAGAATATCAGGAATTCTCCACTTGGGGAAGTTGAATTTTCTTCCTTTCTCGTCATTCACCCAAGGAGACTTTGCAAATACTTTTTTATTCACTGTTCAAATCACTCTGGGATTTATTGGGGCATCACTCTGGACAAACCACAAACTCTCATGCCCTACTCAAGGTTCCATGTACTTATGGTGCTCATTTAAACTGTCCACGTAAGTTATATTAGGAAATGCACTAGACAAATTATAAATTTTGTACCAAGCAAACATCTTTTGCTTTAGTCTTACACACAAATTAAAGTTTTAAAGTATGAATTACCATCTATTTTCAACACCCTGCAATATTGACATTCCATTGTTCGTCCTCATGCAAAAACATTTTAAAATTTGTATATTTAGTCACTATCATTGTACACTGTAGGCATTCCTAGATTATACCATCTCTGTCTTTATCATCTATCTTTCCTTCTGATTTCATTTCTGCCCCCAGCCCTCCTCCCTCTGTCATTCTCACATTCAGCTTCGTTTAGTGTACTAACATTATTGTATTACAGTTAGGTAGTATTGTGCTATCCATTTCTGAATTTTTACGATCAGTCCTGTTGCACAATCTGTATCCCTTCAGCTCCAGTTACCCAATATCTACCCTATATCTATCTCCTGATGGTCTCTGTTCTTAGCTGAAATTCTCCAAGTTCATTCACTAATGTTAATTCATATTAGTGAGACCATATAGTATTTGTCCTTTTGTTTCTAATCTCACTCAGCATAATGTCCTCAAGGTCCATCCATGTTGTTACATACTTCATAATTTTATTCTGTCTTACAGCTGCATAATATTCCAACATACGTATATACCACAGCTTGCTTAGCCACTCGTCTGTTGATGGACAGTTTGTCTGTTTCCATCTCTTGGCAGTTGTAAATAATGCTGCTATAAACACTGGTGTACAAATGTCCATTTGTGTCCTTGCCCAACTCCTCTCATTCTTGACTCTGAATTATTTGAAATTGTTGATTAAAATAACTTATTCCTCATTTTCTGTGTCTTTGCCACTCTAGGAAATCATCGAATTCCCCATTTTGAAGCTGAATGGCCGGACCATGGAGATTGAATCTACCTTTCACATGTATGTCCAGCCTGTAGTCCATCCACAGCTTACCCCCTTCTGTACAGAGGTAAGGGCCCTGAATGTAGAGAGCAAAGGCTGCTGGGAGAGGAACTTTTGGAACATTGGTGCCCTATATAGGTTGCTTAGGGAAAGCTTAAGTCTTATCAGTGCTGCTAATGCAAGTGTACATTGGACCCAGCAGGTAGCTTTTTACAACGTGTACCACTTGGGCCACCATAGTCATTGGGCACCCAGGGAGAGCAGTGGCACAATATGCCCCATCTTCCCCAACATCTTTCCATTGCCATCTTTATCCTTCCTGGACTTAGAGTTCAAGAACAGTATGGTGCTTCTGTTTTTTTTCCAGTTCCATTTCCCTTCAGGCCCTTTTGCAAAAGGTGAAGATCACCTACTTGGAGGGAGAGGTTATGTTCAAGCTTTCTTAGCTTCTTAGGAATGTTACCCTATTCTTTGGCAGAGTAGCTCTGTATGAAGCTTAGGTGGAGGTTATGGGAGGCACACTCTATCACAAAAAAGGAAAAGGGCAGTCTTAGTGGAGTATGAGGAGAGCCTGGCCAAGGCTGAAGTGTCCTTATCCTAGACTGTTACTGTCCTCTGTCACCTCACCTGCAGATTAGTATTGGCCCCATTTATAGATTGTGAAACTGGGACTAACTGAGATTTTGATGTTTGCTGGAGACCCAAAATAAGTCATTGGGCAGAAGGGAGGTACCCCTGAGAGTTCTCACTCACAGGACTTTGTGGAGAAACCTTTTGTGGATACTTTCCCCTGTGATGCATCGTTATGCACTCTGTGGTACCCAACGGACTGGGGTGGAATCATGGGTCAAGAATGTGTGTGGGTAGAGGTGGTGGAAAGACAGCAGTGTTTTTGGAATCTACTGTTTTGGTTTGTTGAAGTTTGTTAGAATGCAGCTTTTAAAAAGGGAATTAAGTTGCAGGTTTACAGTTCTAAGGCTATAAGAATGTCCAAGCTAAATCATCCAGAGAAAGATACCTTGATTCAAGAAAGACCAATGGGTCCAGAACACCTCTGTCAGCTGGGAAGGCACATGGGTGGTGTTTGCTGGTCCTTTGGCTTCTTATTTCAAACAGCTTACTTGGGGGCATTTTCCTTCTGTATCTCCAATGGTTTCTTGTCTGTGTCAGCCCTGAAGCTTTTTCCAAAATGGTTCCCTCTTAAAGGAATCCAATAGGCGGATTAGGACCCACCTTGAATGAGCGAAGATACATCTCCATGGAAACCATCCAATCAAAAGGTACCACCCACAATTGGGTGGGTTACATCGCCATGAAAACAATAAAAAAGATACCACCCAACAATATTGAATTAGGATTAAAGAACATGGCTTTTCTGGGGTACACAACAGTTTCAAACCAGCACACCTACCTTCTACATATGAATGAAACAGGAGGGAGCTGTTCTTGAGCATTCTCCACTCTCCTCAGAGTGGAGAAGGGCCTGCTTGATGCTGATGGGAGGATTCAGTTGTCTCTGAGGCTGACTTAACCTGGGTATGAGGTCTTGAGGATTGGTCCTGATCTTGATAGCAGTGTTTGCTGTCTGACGCAGGTGGGTCTTTTGTTGTAGGTGTCTGTTTGCCACGGACATTGCTTATAAACCAAGTGACTAGTCTCTTTAGCCTATTTTGGTTCCACTAACAATGCTGAGTTCTTGTTCCCTCTTTGGTCTATTATTTTTCCTTCCTCCCTCCTTCTATACCACCAGGGAACATTAATCTGTCCTTTTTGTGCCTTTTGAAAAATCATCATCTTAATGATAAAAATCCCCTTTCTTATGGGAAGGGAAGGAAAGAATTTCCTTAAGCAACCTATCACCTGAGCCTTCCTCTGGCCTGAAAATGTAGTGTCTTCTTGTCCTTCTCTTCCTCTTTGTGTGTGGCCTGCCCCTTGGGAGCTTCAGGTCTGTAAGGCTAGGTTGCCTGGTATAGACACTCAGGCCCAAACTTTGGAAAGGTTACTACCTGTTTAGGAATGGACAAAGTATGGCTGGAGCACAGCCCTGGGCAGGAGTGGATATTTGAGAATATCTGGAAAAGCAGTTGCTATTGCTTTTTGGGAGGAGTAGGAGGTTGAGTGAGGCTGCAAGGCTAGGGGGAGAGGAAATCTGAGAATGTGATGAAAAATATGGTTCTTCTTTCCAGAAAGTTTCGCCTAAGTACATATAATACACATAATATGGATGGTAGCGGGAATAGGAGTGTTAGGGTCCTTGGTATGAAATCCTGTTCTGAAAGTGAAGATGATGGTTGCCCTGCATCTCTGAGCCCACCACCTTGTCTCAGGCTTTCAGAGCTCAAAATTCCAGGATCTGGTCCCTGCCTTTTTCTCCAGCCTCGTATTGCCCTAATTCCTTTCCCACTCCCTCATTCAGAGGATGTCCTCTAACAATCAGCTCCATGATTGTTCCTCTGCCTGTACACTGTTCCCATTCCACTCCCCTGTTCTCCTGCTTGCCCTCCAGAACTGTGCTAAGGGTCACCTTCTAGGAAGCCTTTCCTAATCTGCAGGCTAGGCTATGCTTACCCCAACATAGCCCTAATCAGATAAATTACATTGTAATTCCCCTCTAGATTGTGAGTTTCTTGAGGACAGGAAGTAGATCTGATCCATCTCTGTCCCATCATTAGGGCCTGATACCAAGTAAACATTTAATATGTGTTCTTTAAATGAATGAATGTTGTCAAAGAGTTCATTAACCATACCTTACCTCTCCCAAAAGCAATTGTACTGTTCACTTGCTCTTTTGAGTAAGTCAAGTCTTCTTTGAAAAACTTTGAATCATCTAAATATTGTCTGGTTTCCATACTAGATGGAATTTTATTGTGGACAGAGGCATGGACACAGGATGGTGGCCTCCTCCAACCTGAGACCTCCTCCATCCTGGCCATAGCTGCCTTGGGGGTAGAGCTGGGGGGTCATTTAGTTGGAGGGAACCTTTCATTAGTAAGTATGAGGAACACCCCAAACCTCTAGCTAAGTAACTCATCTAGCAAGATCTTCTCTCTTGCTTAAGTTCTTAGAGGACCCTAGCCTGTAAGTGTGTGTGTGCATATGACACACATGTACATCCACGAGCACATGTTTGTGTGGGAAGAGGGACAGGCTCAGGGCTGGGCAGCAGGAAAAGGGATTCTGCCTAGAGAGAGTCCACATACAGATACTGTGACTGCTGTGAATAATGAATGTGTTATTGGCCTACTTGAGGCCTTTTCTTAATTCCAATTGATAGTGTGCCTGCAGATATAGTTATAACAGAAATAGGATGAGATGTGTTTCATTTCTTCCCAAGGCCTTTCCCTACCACTTATATAATCTGCTTTAACCCATCAGATCTCTGTCTCTAGCAGCCGGGGCTGCTGCACAGTCCTTGACTATGTGCAGTTTTTTGTTGTTGTTTTCATGAAAAAACTAGAAAAATACCCATTTTGCTAAATGCCAGTAAAGGGCTTTCTCTTGCACCTGTACTTATAAAGGGTGAGATTTACTGGTCTCTTTGTCTGAGGAGAGAGTGGGTCTGATTATCAGATTGCACACCAGAGACAAGTGCTTATGTAATCAACAAACTGTCTTGGTGTCAGACTACGATTGTATTGGAGATAAACTGTGAAAGGAGAAGGTGCTGGATGCTGACAAGATATTGGCACTGAGTTTCCTGAGCTACTTCCTGTAGTTGATAATGTTTATGATGAAGGCAGCTAGTTCCTGGACAAAGCTCTTGCATTGGTAGCAGATCTCAGTAACCAGCCATGTTATCAGTCAGGGTCAAAAGCCCCTTGCCTTGCGGTTTCCAAGTCCAAGAGAAGCGGGAGTTAATCTGTAATCCCTCAGTGAAAGGAGCCACAGAACACACATTAATTCTTCCTCTCACCTCTTCTGCTTTAAGTGGTTAAGGTCTCTGAGCTCTATTTAGCCTGTGAGCCCTGGTTCTCAGCTTAGTAATACTTGGCTTTACTCTAGTACCTTTCATCCTGTGAATGTGAAAGCTTTGTACGAACATGTATTAACCCAAGTGGGAGTAGGTTTAAATTTAGCATGAAGGAGTTAAGTTAGGCTTAAGGTAGAACTTCCCAGAATTAATTTTACAAAATTGCTCTCTCTCTCTGAGCTTCTTGCATAAGTTTTATAGGTTGTCTTACAGGTTGTCAGTATCAGGTACAGGGACTAACTTTCTTAATTTCACCCTCTCTTCTGCAGTGCCTTGGCAAAGCTGAGGGATAAGGTGTGGTCTACCTTTGGAGGGATCAGTACAGGGGAGTGAGGCCTCTCCCTAGAAGGCTGCCTCTAGGTGAACCAATAACTTAAGCCCTAGTGGCTCTGAGGGTAGAGTTTAGAATCCTTTAGGAACTCAGCTGTAAGCCATGTGGTTCTGGGCCACAAGTGAAAGTACCTGTTTTCTGGTAAGCCTGGAGAGAAGAGAAGCTGATCTCATGAGGCTCCTCCCAGGCTGATGATTCTAGGATTACAGGCCACTGGAGTGGAGTCTGTGAAAACACCAGGATCCTGATGGCCCTTGGAAATGATAAGAGGCAGGCCTTGTCTGCAGTGAGAGATCCTGCAGCAGGACATCAGAGTTGTGCCCTGGTTTTCCTTTTTGGAGTACTTGTTTTCTCTTCCACATCAATGATTTTCTTGAGCTTTCAGTGGATGCTTGTGGGGTATGTAGGTGCTCACATAAGCCCTCTTTCCAAGGAGGGAGGATTTTTGGCTGGGAAGCCATTGGTTTCCTGTGTGATGAGACTTTCTTGAAGTCCTTCAAGAGAACTTATGAGTGACCGTTGGACTGGTGGGAGCCAAGAGAAGAAGTAGAACTACCTTACTCTAGGAAACTGAGACCAGACCCAAGACTGACACTTGAATGTTGGAGCTTTCCAGGAAGTGAGAATGGCTTGGGCCTTTTCCAGGATTGGAAATATGACTCAACCCTGGAAGAACTTAGCAGGAGAGAAGCTGGACCAGAACGGTTGTGGTGGGTACATGGGCATCAGTCAGTCATCAGGATGTTGGACTTAGAATTGGGAAGAGCCTACTCCTGACTCTTTTTGGTCTCTGCCTGTCTGTGACAAAACCCAGGATAACTGTCTACTCAGTTTGTGGCTCTGGAAGGTGTATAGGCTCTGGGTACGGAAGGGGGATGCCAGGAAGAATACGCGTTCCATGAAGGCAGGATTTTTCTGTTTTATTCACTCCAGATCTCTAGCACATTGCAGGCCTTCCAAAAATGGTTGTTGACTAAATGAAAGTAGGAATGCCTTGTAGTCCAAGGCTAAAGCTGCTGACCCGGTATCCTTCCCCATCTCACCTCCAGCCCTCATCTTTTCTTCTTGACTCAGGCCTTCCTTCTGCTGGGCAGTACTTTGGTCTCTCAAGCAAGGAGAGGGTGTGAAAGTACCAGCTGGGTGGGCATGCTGTGGGTTAAAGCCTTGTGAAAGAACAGTGTAGTTAATCTTTCTAATTTATTTTCCTTTTAGACCATGGGAAGTCTGTAGGCAGCAGCTGTTACCCAATTAAAATACAGATTAATATAAAAACAGTTTCTGGAATATAAAATAGAATGGCTGTGTCCTTACACTTCCTTAAAATACCACCTAATAATGACTTGATGAACTACAGAAACCCACCTAGAGGAACTCAGCGTTCTTAAAATGAAAATTTCTTCCCTAAAAGGTGTGTATTACCATTCCATGTAAGTCACTATGAGAAAATAACCTTCCCTCTTATAGTCTGTGGCTTCTGTGAGTTGGGTATTTGGTATTCATTAAATGTAATTATAGTATAATTGAAGTTTAATCCCCCCCACCTTAAAAATAAAGAAAAAAAGAAATTCCAGATAAGCCTGAGATGCTGTTCTTTCTGGAAGTAGCCAGGGGCGTGTTGGGCATGGTGATATCTGTCTGGCACTTAGGAATGTGGATGTGGGCCTCAAGGCTAAGCTCCTTATAGGTGGTTGAGCCCAGGTCTGTACTTGAGGGAGATTTTGACTTCCTCACAAAACAACCAGCTCATTTGAACCTAGACCTGACCTGGGTGGAGTAGCATAGTTTGTTCTGAGGATTGGCTTGTGAGTTAGACATATTCTCTAGACCAGGCCATGTACATTTGGCCTTCTTGTCTTACTTTCCCCATTGGTTCCAGGTGACTCTGTTTCCTGCTTGGCTAGTTGATACTTGATGCCTCAGGTACACAGGGTGAAGGATAGATGTCTACGGGTGCTCTCTGCCCTCCTTTGGTGGTAGGGAGAGTGTGGTGGGGGGGAAATGCTAGACGTTGATTCTCAGAGAAGAGGTAAGCTTAAACCAAGCGTGACTGACCTATGTGAGCACTCCCCAAGTTTTACGGAAACTTCTGTGAAGCTTGGAGTAGAGTTTACTTTATACTGTAATTTGTGAAACATTTTTGAGGCTCTTGAATACAAAAGACATATAACAACAAGTTTTCTGCAAAATGAAATCTGAAACAGATATGAGATACACTAGTGGCCCCCACATATATATGTACCCCATCTCAGGATAAGATTTTTGGGGAGAGATTCACATTGTGCCCTGGGACTTCATTCTTAAGGCTTCTAGTCAGATTCTGAATCTAAGGCAGTGACAGGTCAAAGCACATAGAAGAAAAAAGACAGAAAGGAAAGGATTCAATCCAGCTTGGAGTCCCTGTACACTGGTTTTCCACCCAATGGCTATTTCTGTCTCTTTTCAGCTCACTGGGATTATTCAAGCCATGGTGGATGGTCAGCCAAGCCTGCAGCAAGTGCTAGAGGTAGGTTGAGTGACCTTTAATTCCTGACCTCTGACTCCTTCCCCCTGCCTTTCTCTCCCTCCCCTCCTGAGAATGTAGCCATGTAATTTGACTACGATTATGGCTTGATTAGAATAACATTTGCTGTCACATCAGTGACATGTTTTTGAGAGTATTGAACCATTGATCTGTCATCTCCAGCTGTTCTCGTCAGGGTTACTGACAGGATGTCCGAGTGCTGCCAGGAGTCAGGCAGAGGGGTCCCCAACCCCTCTTGGCCCATGGCTCTATGTTGGTAGCTCTGGGACAGCCCTGCACTAGGTGGGTGGGAGGGTAGGGAAGCTGAGCTATGGTACTGTGGGACCAGCCCTGGGGACTGGAAGTGTTTTTGTTTAGCTTTAGTGTTGCCTTCTTGTGTCATGTGAGCACTTCATTAACTCACCCAGAACTCCCCATTGATGACTTTTGTTTGCTGTCAGCTCCAGGAGGTATGGCTGGGCCTGCCTGCTCTCCCCCTCCTGGTCCCCCCCACCCCCTGCAGCTTGCCGCTGGATGCATTGTGCCTGTCAGGGGTACAGAGGCTGCGCTAGGTAATGATTCCTAATCAGAATAATTACAACAATTGTCTGTGTGAGGGAAATCAAATTAAAGGCTTCAGAACCCTTGGCAGAGAACACACTTCTAGGGTGTTCTCCTTAGGGAGCTGGAAAAGGTTAAGACACTGCTTCTTGTGCTCTCGCCAGAGGAAATGAAGAAGGGCAGTGCTTGGCTTCAGCTTATCTTCTACCCCTCTCTGGCCTGGGGCTTCTGAAAAGGGAGAATGTCCCCTTCCTACTTCGTTCTCTCTAGGGTGAGGGGAGAAGAGAAAAAACTGTGGGTTTCATTAGATGCTTTTTTAAAAAAAAATTTAAGACTTGTATATCAAAGTTCAGAGGTCATCAGGACACGGGAGAAAGCATAATATATAGGGGACTAGCAGGGCACCTTTGCATTGGAGGTTGTCAGCCTATAGGAAGTGGAGTATAGCAGGGGGAGGGGAAGATATCTTTCTTTAGCCAGGATGTCCTGTCCCATGTGGAGGGAGGTGTGAGTGAATTTCCTGTGATTCCTCTGGATGGAGCCAAGCCCAGAAAGACAGAGTGCATTCCCTCTCCCTGGGAGTGTGCCAGCCCAGGCTCTGTGACCTCTCAGTCTTAGGGTGGGTCAGAGTTAGAGTACCTGCAGTGGATTGGGAGAATATAAGTGAGCTTTGAGGTCCCTTCCAGTTCCACTGACCCTTTCTTTTTAAGGGGATATTCACTCCTATGACTGAGGAGTGCCTCAGCATGGGCTGTTCCCTATAAAGGAAAGACCTAACCTTCTTTGTTTCCCAGCCAGCATCTCCAGCCAGGATCTGGCCTCTGAAAGAGCCAGAGGACAGGGACTTTTCCTGTGATATCTCTGGCTGGGATTCTGGGAAGAAGATGCTTTCTCTTGGCCAGTGTCAAACGAGGGAAGTTTAGGTGATGTTTTTGTGGTTTTTTTTTTTTTTCGTCAGTGACTCATGCTAAGGGAGAGATGTGGTCTTCAGGAGGCTTCTTCTTGCTGACCCCAGGCCAGCTCTGAAGCGGGGTGCTCAGAGGATTCAGTCTCACCCAAGAATCTACTCTCTGTTGCTTCAGCATACTTTGTGGGTATATGCTGAAGGAGGGAAGATCCTTGGCATCTTCACTTAAGGATCTCTTAAGGCTCTGGCAGGATGAGGAAACTGGACTGGGCTCTGTTTTATCCAATTAGTTCTGAGTTTATTATAGAGCTGGGGAATTATCATCTTATTCCAGTCAAGGCCCTAAGCAGATGGCCTGCTAGATGTTTGCCTGACTTATTTGTTCTCAGTAGAGCTCAGGCTAATTCTCAGGCCTACAGGAGCTGGGAGGGCAGGCCTAGCTGATAGGGATGGTCTTGGTAATTCCGCCAACCCCTTATTCACTCAAGCAGAGAAGGGGAGGAAAAAGATAGGCCTGATTTCAAATGTAGCACCAGTTCTCTGGACACGCTTGTAGTAAAAGATGTTCACTAAATATCTGCTGTTAGAGTGAATGGGCTAGGAAACCCAGTGAGTAATTAGTGCATCTCATGGTAATAGCCTGATCTTATGGTTATCATCCTGTCCTCCTCTCTTTTCCAGGACCACTGTGCAGGAGTTGGGGCATTGGGGAGCCCCTCTAGCAGGTGGGATACTTAAGTTAGGGATTTATGGCCAGTGAGATAGAGTGAGGTTATGTTGACTTAGGGAGCTCCAGGTCTGCTTCACTTCTTTTCTTATGTAAAGTCTGCTTCACTTCTTTTCTTATGTAAAGTCTGCCTTATTTTTTTTTTAGGTGATCTTGGGGAGAAGATGTGTGTCTGTCTGTCTGCATGAGTGAGCACATGCACCTGAAGGGTTGGGTCAAAGTGACTGGAAAGACAGGTCATTCAGCAGTGGAAGCTCCAGAATTTTGCTGCTTGAGAGATTATATGTCTGAGAAATATTCTTTGATATACAGACTGCAGTGAGATTTTAGAGACTAACAGGGACCTAGTCTGACATTCTGGAAGATAGGACTGCGGTAGCCATGGAGTTGGTTAGGATCCTTGGTTCTATTCAATGACTGCATCAACATGGTCCCGGTCTTCAGAATCTCAGATGTGTTCAGAGAGCAAGCTAGAATGAATCTTAAAAGATTTCCTTGGGCTCTCTGTTACCTGCTGGGCACACTAGGTAGGTCCTTCATAGTGTGGCTTAATCTAATCCCCCAGTCTCATTTCCTGCCCTCTTTTCTATATATGGTGGGCTTTGGTCGCACTAAAATTCTGCCTACTTATATTTTCAATCAGGTAGCAAATATTTATTGAGTAGACATTGGACTGCTTTAGGTATTAAGACAGAGTCCCTGCCTTCATAGTGCTTATACTCTTGTAGAGAAGGCAGACATTAAACAGATAATAAATTGCTTCTCAATTATAAAATTATTGTGCTTATACCTTTGTCTCTGCCTATTATATCCTTTCTTCTCTTCTACCCTGTCAGGCAAATCCAACCATCAAGTTTCTAGTTCATTCACCTGTTTTATGATACCTTTTCTGACTCCTTCCCCTGTATAAGATAGAGGTGGCCATTTCCCCCTTGTGACCCTATAGCATTCCAGTCACTTTTTTGTTGCTGCATCTATATAGTTGTATTGTAATGATCTGCAAATGCTTTTCTCGCCTTCTCAGTCTATTTTGTAGTAGTCACGTAATACATTATCACCTTTAATTGTCAAAACAACCCTGTGAGGTTTGTCACCTTACCCCTTTTTGTATATAGATGAGGGAAATACTTTCAGAGGGGTTAAAAGACTTTTGAATGACTTCCCATCAATGATACAGCCAGGAGATGGAAGAGCCAAGGTTAGAACCCAAGGTTGGAACAGATCTGGGAGCAGATCCGACTTTCAATCCTGTGTTTCTAATGATGCAGTACAGCCTGTAAAAATAATCTTCCTGCATACACATGGGAGGAGTGGTGTGATCTGCTGCCCTCCTTACCCCGGCCAGGAACCTTCTGGAAAATAGGTAATGCTTCAAGCATTTTTTATGATAATTCTCTCATTATATACTAATTTTAGTATTTGTACTTCCAGTGTGAGTGCAAATACTAAAACTGATCAGAGGATTGAAGGGAAAGAAAGACAGATGTATTTTGGAGGAGTTTCTTTCTCTATCTAGGAGTTGAGCTCTGCCTTTATAACATTCTGTCGAATTTGAATCCTCAACCAGAAAGAGGAGAAATAACAAAATCTAGGGCCAGTTTATGTACTTTAACTGAAAGAGTTGGCCCAGGTGTCAGAATGGGACTCCTGCCTAGCAAAGGGGCCTCTTGCTAGACTCATGGTGGAAATTAACTGTACCTTCAAAGAAGGAGACTTTTCTATGAAGCTTTCTCTCTCACTTCTCTGTTGCCCACCCCTTCATACATATTTCAAAAAATGTCTTTTGATGTGGAATTGATTCAAACTTATTTGGTTAAGATCTTTTTTTTTTTCTAACATGGGCAGGCACCGGGAATTGAACCCGGGTCCTCTGGCATGGCAGGCAAGCATTCTTGCCTGCTGAGCCACCGTGGCCCGCCCTGGTTAAGATCTTTGAGGGCAAGGACTGGTTCTTATTAAATTCTGCCTGACAAAGCACATTGAAATAATAATAATAGGTATCAGTGAACATTTAGTGGATGGGTGAAAAGAATAAATGAATGAATAAAAATTTGGATAGACGTCCCTGCATGGGGCTCTCTTCCAGCCTGTTCTCATGGCCCAGAACAACCTGTCTGTGCTAGGCTGGGCCTTTGAGGACCAAAGAGAGGAGTAACTGGGTCAAAGCAAGGTACTTGGACTGACCTGCTGGGGGCTGTCCTTATCATGTCCAAGGCAGGCTGCCAGGATGTGAGGGAGTAAGTAGAGGAGCTCCTTCCTCCTACACACTTGTGCATCTAGGATCTTCCTGCAGAGATCTTCGTCTACATGTCTCTGTAATTCTGAGCCAAGGCTGAGTGCCCAGAGAGGAGCCCTGGCTGGATAAGATTACAATTTTCTCCTGTTCTGGTTATAAACAGCGTATCTGCATTATAGTGTTGTGACTCTTCACAAGCTTAGGGGGAAAAACAGGAAATCTCATCTCTTCTTCTTGTATACTTTTCAGAGGGTCGATGAATGGATGGCAAAGGAAGGCCTCTTAGATCCAAACGTCAAGTCAATTTTTGTCACCTGTGGAGACTGGGACTTAAAAGTCATGTGAGTATGAGAAGGGTTACTTTGCCAGCAGAGTGGAACCTGTTGGACCAGGGTTCGCCTTCCAGAGTCTCAGAAGTACAAGCCAACAGAGCAGTTGGGTCAGAGAATCCCTGGATCTGTGTGGCGGCCAGAGCTAGCAGAGGTCTGGGAGCCCTGCCTTCTGCCTACTCGTGAGCAGGGGATGGGCAAGTCAAGGACCCTACCAGAACTGCTAGTTTTTAGCAGGTTACACTGTATGTTATTGGTCTACATGTTACTGCTCTGGAGGAAGGAATTCAAAGGGGGTCTTAAATTTTTTTCTTTACCAAATACATACTATATAATGTTTACTCTATATCAGGCCCTATTCTAAATGCTTTAAAAATAGGAACTCATTTAACAACCCTGTGAAATAATTACTGTTATTACTTCTGTATTATGGATGAGGAATTAAGGCACAGAGAGGCTGTGTAACTTGCTCAAGAATACACAGCAAGTAAGGGGCAGAGCCAGGATTCAAACCCAGGCAACTTGGCTTTAGATTCCTTATTCCTAACTGTTATACTATGCTACCCTCTTATGTGGGATGCAAGGCCCTAGTGATTCCACTAAGAGCCTAATAGTGGGATAATAGAGGGCTGCTTTTAAGAAGCTGGTCTTAAAAGTGATCTGGGGACATCTCTTCTTTCCTCCTTTGTCTTCCCTGATCATGCCTTGGTTGTGGAAGAATGAATTGGTTCCTTTCCTGGGCTGATACTTCTGCATTTTGTCTGTCCTCATGGATACATGGCTTCACACAATCCCTAGGGAACTAAAGGGAGGTGGAGGTGGTGGGGGCACTGTTTGCTAAGGGTTGATAGAATCGATACCTCTGTGTTCTTTGTGACTGAAGGCGACAGCAAGTATTGTGTGTGTGTGTGTGTTTGTTTGAGCATCGGGTGGAGTGTTGGTGGGGGGTGGGGAGTAGTGGCTCTGGAGTGACATTTCCTACCAAATCAGGTAATACATTCTCACCAAGGTTCTTTTTATGCTTTTGGGTACTGGGCATCAAGATTTAGTTGTGCCCCAGGGTGTGTTCAGGCCTGCTGTTGGACACCAACTCTCTAGATGAGGCAAGAGAAAGATCAAGCCCTAGATCACATAAATATATACATACCTCATCTCCCACATCCCTTAGGTTGTGTATATACACTGGTTGTACACCTCTAGATATGTACACATAGCTCCCAGAGCTCTAGGGTATCTCTGTATTCCCAGATGACACTCATTTGTCAGGTAAATTGTACAGGCTGGTATTGGAAGCAAATATGAATCAATGGAGGGTTCTCTGGTAAAGATGAGGAGGAAGAAGACTGCTGTTCTTGTTTTTGGTGTCCTGGGCAGCTTTGAGCACTGAAGCAGGAAAGGAACTTATGTGGAGCTCTGTAGTGCAGGAAAATCTATTCAGGATAGGGCAGAGCTTGTGCTGAATGCCCAGAGTTCTGGAACTTGTGGTCCAGGAGAAAGGTCCTTTAGCTTAGCCCAGAGGTCCTGTACCTTCACACAGCCTCTCCAGGGTCCTACTCCAGTGTTTTGTTTTTGTTTTTTTTTTTTTTCTCTTTTATCCTCAAAACACCTGCATTTTAGACTCTTCTGCTATAACTGTGAATGGTGTGTGTGTGTGTGAGTGAGTGAGAAAGAGAGAGAGAGAGGAAAGAGAGAGGAACTTCCCTCTGTGTGAGATTGGGGACAATCTAGCTGGGCCTCCTAAGCTTGGGATTGGTTTGCCCATGAGATGGAGAGGAAATTTCAGAGGGTATCTTCTTTGGGTCTGGCCTGCAGTGCCAAATTGGCCCCTGGCATGGTTGACCTTATACAGATATGGATCACATATGGACTCCTTTGCATCTTCATGAGAAATGATGTATTCAAGAAGAGAGGTTGAGTTGTGGAATCCAAGCATATCTGAAACGAAACCAAATTTTTATGAGCATATACCTTATCTCATTCATTCATTCTTATTACTTTCTCTAGTAGGAGGTGGTATCTTCCTTTTATGGATGTAAAAAGCCTACAAACTGAGGGTCAAAGAGGTAAAGCTCATGGGTAGACAGAATTCTAAGACCTTGTAGTGTCCAAAAGATATGAATGGAAGCAGCAGCACCGGACTTTGGTATCTGGTTTGGGTTTGGAGTGGGAAGGTCAGTGAAGCTCTGAAAAAATGGTGTGCAGGAAGGAAGCAGATGTCAGATGGCAGGAGCTCTGTGACTGCCTTTTAGAAGCAGGTCTCGGTGTTATAACTGCTGGGAAGGCTCTTAATTAAATGTGTAACAAAATAAAAACAGCCAGAGAGGAAACCTAAGTAGTGCTGCGTGACAGTGCACAGCTTATTGGAATTCCTGGAACCTCGCGTCAGGGACTCGTCAGATGGCTCTCGTTAGAGCGATCACTTTTTTATGCGCCTGGTAAAGGCTGCTGATGAGCCTGACAAGGGTGGTGTTAAATTGACACCCACAACTTGTTAGTATGTGACTTACTTCTTATTTTGACATCCATTTTCAGATTTAACTAAATCTAAAGAATTCAGCAAATATTTTCATTTTATACTGTAGTTTCTTAGAGCCATGGCACCTTCTCATTGCTGTCCTTCCCTCTCTCCCACTGTTCCCCTCCACCACCAGCTTCTTCACATCACTTTTGTTGAAAAGTGCCTGATTAGTAAGTCACTGAGAAATGAGAACTGAAGTGGCAGCAGAAATCCTATTGAAGAAAAGAAATCTGCTCCCATCCTGACAAAATCATTTTATGTCCATCTTTTGTCAAAGCTGGATGAGATGATACTCAAGGTTTACATTGGCTTTGATGCTATAGCCACAGATTCTGCTGAACTGAATTTAGTGGGTGTGGATTTCATTTTCCTTCTAAACTTGTTAAAAAACCAACCCTTGTTATGGGTTTAGCCCTTGGTCATCTTAGCGTCTCACACTGGCCTACCTTTCATTCTCCTTTTCAAGTGTTTCTTGAGGGCCTCCAACAGGGTTTAGTGTTCTTTCACCAATTTTCCCTCTCCTTTGCTGCCCAGGCAGGGAACTCCTCTTTAAAGGGGTTCCATGTTTGACATGGTAGAGGGATAGGGCTGGTATAGAGTGAGGGAGTAACACCTTCACAGTCCCTTGAGAAACTGAGACTTTAGCATATAGCTTGAAGATCCAGGTTTACCAGCTGAACAGTACAGAGTGAACAAGAAGCCAGACCAAAAGGCTTTTTCAGCGGGCTGTGGGTTTGAGAAGAGGGGAAGAGAGAAAAATGGGAGGGAAAAAGCTGGTATGAGGACCAGGACCTTAGTGCACTCTGGGAAGAGGCCCCTTTGGAGCGGTCAGGATAATCAGACCTTACATTCTGGTGGAAGAGGGTCCAGGGCTTACTCAGAGTCTGTTGAGAGGACACTCATCTAGGCTCAGTGTTAGCTTGAAAATTAGAGGTTTTCCTCCCATTGAAGTTTGTCATGTAAATGCTGAGGTGGCATTTGGCTTCACATTTTTCTCTGCCTTCCTTGTAGGATGTGGATACTACACCCCCTTTGCAGTGCTGTGCAGGGGTGGACCTGGAGCTCTTCAGGTTTTAGAAAGTCTGGAGAGAGAAAGATACCTGCTTAGATGGTACTTACTCACTGTTTGAGTTGGAGAGGATCCATTCAGCAGTGACTATTTAAGGGTACTCTCAGGGCTGAAATCAAACGATCAAGACCATTAAAGAGCAGAGACTGCTATTATTACCTGGAGTGAAGTCCCACAGTGATAGAACCATACACCTAGAGAGCATTGTGAGGTAGTGCCTGTCTTTCTGGGAGATGGAGGATGACTTAAACGTGGGTCAGTGATGTTTGTTTGGTGGTCATATTTGGCCATCTTGGCATTATTCAATAAAGTTGACCACTTCATCCTTGAAATATTTTTTACCTTTACTTTTCTTATGACTCACTGGTTTTGCTCCTATTTCTCTGGCTTCTCAGTCTCTTTTGCAGATACTTTTTCCCTTGCTTCTTTTCTTAAATGTTGGTATTTCGTTGATCTCCATCCTAGCTATCTTTTTTCTACACACATACCTCACCAGAGTGATTTCATCTTTTTCTATAGCTTCAACTCTTATATATGGTGATGCTGTTGTTTTAAACTGTTTTCTCCAGGGAATTGAAGTGGCAGTAGAAATCTCAGTAAAGAAAAGAAATCTGTTCCATCTGCCATCTGAACTCCAGGTCTGCATATACAACTACCTGTTCTACATCTCCACCTAGATGTCTATACACCCCTAAAAGCGGAGGTGTTAAAGGATCTTTCTCCCAACACCATGTCTTCCATTGTTCCCTCCAATAATGACTGACACCATCTATTCAGTTTTTCTATCAGAAACCTGAGGACGATCCATGACTCCTTTTTCTAGCCACAGCCATTTAATTGCTGAGTCCTGTTGATTCTGTCTCTCAGAGGTTTCTCAAAGCCATTCCCTTCTTTCCATCTCCACTACCACTTCCCTAGTTAGGGTCAGTATATTCCCCTTGAGTTATCACAGAGCCACCTAACTGGCATTTGCCTCTACTCTTGGCTTCTATTCTATTCTCATTGTAGCTAGATTATGTCACGTCCCGTTAAATGCTTTCCTTGTACACACTGTTTATTATCTTATTGTGGAAACATGTATAACATGAAAGTTGTCATTTTGACCATTTCCCTTTTTAACTGGTAGTATTATTACAATCACCATTCATTACCAACACTTTTTCATGACCCCAAACCGAAACTCTCTACCTACTAAGCAGTATCTCCACATTCCCTTACTCACTGGCCCCTGGTAATCTTTAATCTACACTCTGTCTCTATGAATTTGCTAAATATTTCATCTAGATATTTCATCTAAGTGGAATCCTTCAATATTTGTCCTTTTATGTCTGGCTTATTTTGTTCAACATGGTGCCCTGAAGTTTCATCTGTGTTATAGCATGTATCAGAACTTCACTCATTTATATAACTGAATAGAATTTCATTATATGTATACCCCATTTTGTTTGTCCACTCATCTGTTGATGGACATTGGATTGTCTCTACCTTGCAGTATTTATTAAGACTTTCAAGGCTCTTGCTTACTTCTCTAGCCTTATCTTTCAGTATTCTCTATGGGTTTCCCTCCTCCTTCCCACCCCCAGCCAGATGTTCTAGCTGGCCAATTCCTTGTGATCCCTTTTAACATCTTTCTCTATGCCTTCCTATGTGTTTCTGGAGTACCATGTACTTATTCATACATAAAATATTAAATGGTATCAAAACTGCCTCTCTACTTGTCTGTCTTTCTCACTAGATCGTGTTTGACACATAGTACTTGTTCAATGGCGGAGGATGAACCATGGGTAAGATTCAGGGAGCATTAGTTGCCAATGTTTGGGCAAGTAGAACAGAAGAGGAAATCTCGGGTCCTCCTATACCAGCCTACTGTGAGGGAGTAAAGAAGTACATTGCTAGTGTCAGGAGGCCCTAGGTTTTCCTGCTAGTAACATCATGCATTGGGCCCTGTATGGTGGGAACTGGGGGAATGGCCCGTAAGTCTGGGTCATGGAAGATGAGCTCGGACCTAGGAGCAGTGTGAAGAGCTCTCTCTCAGAGACTTATGCCCCTAGAACTGAGCTGGGACCAGTCTATAGAAGTTTACATCAGAGAATATAGATGGCCAGCATTTACTGAGCACTTATTGTATACCAGGAGCTCTGCTGCCCTAGTTTCACATTATCTCATTCAATTCTTATCATAATCCTATGAAGTAAGTTCTTTTCATAACTCTTCTTTTACACATGAATAAATTGGGGCCCAGAGAGACAAGTATTTTGTCAAGGGCACAAAACCATTTTTTTGCAAAACAAGAATTTGAACCTGTTTAATTCTAGAACCCATGTGTTTGTGGTCCATGGCTTTGTGATATGGTGGGGATGCCCTTCATCATCTTACTTTGCACTGGGTAGCAGAGTTTCAAAATGTTCTCTGAATCCTAGGCTGCCGAGTCCTGGCTCCAAGTCTGGACTGCGGTGTTCATTTTGATATGAGGACATGCTTGGCTAGGAGATGTGGTGGTGGTTGTGGTGGTGTGGTGTGATTTGGGGCTGCCTGAAAGCCTTGTTACTGTCTACAAATTAATGCTTCTTCAGATCTGTTTTAAGGAAACCATGGCCAATCTCACTTTGGATATCTCTATCCTATAGTCAATTTGGAAACAGGTGGGGTATCTCATCATTTTTTTAATATTAAGTTCATGAGAACCTTGCCCCTCGCCCATGGGTATGCCAGTTGGTCCCATTACTGGGCTGCATCACCTTTGAATAGTAGCCTGCTGGGAAGGTATTTGAGTAAGAACTCCCTGCCAGTCCAGACTTGTCTCATTTCCCATTACTTTTATCTGTCACTGCAAGTGCTTGGGCTCCCCTCCTGAACTAATTAAGTTTGCATGTGTTTAGACACATTGCCAAATAGGGCTTAGCAAAGCGGAACTGAGCTACATCTCTTTCTGAGTAGGAAAGGAAGGGTATATGAATGCTCCTCCACAGGGGCCAGGAAGAAGCATGGATGACATGGAGTGGGTATGTGTGCAGATGATAGGCATTCTGCCCTGGCTGTCCTGGCTGAATAGCAGGCTTGCAGATCACCCTTCTGGTTGGTTGGCAGGGGCATGTGAGGGCCTGCTTACCAGCTCTCTTAGTGATTTGGGGTTGTGAAGGAGGCTGAGAGTGGAAAGAGGACAGGGCCTGAAGTATGATTTTTTTCACCAAACACTAGCAAAATTTAAAGTCGAATTTAGAGGGATTTGCAGGGGGAGTGTTTTTTTTTTTTAATCTTTTTTTTTAAATTGTGAAATATATATACAAAAGCAATAAATTTCAAAGTGTATTTTAAAAAGTAGTTATAGAACAGATTTGAAAGTTTATTGTGGGTTACAGTTCCACAATTTCAGGTTTTTCCTTTTAGCTGCTCCAAACACTGGAAACTAAAAAGAAATATCAATATCAATATAATGAGTCAGTAGTTGTACTCATTTGTTAAATCCTAACTTCTTTGTTATAACTTGTCCATTTCCTTTGATCCTTCTCTCAATCTTGAGGAATAACTTTTTTCATGTTGAAAGGGGTGTCGACAATATAGAATACGGGGATGAAACTGGTTGATGTTCTTAGACATACTGACACCTCTGGGTTTCAAGATTTATCTGGCCTAGGAACTATCTGAAGGTTTTAGGTTTCTGAAGAGTAAACTTAGTTTGTGCAACTTCTGTAGGATCTCAGTTAGAGCCTTGGGTGTTCTTTAGGGTTAACAGGAATGATGTTGGTTGAGGTTTGGCAAAGCATGGCTATTAGTAATATCTAGCTAAAGCTTGCATAAGAGTAGCCTCCAGAATAGTCTCTCAACTTTATTTGAACTCTCTTAGCCACTCACACCTTATTTTGTTACACTTCTTTCCCCCACTTCTGGTCAGGAAGGCATTGTTGATCCCACATTGCCAGGGAGACTCCTATCCCTGGACGTCATGTCCCATGTAGGGGGGAGGGTAATTTTACTTCCAGAGTTGGGTTTAGAGAGTGGGAGGTCACATCTGAGCAACAAAAGAGGTTCTCTGGAAGTAAATCTTAGGTGTAATTATAGATAGGCATAGCTTCTCCACTACAGAAATAAGTTTTGTAAGAGCAATCCTCAAGATCAGGGGCTTGTCCTATTAACTTGGGAGTCCTCATAAACTTGGAAGTGTTTGAGAGAGTATCAGGGGTTTCCCAGAAGGGAAAGTTTAATAATTCCATATTTTCCTCCAGTCTCTCAAGGGACTTTGCCAATATTTTAAAATTATCTGCCCAACATACTCTGGGATGTGTCTGGGTATTACATTAAGCTATACAGGAATACAAGCCCTCGTTCCCATTCTGGGCTCCATGTGTTTGGGTTATTTAATTGACTGTCCTATTTAAATGAACTATCCAGATAGGTTGAGTTGGATTGTGTGCTACAGAAAATTTAGGTTTTAGACAAAATAAAGCTGTCTTGGAGGAGGAATTTTATAGGCTATGCATTGTGTACTGCCACCCTGAACCTGCCTTCCTCCCACATCTAAAACCAGCTGCATGGCTAGCAAAGTACAGGGTGGCCTTCTTTATAAGTCTATGAAGTACAGTGGAAACTCAGACATCTGAAGGCCCACGTTTTCTTTCTTGCCTAGAAGACTTCAATTCCCCTTGCTTGGTCTCCTGTGAGCCCTATGAGGTGGTGCCAGGGGAGGTAGGGGGCAGAAGGGTAGTGTTGTCCACAATCTCCCCATCCTAGAGGTGGGCCTAACAGATCACTGAAGTAAGGTGATGACTGATGGCATGTTATTGCATTGGACTGAAGCCTGCTGAGTAGCCTGAGGCCTGAGATGTTCCATGGCAGCCCATACTTGGGTCCTGTCCAAACAGCAGCTGTGGGGGCATCTGTTCTTTGTATTGTAGTTATTACCACGTTGTGGATTCCTTCTCTGGGATAGGGAGTGGAGGTACTGCTTGCTACAGAAAGCAGGAAAGCAGGCTGAGCACCATGGTCAGGGACTCAGTCTTAGAGATATAAGGCAGTGGATCAGCTTCCCAGCCATGAAGAAGTGGGCAAGATTGGCTCAGAGTTGGCCCTGGTTCCCAATGCATGGAAAGTGGAGGTGGGAGAAGATATCTGGATGTTATATAGAATTCTGGGCCCTAGGGCTGTAGCCTAAGTCCAAAGAAAACTGGACTCAGACCTTCTGGCCTCCCTTCAGCTTCCCCAGAGCCCTCTCATCAGCAGTGGTACATCGGGTTAGATCCGAGAAGGCAGCTTGAGTTGATGGGGTCATGTTTCAGCCGCAGCTAATCCAAGTCACTCGATATAAATCTCTCCCTGCTGCCTCTCCCCTCCCTCCCATCCCCAGGCCACAGACGGGGAAATGAATCCTGGCTCTCACCCTGAATACATCATGGCAGGCCTGCCTCTAATGAGAGAGGGCCATTCATTGTGGGGTGAAGCTCCCTGCAGAGTCTGGGATGCCATTAATTAAAGAAGAGCCACCTGAAGCCAGTCGTGCGGCACAGCCTGCCATGCTCAGATGGAGTGGTGGTGGGGTAGCCTCGTTAACCTGATAGCTCCTTGGGCAGAGAGTTCTTGGGCTGGGAGGAACAAGACCACCCCCTCCCCCATCCTTTCTCCCACCCTGGGAGCTCACATGCCTCTGGAGCCAGCCTGCTCACCAACATTTGAGTAGCCCCCCTCCTGAACATATCCTGGGGCCTTCAAAGGGCAATAAAGGGGCTCCTGATCGTGTGCTTGGCAGGGGATTATCAATTTCTGTGTGCAGGCCCTAGGGCAGGAACAGGACTGTGATGCTAGAGCAGGTTCCTGGTTCCCAGCTTGTGCTCCCTTCACATTCTTCTCCATTTAGTCCTGGTGCTGCAAGTATCACCCAGCATTCTTCCCTCAGAGCCTTAGTTTGGGCATATGGTCTGCTCTGGAAAGATTTTGGGCCTGGAGGAGATGACTCCAGGGGCAGTAGTTGTCTGGTCAGCAAGCATGGCCCCTCCCTTACAGATGGAGCCTCTTTTACTCTGCTTTCTAGGCACTTTTAGGCTGAAGGGTAGAACTCCAAGAGCAGCTTCATCTCCTTACCATCTGGGAGGGTGTCAGAGGATCTGAATCACTTTTGTGATTAAAGGAACCCCTGGAATGAAAGTTTTGCTCATTTAAAACTTGAATGAAAGATAGAGCTTTTTTGCTTAGTAACTGATGAGGCTTCGAGATGTTTATGCTGGTGGGATCCTGGTGCCTTAGCCTGCTACAGAGCTCCTCATTGGATAACTCTTTACTTCTGCTTTGGTCATGGGGCAGGTGTTGCTGCTAAGGCTCTGGCCCCTGGTTTTGATATATGGAGCCCCCCCTTGACCATCTGTAAGGTTCTTAGCACCACCTCCTTGCTGACAGGACAGGCTGAAAGTAGGTAGAGACCTTTGCCTTAGACCAGAGTTGGGGTAGCTTTCCTGCTCTCCGCTTGGCTTGTCAGGAAGACAAATTGGATTCTCTATCTATTGCTCTTCAGGGCAGTCTCTAAAAGTCTGATTCTATGCTCTTTGGCAGGCAGTCTGACCAACAGGCTGCTTCAGAGAACTCGTGATTTGATGGTATGATCCATCTCTGCTTCCCTAGAGCTCACCTGGCACAGAAGGGAGGGCCCATGGAAGCCCCATGGAAGCCTCCCTCTAGATCTTCTAGGCTTAGGATTGGATTGTACTTCCTTAGTATTTTGAATGATCTTTGACCTTCCTAGGTGTGGTCTTTTTGCCTGGGCCCCTCTGTCTTCAGACAAAGAGTGGATGAAGGTTGGAGGCCCTTGTCCCCTGAACTCCTAGGATAAGGAGTCACTGTTGCTCCTAGAAACTATTTTCTTTTGGGTGAGATAGTTTTTGTATCTGTGTTTTAAAAAATTCTTTGTAACTATGTGTGACTCTTAGGCACCAACCTTTTTTTTTGTCTTTTTTTAAATTGAAGTATGAAGTACGTACAGTAGGGTATATAAACTACACAAATGTGTGGGGGTACAAGGGTAGTTCAGTGGTAGAATTCCCACCTGCCATGCGGGAGACCCCAGGTTTGATTCCTGGCCCATGCACTTCCCAAAAAACAAACAAGCAAATAAATAAACTGCACAAAAAAAATATGAAGAGCCTTGTTTTAGTGTGCTAGCTGCCTGAATGCAACACACCAGAGACGGAGTGGCTTTTAATAAAAGGGGATTTATTTCATTAGTTCTTCAGAGGAAAGGCAGCTAACTTTCAACTGAGGTTCTTTCTTATGTGGGAAGGCACAGGGTGATCTCTGCTGGCCTTCTCTCCAGGCCTCTGGGTTCCAGCAACTTTCCCAGGGGTGATTTCTTTCTGCACCTCCAAAGACCTGGGCTGAGCTGTGAGTGCTGAGATGAGGTATCTGAGCTGTTTGGGCTGTACCACGTTGTGCTCTCTCATTTAAGCACCAGTCAATTAAGTCAAACATCATTCATTGCAGCAGGCACGCCTTCTAGCCGACTGCAGATGTAATCAGCAACAGATGAGGTTCATGTACCATTGGCTGTTGTCCACAGCAGCAGAACTAGGTGCCTTCACCTGGCCAAGTTGACAACTGAATCTAACTACCACAAGCCTGAATATATTTTTACACGGTATACACTTGTGTAAGCACCACCCCTGTTAAGATAAAATTCCCATGTGGCTCTTCCTGGTCAATAATGCCCTCCCCTTCCCAGGTAATCACTGTTCTTGTTATTTTTGCCTAGTTTTGCCTGTTCTTGACCTTCACATAAATGGAATCATATTCTTTAGTATCTGATTTATTTTGCTCAACATAATGTATGAGAGATTCATCCATGTTGTTGTATGTATCAATTCATCCTTTTTATTGCTGTGTGATATTCTATTGTATGATTATACTTCAATTTATTTATCCATTCTCCTTTTTTTGTTGGAGTATTTACCTTTCAAGCTGCTCAGTGCATATTTGTGGAATAAATATATGATCATCTCTCTAGGACCATCATCTTGTCTCAGTCCCCCTTATCATTTAAGCCTAGTTCCAGTTCCCTTGGTCATATAATTTTCCTTGTCTGTTCTAGAGCCCACAGTAGTCTACTTCTCTGAAGTCCTGTGATAGGGAAAGGATGGCCCTGGATCTGTGGCAAGTGGCCTTTAAGCCATGCCGACTCATTTATTCTTCCAACAGATGTTTATTGAATTCCTGCCAAATAAGTGCTTTGCACTGTCCTGGGTGTCAAGGACATGGCAATGAACATAGGGATAAAACTTCTAAAATTCCTGCCTTCGTGAAATTTACATTCTAGTAAACTAGCACTCTCCTTCTGGACCTTCATGCCAGAAGAATCTTAGTCTTGTCCAGGCTCCTTTATGCTGCAGGATTCTGCAGGAGTGAGGTGGAAGTGGCCCCCTGCCCCCTTGGCAAGGCCTCTCTAAGGCTTGTGGGCTTTCTAGTTTTCCTTCTCTGCTGCTGCTGCTGCCTGGCAGTGAAAGGGTTTCTCAATATTGGTGTTTCCCTTCCACTATCTAGGAGTTGGATTCCCTCTGTGAGAAGAGAGAATTAATCTCCAACTTTCCATGCCTGTAAGGTGAATGACCTCTGTTTTGTCAGCGCTTGCCAATCTGTCCTCTAATTCCCAGACAGGGTAATGGAGACATTACTTTGTGCTAAAGCAAACCACTCATTCTCCTAGTGCAGATGCTGTGCAGATCTAGGCATTGAGAGAGACAGATCAGCCCTGAAGGTATTTCTCTAGATGTACTTGCATGTGGAGGCTTAGGTAGCCATTGGCACCTGAGCACCTTCAGTCTTGAACTATGGTTGGCAGATTCAGGCATGCTTGGAAGATACCCTGCCATCCTATTCTTCCTAAACACCATCTATGCCAATAGGGCAGCTGCTTCAGTTTGATCTGAATTAGGTTCTTTTTTTTTCCTGGCACCTAAGAGCATATGAGAGGCTGTGAATGCTACCTTATGAAAAAGTCAGGAAACAGGAGTCCTGGGAGACGAAGGGCAGGATGCTCAAGGCTTCAGCTGGCATAGTGGCCCATGCCTGAATGATGTGTGTACTCTGAGGGTTTATCTTTGTAGGGCTTTGGAAAGGAAGGTTATGAGTAGTGGGGTAAATTCTCAGTGTCCCTGGCTAATGGGTGACATGACTCAGCCTCAATAGTTCTGTAAAAACTGTTTCTACCCAAGCCTGCAAGGATGTTGGTCTGGGGAAGAAAGCAAGCCAGCCCAGAGAATCCCGGGAGCCTGACAGGCCTTTTTCTCTCTGATTCTTTCTTGCAGGCAGCCCGAGGCAGCCCTGTCTCTTTGTTAACAGAGTGACAGCAATGTGACACCATGGAAATAATTACTAACAAATCACGGTGCTGACTGCAAACAGCTCTCTGTCTTCAGAGGCATGTCAGGGTGCATTAGAGCAGGACTGGAGGAGCACACATGTCGGGCTGAAGCACAGCCTGCACTCAAACACTTTCCTCTTCTTCCCCCACCCTGACCCCTTCCTGCTATGTCTGATTTTGTGGCTCTTGACCTTCTCCCAACTAGGTTGTCTGAGGGACCAGCTCGAAAGGTGGCATGCAGGTTGTCTGGCTTCCTCTGAGCAGGTAGCTAGGGTTCCTTTCTTTGCTAAGGAATATCTCTATAGTGATGAGATCTAGGAATTCTTCCACTATGGGACCCTCAAAAGGTAGACAGATGTTCCATTTCTGATTTATTTTCTTCCAGTTAGGACTAGCTTCACCTGGCAATGGATTGGGATTTGGAAGCAACAGAGTATTTGCTCCAGCTGAACCCAGAATGTGGGGGAAGCTTGGCATGTCAGTGTTGGCTCAGATTCCTTTCCCCATCAGCCCTGATTTCTCCTTAAATTGCCTTAGTCAATTTTTGGTAAGTTGAATTTGTCCATTCCCTCTTGGTTAGCAGAGTGATTGCTCTGACTGTCAGGGCTGTAAATAATGTTCCTGATATGTGTGGCTTGAGGCAGCCGAGTCGGGTGGGGACAGGAATGGAAGGAGGAGCAGCACTCCCAGTAGCTGGCTCACTCGCACCCCTCCCCTCTCATACAATATTTATCCAGGGATGGGAGTCAGATGCAGCGACCTCAGGGGTCACCCAGTTAAATAGCTTCTGAACCTCCCTGCATTCTAATTGCTGCAGTTGTCCTTTGCTCTGGAGACTTCTCCTCCCCGTTGTCTGCTGAGGCACACACTAATGGCTGTCCTCCCTGGCCTGCTGGGAGATATGTGTATGTGTTGGGGGTGGGGGTGGGGGAGGGGAGTGCTCATTGCTATCTTCCTTTCCCCAGGGATAAGGGAATCTGGGGCCTATTAACAAGTGGCTTTAGCTAGGAACACAATTCCTTGTCTCCCACCCCCAAAGCTGGCTGTAAAAGGAGGCCTAGGCAGTTGGCTTGGTTAGTAGGGCCACGGGTCTTCACCCGTTACCAGTTTTATAGCCAGAATTGTGGAACTACTGTCTCCTCTACAGGCCATGTGAAGCTAGGGGACAGAGCCTTGAGTATTCATCTGATGAACATCACCCCAATGGCCCCACATTCAGGGTTCAGAAATTTCTAATGAGTGGTATTTCCTGCTGGAATATGCTACATTTTGCTCAGTGATTGGCCAAATGCGAGGTTCTGTTTGGTCCCCTGGAGGTCGATGTAGATGATTGACGGTAGTTGCAGGTGTGCCTTTTTGTTGATTTAAGAGTGGCATGTGCCACATCTTCACTAGGACCTTCTTGTAAAAGTCAGTTACCCCCCACTGCAGCTCTTCTCTCTCAGGGAATACTGTCAGACACTGTCATGAAGGTGCTAATCATCATTTGTCCCTGGAAGGGCTGGCATTCCAACAGTAGCCTTAAGTCAGCCTCTGTTGAAAGATCCTCCAGGCCCAGGAAGTGCTGTGCTGGGGAACCACCCAGTGATCAGGACAGAAAAGCCAGCACACGCGTAACTAATAAAGGTTAAGTAAGGTGGACTGTGGAAACACTATAAAGAAAGTACAAAACCAGTGCTCTGAGAACCCAAAGGAACAAAGTAGAGAAACAGATGTGGAGTATTTTTTAACAGTAAACCATTTTTTAAACAAAATATTAGAGGAAACCCAATATTACAAAATATGTAAAAGTTGAGCTGTGCTGGTTGAAGCTGGGGCAAAGCCCTGCCCATTCTTTCTTATCCTCTCCCCAATCCATGAAATGACCTCATGTCCCTCCTTAGCACCCTAGAGCTACATGGAGCAGTTGCAAAACCACTGGTGTGTTCTAATGCCCATCCAGAAGTAGGACTCTGTGCAATTGCTCACACATCTTGAGTGAGTCAGGGGAGCAGAGATCGAGGGCAGAGGAGACCAGCCAGAGGGTTAAGGAATAGCTGTGTCTTTGATTAGCTATTGGGAGCAGAGGTCAGACTGCATCCCAGATCCTGAACACTAGGAGATGCCTCTCTGTGGAGCCTCCAGAGGGCAATGTAGGCCACACAAAAGCAGCCCAGACACAGGGTCAAGATGGCCACAGGCCAGGCTGAGACTGTAGGAGAGGATGGATGAGGTATTTTGGAGACAGCTCAAACTGCTAAGGAGCTTCTTATTTCCCTGACCAAGAAGAGAATAGTTCATCAGCTGAGATACTGACCCACATGCCCTGGAAACCTTCCCTCACATTCTCCCCCATCCCCACTGCCTACTAAAATTTCTTCCATATAAAGAGAACTCTGGCCAGGTCCTGGTGGCACCTCCAGCACTTCCCACAGTCACAACAGGTGGGATACTCTGCCCTTTACCTGGAGAAGTTTCCATGGGAGGGCACTTGGAAGGTCCTGCTGTTTCACTAGAGAGAAACTGGGAAAATACAGGTTATATGACTTCATGGAGTATTTGCAGCACTGGGGAGAGGTGCATGTTATGCTGTTCCACAGGGTAGTTGTGGCGCTGTATACTCCATATGGTCATTTTTGTAGGCTCCAACTTGGAGAAATGAATGTGGAGATAGTTGGCAAGAGGCTCACAAAGCAGTTGAGCAGGAAGATGTTATATTTAAATACAATGCCTTTTGGAAGTTTCACACAAGCTTAGCAATAGGGATTTGAGGTTGGTTTTCCTTGGGAGGACTGGTAGCCTAGTCTATGGGGTATCACTCTGCACCCACCTGTGTTCCGGTTTCTGTTTGGGAACTCTCCAGAGCGGCATGTCTGGGAACACTTCCAGCTGTGCCGCCAGACCCAGACGCAGGTGACGGCCTTTTCGTCTGTACCATAGGGAAACCAAGAGGAAATTAAATGTCATTTGCCCCCTGCACAGCAGGTCGCTGCCAGATCAGACACTGCTGTTCAGAGCTGTGTGGAGGGTACCCAAGGGAAGGCTTATGCCTGTAGCCGTGTCCTTTGAGCTGTGGAGACCCCCAGGTGATGGCCTGGCTCACTCCCAGGGCTTTCTCTACCCGACTGGATTCACCCTGGCCTGGAGCCCAGGTCTTTGCTATGTGGCAGCTGTGGCCCACACTAGGCCAGAGGTGGGAATGTACCTATGAGAGGGTTAGGTCAGGGCCTGGCAACACATGGGAGGTATTGAGGTGATCAGCCCTTCTACAAAGAGGCTGCCTGGTACTGTGGAAAGAGCAGAGCCTTTAGAATGAAGACAGACCTGGGTTCTGGTGGTGGTTCCACTAACTACTTATGGAGTCTTGGGAAACTCATATTACCACTCTCAACTTCCATTTGCTCATCTGTAAAATGAGGATTATAATAAATTCTGTCTCCTAACATCTATGGGGAAAGTAGGTTCCTGTTGGGACTGGTACCAGAGTCTCCCTTACCCTACCTCCCTTAGGTGTGGGAGGATGGCCCTTCCTAGGTCTGGAAGGAAAGTCTGGAACCTCTTGCCCATGGGACCTTGAGAAGGAACTATGGAGAGCATTAGTTAAAGTTGATGTGAAGTGGGTGGGTAGTAATTCTGGCTAGGAAGGAAGATAGTAAGTTGCTCCCTGCCTGAGACTCTTCCATTTTGTCCTAGTCCTCTCAACTAGGCATCACAAGGTCTTTATGAGTATGAGTGATGGTGATAAGTGAGGTGGGAGGCTTGCCAGAAGTCAACCATACTATTGGTGAGGCTCAGCTGGCTCCCTCTAGCTTCATACTTGTATTCCTCTTCCTGTTTGGGAGGATCATGGGGCTTGCCCCAACCTCTCCCTCTCCTTGAAGTCCTGAGGAAGGGCCATAGTTCTCAGCTCTGGGTGATATTTATTAATAAGGCTTTGGGAAAAGGTGTGTTAATACTGAATCCTCCCTAGAAAACTCTTCCACCTCACCCCCTCATCTGAAGCAAGGCTGCTGGTGGTGAAATTCATTAGTGTTCCCTGACAGGCAGTGGTGACAGAGACGCTCGCTGTCTGCTTCCCGCTCTGCGCTCCCTCGCTCTCGTGCTCCTGCTTCACGCACACTGATATTTAAAGCTGATGGGCTGCTTATAGACTTCTTGTACCATGACAAGTTTGGGGAGGGTTGTGGGGGAGAAAGAGACAGACAAGGAGCCAGCTGTCATGCTGGTATTTCAAACACTACTTTCTCCTGACCCTTTGCAGGCTCCAGCAAGTATATCATCTTTCTGAAGCCTGCGGTTGGAATTGTAACCTGCAGCCATCCCAGAGGATGGGGGCAAGTGTGGAGGCAAAGTGGGCTGAGAACTCAGCAATGCATTCTCCCAAGGCTGTGGGCAGGCAGAGAAGAATGGGAGGACAGAGCATGTGTGCATTGTGTGTGCGCGTGTGTGAGTATGCTTGAGCAAAGGGGATTGAAGATGAGTCTTGAGTGCTCTTCAACGTTGTCCTCTCATCATCAGAAATGAGATGGCCCTTTCTCAGTCTCTCCTAGAGTGGTCATTATGTTTCATGTTGTGTCTGTCTTCTGGGTGGGCCTGGAAGCTCCTTGCTTGTAGGGGTCAGGTTTGATTGAGCACACTTTAAAGGTCCTGGGGTCTCCATGATGCTCATAAATACATGGTGGTCAGTTGAGGTAGAAAACGCCCACATTTGAGATTTATATTGTGGTCTTGGCTTTTGTACCTTGGTATTTGAGTGTGATTCTTCAGATTTGGAGAATGAGTTCCAAGGTACCTTCTCCATCCTTAACTCCTGTCCTCACCCCAAGCTTCTTGGAATTCATTTTTTCAGCTGTTTCGTGATTTTGGAACTATCTTTTTGCCTGTCATCCCAGCAAAGCTTCTCCAGGATCCTTTTGACTAATGCACTTTCTCAAAGCAGATGGCCTCGAAGTGTCTCCAAAGGCTGTTGCAAGTTTGTTCTCAGCTCGTCTTATAGCTAGAATCCTTCCTGTGAGTCTTTTAATAAATCATAAAGTATTAATAAATGAGTCTATGGCTGACTCATTTAGCCTTCAAGAGCAGAGCATGAAGGTGATGTGACTTTCCCAAGGACATGTGGTCACTTGATCAATTTACTTCTTAGTGTGGTGTGGAACCTTGGTGCTGGGTGGGATTGTATTATACCCCTCCCCTTGTCTTCAATAGGGTCCTTTCTTGCTCCAGAGTCCTGCAGTTGGGGAAGTCTTTGGGGAACAAACCAGGCTCATCTACTCCCTGCTCTTTTAGCCTTATCAATACCATCAACACTGCCATTGGCATCCTCAATTTCAGGCAGAGTAGTGTGTGTGTATGTATGTGCCTATCTGTCACTGTCTTTCAGGGGTGCAAAGAGGTGGAAACACCCTGGACATCAGCTTCTCCTGGAGGGTGGAGCCAGAATACCTTTTTTTGCCTCAAGACGCAAGCATATTCTTGATCTCTCAAGGTCCGTCTTTGATGTAGTCACCTCCTATTAGTCCTCTTGCTCCCTATCCTTCCTTCCACCTAACTCTCTCCAGCTCTCTATTCTACAGGCTTCTAACATAGTTTCTGACTTGGGGCTGATGCTTGTGGGCAGTGCCTTTCTCTCCCTTCTTGTTCTTGCTGATTCCTATAGTGGGCTAAAATTAGGAGTGCTAGGCCTGCCTGGGGTGGGCCCCTGCTATGTCTTTTGACATGGTGCATCTTGCAGGTAAGATGGATACTAATCAGCTTTGATAAGTAGGAGGCTCAAGCATTAATTTTTTTATACATCAGCAGCAGCCAAGTGAGTGAATTCAATTATGAGTCTGCTTTCTCTCTACCTTCCTCCCCACAATGTGGTAGTCCAGAGCCAGAGACTAAGGAACCTGTTGAAATGAGAAACCCCTATTTCCTAGCTTGACCCCCTCACTAATTCGGGTTAAATTGCTACGCTATTGCAGTGGTGACATATTGTGTCTGCCTGTTTGTATAAGAGGATGTGGTAGGGAAAGAAGGACCAATTTGTGCAGAGATAAAAGGTGTCACAGGCAGATAACTAACATCCCAGCCTCGTGCCTGCTCTCATTGTTGCTCAATTTGCTCTGTGTGTAAGCCCAGCCTTCCCCTCTTTTTTCCTCCCATCCCCTTGGTCATATTTTACCTCGATGCCACAATGTAATAATGCCCTGTGTAGTGGGGAGGAGATGGGCACCTCTGGCTGACAGCCTTTCCTGATAACCAAATTCCAGCCCATCCATCACCAGCTACTCTCCTTGACTTGAAGAAAAGTGATTGTGAAAGGGGGGCTGTTTATCACTGGGGTCTGTTTATCTTCTATGGGTTGGGAAACAGAAAGAGAAGAGACAAAGAGCTATGTTCCCAGCTAAGTGCTGGAAACACTCAAATCATGCTGACTGTGTAGGCTCTGACTAGGTGAGATGCCCAGGTTGGGATCCAGTGCACATGGGTCCTTCCCCTGAGGCTTATCCTTGGGTTTTGGAAAGAGGCATAAGAAACTGTGGCAGTTCTGAGTTGCAGGTCAGCTGGTGACATTGAAATAAGCAACTGTGAAAACCTTGTATGGAAACCAGTCCCCCCGTTTCCCCCCATAAATGTCCCCTTGGCAGGATCTTCCCTCTGCTGGTTGTCTGGCTTCCACTGGCCTACTCCTTCCCAAGTCTAGGTCTTCTTTGCTTCCATGGTCCAAAAGTGACTTTGAAGAAGCCAGAGCCTTTCTCTGAGTCCTCTACTTTTTTTTTTTTTAAATAGTTTTTACTTTTTTTTTTTAACTTTTTTATTAATTAAAAAAATTAACAAAACATTAAGATATCATTCCATTCTACATATACAATCAGTAATTCTTAATATCATCACATAGTTGCATATTCATCATTTCTTAGAACATTTGCATCAATTTAGAAAAAGAAATAAAAAGACAACAGAAAAAGAAATAAAACGATAATAGAGAAAAAAAAGATTGTACATACCATACCCCTTACCTCTCGCTTTCATTTACCACTAGCATTTCAAACTAAATTTATTTTAACATTTGTTTCCCCCTATCATTTATTTTTATTCCATGTGTTCTACTCTTCTGTTGATAGAGTAGCTAAAAGGAGCATCAGACACAAGGTTTTCACATTCACAGAGTCTCGTTGTGAAAGCTATATCATTGTTCAATCATCATCAAGAAACATGGCTACTGGAACACAGCTCTACATTTTCAGGCAGTTCCCTCCATCCTCTCTGCTACATCTTGAACAACAAGGTGATATCTACTTAATGCATAAGAATAACCTCCAGGATAACCTCTTGACTCTGGAATTTCTCAGCCATTGACACTTAGTCTCATTTCTCTCTTCCCCCTTTGGTCGAGAAGGTTCTCTCAATCCCTTGATGTTAATTCTCAGCTCATTCTAGGGTTTTTCTCAGTCCCTTGATGCTGAGTCTCAGCTCATTCCAGGATTTCTGTCCCACGTTGCCAGGAAGGTCCACACCCCTGGGAGTCTTGTCCCATGCAGAGAGGGGGAGGGTGGTAAGACTGCTCGTCATGTTGGCTGGAGAGAGAGGCCACATCTGAGCAACAAAAGAGGCTCTCTTGGGGGTGACTGAGTCCTCTACTTTTGCTCCTTGATCCACCCCTTTTTCTACATTATCAGATAGAGCAAAAGAGTTGACCCCCTGCAGGTGAGCAGCACATGTATGTCCTAGAGCTATCTGGTACCAGGACTGAGAGCCCCAACTCACTCCAAAATCAGTCCTGCAGCCTTTCCAGAGAGGCATGAAGTAGTCCTCCTCTAAAGGCTTGAGTCTTCTGAAAGTGAGAGTAGCATGGGTTGGGGTTGTCCCTAACATTTGAGGAGAAAAAAGCACATAAGAAATAGTGTCCATGACCTTGTCTAGCACTGGAGTATCTGCCTGGTGGCTTTCTGTCTGTCAGACCTCCATGGTTGCTGGTGTCCTTAACTCAAGCCTAGCAGTTCTTCCCCTGCTCTGCTTCACCTGATCTTCAAAGCCGAGCTCCTGTTCACAATGGCTTCACCCTGGCCATACCGGTTAGTGAGGGTGGTGTTCCCTTAATGAGCTGCTTCCATGCCTTGGCTGGCGCAGAGCTAGCCACACCTGTTTGCCATCAAAGCTGTCTGGACCCAGCCTGAGTGGCTTGGTTTGCAGGTGGTAGGCCTTGAATAGTGGAGTGGGGAAGGTTGGACTCCCCTTTTACATTGTTCCCTATGCTTGTTGGGGGCAGTGGGCAGTAGGGAGAGCAGCAGTTTCTCCTGCCCCTCCCTCCATACTGTGCTCTCCCTCCCCCATACTGTTCTCTCTCTTTTTTAGGTGCTCTCTGCTGCTTCCTTTTTATTATTTAAAAGTTTTAGTAGGGGATCTTGAGGAGAACCCTGTCTTTTCTAACTTTCCCCTGGATGGAATAGTGAGGAGGTTGTCAGGTATCCCAGGATTTGATGTTCTGTACTGATGACCTGAGGGGCCAGTGTGATAAGAGCAGGGCCACATGGTAAATGCCAAGGGCAGAGCCCCTTCTCTGGCCCTAGACCTTACAGTATTTGGAAAGTGATCATGTTTAGATCCCACCGGCAGGATTGGGGAGCCCTTCCTTGAAGGAGGCCCCTTGCATTTATGAAGCTGAAGGAAGTTTTGATTTGGTTGAAAAAATCCCATTCTTTTTTATGGCCTGGACATAATTGGTTCTTTTCTATTGGCCATCAGTGATGTCATTCCGACCCTCATAAAGAAGGGGAAATCACACCTGTGGACTCGGTGCATAAAATTTCATTGGGCAATAGTAATAAGCTTGGCCAGATGATATTTGGGCAGTTGGGGAGCTTTGTACCCAGCGATTCCAGCTGCGTGGAGACCTGGGCATCATAAACCTGCCGCACGTTTATGCCCGCAGGCTAGTCCAGGGCCCACTGCCAATGCCTCTTTTCTTGGGCTCAGTATCTGGTAGGACCCCACAGTATTCACAGACCTTTTGTGCCAGCAGGACTTTTGCCTTTTTCCTTTCCACATCAGTGGACCCATGTACACACTGGTATCTACTGTCACTAACCTTGGACTCCTAAGAACCTTCGACCCAGCTGTGACCTTCAGCAGTGATCACCATACTATGTGATTCTGTAAGGCATAAGGTCTTGTCTCCCCAGGGACTCTGAAGAGCTCTATGCATCTCTGTGCACAGCAGATGCCTTGTGTAGTCAAAATACTTAGATTCCATTTCTAGTTCTACCCTTGGTTTGTTGTATGATTGGAGTAAATCCTTTTCCTTCTCTGAGCCTCAGTTTCCTCTTTGTGTAGGGGATGATAGCCATTCTAACATCCCTTCCTCTTTGGTGTTCTCTAAGCTAGGGTTCAGTTCTGTGGTTGAGATGGGTAGCTGTCTTCCTGTGAGGCACATAGCATTCAAAGTCTTCTTGTAAAGAACTGGGACCTGCTCCATCTGTGCTGCTTCTGTCTGGGAGCTACAGGGCTGAGACTACCCACAGACCTGTGTCCACCACATTCTAACTCCTACGGCTGCCTTTTGTCCTTAAAAACCTTCCCTGATTTCCTTTTTTTTTGGTTCTTATATGACCATGTTCAGCCTTTCATCATCTTAGCATCAGCCAGAATTTCCCTGCTGAGAAATTTACTGGTTATAGTTAATATCATATGCTACCTGGTGTTTGAGAGGAACTTGCTTCCCAGATAAGACATCTCTATTAGTTTCCTAGGGTTGCCGTAACAAAATACCACCAACCTGGTGGTTTAAAATAACACAGTTTATTGTCTCAGAGTTTTGGTGGGTAGAAGTATGAAATCAAGATGTCAGCAGGGCCCATGTTCCATATGAAGCCTAATAGGAGAGAAGCCTCTTCTAGCTTCTAGTGTTTGCTGGCAAACCTTGCATTCCAGTCTGCCTCCTCCATCTGCACATGGGCTTCTCATGGTGTCAGTTTATCTGTGTCCACTTCTCCTCTTCTTATGAAAACTTGTCATATTGGGGTAGGCCCTAATCCACTTTGGCCTCATCTTAACTTATTCCATCTGCAATGACTATTTCCAAATGTGGTCATGTTCTGAGGTATTGGGGATTAGGATTTCATATCTTTTTTGGGGACACAATCCAACTCATAAAAACATCCAGGTCTTCTAAAATAAAATCCTTACTGCCTTGTCTGAAATTTCCTTTTATTATCTGTCAAATAATTGAAGGGTAATGGAGAGAAGAGTGTGCTGCCCTTGAACTTTGTGGAGTGGAACCAGTTATCTCAACTGGATTCTCATAGTCAAACTTCCTACTTGTGCTCTTCACTTTCTTATCTTTCACTCAGTCTTCAACACATTGCAGGCTGGCTTCTGCCCCACCAGTCCACTCATGCCCCTCTCACCAAAATCACATGTGGCCTCCTGATAACCAAATTCTTGGGTTTTTTCTCATTTCTCATCTTGTTTGACCACTGTAAGGCGTTTTGCACTACTGACAGGCATTTTAAACTCAAAAATCAGTTTATATATTCCAGAAAGGGAAAGCTTGCTTTCACCACAGTTTAGGTTGTTCACAGATGGTGTGAAGTAGGGTCAAAAGAGCATATTTCTAATACTCTGAAAAAGGTCCAGGGGGCCTGCCTTCTGAGAATGGGAATGGTTTGGGTGAGGCCTGACTCAAGGTCTGTTGTCTCCTGAGGAGTTTTTGAAGTTGCTGAGGGTACATGTCCTGGAAAAGGAAACTCTGGGAGAAGCCTTCTGGGCTCTCAGATCTTGAAAGTGTTCCCCAAGATAGAGATGCCAGTCTCATTCTCTGTAGTTTCTAACGGCATAGCTGGGACTGGTAGGTGGAAGTTACAGGGAGGCAAGTTTTAGTCTATCATATAAGGAAGGATGTTTGAAGTATTGGAGGGGTCCAGAATTAGAGTTGGCTGCTATAAGAAGTAGTGAGTTCATGTGATGATGTTCTGGTAGAGGTGGGCCTGGTTTCAGTTTCGCTCAGTAAAACTTAAGAGGCTTCACCCTGAACATTCTGGTCATCCCACTCCATATTCTTCCCAGGTTATCTTATCTATTCTCATGCCTTGATTAAGATACATTAAAAATTCAGCAATCTAAATCTCCAGTCCAGGTCTTGACTGGGTATCCAAAAATGGATATTAGGCACAATAAATATTACATTTATAGATTTGTGCGGCTAAAACTGCATTATCATAGATGGGGATGGGTGGGGTGCGGAGACAGTTTATAAATTCTAATAAAAAAAAAAACAAGAACTGACTTTTTGGTTTAAATTCTGACCTCTTAATATCCTTCTGCATGGTCTTGTCTGTATTTGAAAAAGCTTATATCTAAATAGACTTAAATGTGTGAGCTAAATCCCCTTCCATCCACTTCTACATTCTATTCTTTTTCTTTCTCTCCTCCTGTCTAGTCTCTCTGCCTCTCTGCTATTACAAAACAACAACTGGTACATTGGCAAGAATATAGGCTTTGAAATCAGACAAACTTGGGTTCAATTCTGGTACTATCATTTTTAAGCTATGGGACCTTAGGTAACCTCTCTGAATCTTATTTTCTCATCTGTAAAATGTAGCCAATAGTACTGTCCCCACAGTGTTACTTTGAGGATTAAATGTGAAAGCAAGATACTTAGCATATTGTAGGTCATCGGAATTATTATTATATTATTTTGAAGTCTCCAGACTGTCACACTTGAATCTGAGGGCTGGATCTGGAGCCCAGACTCCAGGGTGTTGGAGATGGAGTGCCTTTCTTTGGTGGGGTGGGACCTGATGGGTTGGCCATGAGATATTTTTTCCCTATAGACTCATTGGACCCCTTTCTAGCTTAAGACTTCATATGTGGGACATAGGTGTGCCCAATCTTTTTTCTCTTCCCTTTTTCATAGGCTCCCAGGCCAGTGCCAGTACTTGGGCTTGCCAGTGGCGGATTACTTCAAGCAGTGGATTAATCTGAAAAAGGTACTGTGTCTGAGCCCTACTTGGGTGCTGCTGCTTCTGTGCCTCAGATCTTGCCTTCTTTGCTTTCTTTTCTCATCTCTGTTCCCTTTCCTTTTCTTTTTGTTCTCTTTTTCTCAGCATCACCCTAGGTAATATGCACATTAGGTGGTGGTTGTTTCTGGGAGTGTGATCCTGCTTGGGGAGCAGGCTGCTGGGTAGAGTATGATGCTGTTCTACTTGGTGCCACTCAGATGTGCAGAGAAGTCCCAGCCAAGGGGATTTTCCAGTTTTTGATAGACCTGTACCTCTGGGCTGAACTGCATTGCCTCTAGAAAGATATGGCACTAACTGAGCTTTGGTGAATGTGTCCTCCTTTGATGTGATCATGAGTGTGGCTCTGACCTGGCTGGCCCTGGTTTGGGAGGTGGAGTTCGTTCAGCCTGGCTCTGTTCCTGCCTTGCCCCAGCAGGGCTTTAGTCATGTGAGGAAGGGCCTTGGAAATTTGAGCCCAGTTTCCTCTGGGCTTTGAGGGAGGAGATTGGCACTATTGTAGAGTAGTATAGGAACAGAGTCTCCACATCCCTGCTCCGGAGGGATCTGAAATTTGAGCCCAGTTTCCTCTGGGCTTTTGAGGGAGGAGACTGGCACTATTGTAGAGTAGTATAGGAACAGAGTTTCCACATCCCTGCTCTGGAAGAATCTGTGCTCCTGGGATCTCTGCTCCAGTCCACTAGGGAGCTCACCCCCATAAATCATTCTGATCTGAGGGCAATAGCCCTGGAGCAGCCTCAAGAACCTCATGCCACCAATTCACTTAGTGACTCCCAAGAGGCTCAGAAAAGAGACAGGTCATGGAGGGAGGGGGGCGAAGTCAAGCTAGCTTTCTAAGGACTTGGATCTTGAACTGGTCATTCATATAGACCTGAGGAGGAGTGAATGCTTTCTAGGCGATGAGAGCAGCAGCATGCTTTTGGTGTTGTGTATGTAGGCTGAAGCTAAGTGAACATGTGGATGTGAAAGAATAGTGGAAGAGAAAGTTTTGTAAGTATTAATGCCACACTGAGAATGACTTTGGATTTTGTTCCATAGATCTCAGGCTACCTGTTCTTTGTGGCATCACTTGTGAACTCCTCTACCTTTACCTTTTGTACAGGACCTTTATCCTCTGGATTGGCTGTACTCTGACCCTTACTTGGCTCTCCCACTGATCTCCATGAAAGTGAGCAGCAGCTACTTATTGGCTGAGGGGTCTAGGCTCTGTCTTACTGTTGAACCTTGGCCTTTATCCTTTCTTCTGTCAGAAATGTCCCCAGTCATTTTGATCAGGCATGTGCCCTCTCCTTGAAGATATAGCTCAGGTATCACTTTTGCTGAGAAGCTCAACAGTTCATTTCTTGCCTTAGGCTCCTCCTCCTCAGCACTTTGAATATCAGTGATCTTTAAATTTTAAAGCTGAATCCCTGTGTGTTTCCCTCCAGACATGTCCATTTGGAGCACAGTGTCTGGGTCTGCTTCCTCTTTATGTGTCCCAGTGGCCAGGGCTAGGTACCGAGTGTATGCTTAGTGAATAATTGCTGGGTGACTGATCTTTGAGAACTAGCTCCATAGAGGCTCTCTCAGGCAGAGTTCGGTGGGGTTTGGCGTGTGGGTGTGATTGGGCCAGCGCTTTTGGAAGACAGCTTGCCAGCTGTCAGTTTGGATCTGAGACTGCTTTCAGGCCTCTGCGAATTCAATGTGAAGGACCAGCCAGGCGAGGCAGGCACTGACCATGAAAAATTGCTCTGTGAAGTTCACTAGATTTTTTGGTGTATGGATAACTCCTTGCTTCCAGGTTCCTTGACAGAAAGGCAGGAAAGCAGCCTCTCCCTGTTGTAATGTTGCTACTTGGGGCCATCTTGTTGCTGGGCCCAAAGGGTAGGGTTGGGTGTGAGCTGTCCTGAGACTTTTCAGCTTGGTTCTTTACCAGACTCTGCTGAGCTATAGAGAGAAGGAATGGGTGCAAGGGGAACTGAGAACTCTGCTTTCAGTTGACTTTGTGGATTGCCTCTTGTGAGGTAAACTAAGTAGGTCTGGGAAGAACAAGGGGTCTAACCCCTTACCCTGTGCCTTCTAGCTACATCATGTTCCAGATATGTTTGTATCATCCCAGTACTTGCCAGCAGCTATTCAAGGGAGGGAGGCTGCAGGACCCTGGAGGCCCAGGGGCTTAGTGATCTTCCTGACCTTTTTGTTATGTGACTTAGTGCAGGTTACACAGTCTCTCTTAGATTCCTACTCCCTTAGAAAGAGTAATGATAAAAGCAAAGCCAGAGAGGTCATTGCCAAGGTTGTGGGAGTAATATGCAGAAAACTCACTACTCCATGACCTGTTTCCTTAGGTATGACCCAGGCCCTTGCTGTCTACAGCATCTTCTCCTTTCCTTGATTCTCTTTTCTCCTCTCCCTTTCTCTCCCTTCTCCCTATCTCTTAACTCCTGAAGCAGAGCTTTGCCCTGTGAAAAAAATGAGAGAGTCCTGGTCAGCTTGGCTACCTGAGACCAATCTCCGCTTCCTAATTCATTTCTAGCTTCTAATCTGAGAAGAGGCAAAATGTTGTGTTTCATCTCTCCTCTCTTGTTCAGAATTGATGTGAATTGCATCAGGGAAGAGCAACTTTTCAATGGCCAGGTTTCCACATGTCCCCCCTCCACCTGCTTACCCTGTAGCAGAGTAGAGCAAGCTGGTGTTTTCTGACATTTGAAATATCATTGAATGATCTCATACTGTTATTGAACTGTCAACTTAGAGAAGACTGTTAGCCCTACTTCCAGCTCGCTTCAGGAGGTCAGAGCTGTCATTAGGGGCCAGAAGAATACACATACACATAAGCATGTATGTATGCATGTGCCAGCAGATACACATGTGAACTTGTGAATGAATTTATGCAAGTGAGCATACTCCAGATTGTATATACATGTATACAGCATATACACATTTTCACATAAATGTGGTCATCTACAGAAATATAAGGAAATATACACAGACATGAATGTGCTTATACATACAAATACATGAAATGTAAAAGCACATGAACATGCACAAACATACACATATTCCTCAATAAACAAATATTCTTGAGTGCCATCAATGTATCAGGTACCGTGGGACCTAATACCTGACTTAGTGAGGTGGGTCAGAAATGGTTCCTTGAGGAGGAATGGTAAAGGTAAGATCTGAAGAATGAGTAGGAATTGTCTAGGCAAAGGAAATAGCATGTGATGAGGCCCTGAGATGAAGAAAAGTTTGGCAGCTTCGTGGACCTACAGTGTAAGTTCCATGAGGGTAGAAGCTTTTTGTTTCTGTTGTTCACTAATTTGTTCCCACCACTTAGATTAGCTTCAGGCACACAATAGATGCTTAATCATTTTTTGTTCAGTGAATGTGTGAAGTGTAATGAATGTGAGGAGAGGAAAGTGGCATCAGATGAAACTAGAAGCGGTGGCAAGAGCTTTTAGGCTATACTGAGGATTTTTAAACTTTTTCTTTAGGGTAAGGGGAAGGTAGTGAAGGGTACTAAGCATAGGAGAGGTATGATCTCATTTGCATTTTGAAAAAGCTCTCTGACTGCCATGTAGGGAGAGCTAAGAGTAGATATGGGAAACTAGTTACTGGTTTTTCTTAATGAGGCTGCATTTAGCATTTTTGGGTGGGGCAGATCATTGTGGGCAATATCTCTGAACTTGTAGCACCCTTGGCCCCTTGTTCATTAAATGCCAGTAATACCATTGTCCAAGTTATTGTGACAACCAAAAAAATCCCCCCTCCACCCCATTTCCATTTTCAGTGGCCTGGACAGGAATGATTGTAGAGGGGTACTGTTCCTGATTGAGAACCACGGAATTATACAATTGCTTTAGTCCATGTGAAAGATGATGGATGGTTACGGATAAGACTAATAGCAGTGGGAATGTGGAAAAATGGATTGATTCCAGAGTTGTTAAATAGTGCAGTTGTTCTGCTGTACATTCCTAAAAATAGTGCAGTCGTTCTGCTGTACATTCCTAAAAATCACCGTGTTAAGGAAACTTGTCCAATAAAAGTAGGGTCGGGGTAAAATGTTCAGAAACTTCATCAGTGACACATTAAAAAGCAATAGGAACATAAAAATGGTAGCATAGTTTTATACATGTTACATGGTTAAGAAATGCATACATACCACAATAAATATGGCATTTGAAAATGACCTGAAATTTCCTTGTGGAAGAGGGCATCAGAAGGGTTACAGCTTGTAAGGTAATGAAGTAGTGGAAGGAAACTTATCCAAAATCAGAGGGAAATTTGTAATAAATGTAGATGGCTATGCCTTATAATACATGTTTTGATCTAGGTAACTAGTAGATATCTGAGGTGTGTGCATGTGTACATATTGTATATTCCTATACAGTTTGTTTAGCTGGGTGCATTTTTCTGCATTTATCTAGTATTTTCCTGGATGAAATCACACATAAGCAAATGCAAAATTTGCATTATGCTAAGTTGTTTCCTAATGCATTGGAACAAATTCACTGTATCAAAATGAGCCTTATACTGTGTACTGACGTAAACTGGCTATATTACAGGCAGAAAATAGTGATTGATTGCCTACGGGGGTTAAAAATGAAGAAGGAACCCATGATAACTCCAAGGTTTATGATAAGAGCAACTGGGAAAATTGGTTGGGTGAGAAAATGGAAAACATTTTGGAGTTGGAGGATTTGATGAATTCATTGTGAGGCATGTTGAGTTTAGATGTCTTTGAGGCACTTGTGAAGCTGTTGAGAAGGCATTTGGAGCTCAGGGAAGAGGCCTGGATAAGAGATATATATTTGGCAGAGTTATTGGCATGTGAATGATAATTCAAGCCATGGGAGTGGAAGAGATTACTAAGGAAAAATACGTAGGGTGAGAAAAAAAGAGGGCATACCAATATTTGATAGAGGAGGAAGTGTCATAAATAATGAAGAAGGAGGAATGTTCAGTAATAGTAATAATACTTCTTATTTATTGATTGCATTTTGTATGCTAGATTTATACTGTCCACTATCACTAGCCACATGTGGTGATAGATCACTGGAAATGTAGCAAGTACGGTTGAGGAAATAATTTTGAATTTTATTTAATTTTCATTAATTTAAATTTAAATTTGAAAACTTTTTGATTCAGTTACTGAAAAATTTTTAACGTATATTTGGAATAATGTGCTTGGATTGGTGAATGTACTTTTCCAACTATAAATTCTATGAAATCTAATACAGATCTAGTATTTCCAATGAAAGTTTAGCATCTGAATTGAGATGTTCTGTAAGTGTAAATTACAAATCGTATTTTGAAGATGATATGAAAAAATGTAAAATATCTCATTAGTCACTTTGTATTGATTATGTGTTGAAATTATAATATTTGGATATATTAGGTTAAATAAAATGTAATTAAAATCAATTTCATATATTCTTTTTATTTTATTGTTTTTTGGGGGGTGCATGGTCTGGTAATCGAACCCAGGTCTCCCGCATGAAAGGCAAGCATTCTACCACTGAACCACCTGTGCACCTTTCTTTTTATTTTTTAATGTGACTACTAGAAAATTGTAAATTACACACATGGCTTACATTGTATTTGTATTGGACAGTGCTGTGCTAGAGTCTATGCTTATGTACATTCTGTGCATTGTCTCATCCTCACAACAAACTTGTACAGTAGTTACTATCATTGCTTGCATATTAAGGTTAAGAAAACTGAAGTACAGAGTCTGGATGATGAAATTTGCCCAGTGTCTTACTTTAGTCAGGGGCAGAGGTAGGACTTAAATTTACGTTTGCCTAACTTTTCATGCTAAAGAGACTGAAAAGGAGGCTGTCATGGTCAGGTTCATGTGCCAGTTTGGCCAAATGGTGGTACCTGTTTATCTGATAGGGCAAATGCTGACCTGTCTTGCAATGAGGACATTTCATAGAATTAAATCGTAACCACATCAGCTGCATCCACAGCTGATTCCATTTGTAATCAGCCAAGGGGAGTGTCTTCTGAATGATGCTTTATCTAATCACTGGAAGCCTTTTAAGGAGGCTTTCTTTCTGCTTTGACTGGCGAACCTCTCCTGTGAAGTTCGTCCAGACTCTCCATTGGAATTGTCAGCTTCACAGTCTACCCTGTGGATTTTGGACTCTGCATTCCTACTCTAACAAGAAGATTCTGAGTCTGATTTTCAGAGATCTCAAGTCTACTGCTACAGGAAATAAGATTTTCCTTCAGGATACTCATAGAAACTTCTACATTTTATTTTTTAATGTGACTACTAGAAAAATGTAAATTACACACATGGCTCACATTGTATTTGTATTGGACAGTGAGATACTTTTATAAATTTTATATTTGCGAGTGTTTCTTGTTGATTCTTTTCTCTAAAGAACCCTAACTAATACAACTTGGTACCAGGAGTGGTTCTTAAGAAACAGAATCTTAAAAATTGGTTTTTATGAATGGTTTTCTACTCTGACTGGACTCAAAGGCACTAAGGACTCTGATTCCCATAATCAGAATGATACTCCCAATCCATGGAGTGAGTTGGCAAAAGAGATAGTCAAAATATCACCATTCGATTCTCCTAATGCTTCATTTGTGTTCTAGTTTGCTAGCTGCCGGAATGCAATATACCAGAAACGGAATGGCTTTTAGCAAGGGGAATTTAATAAGTTGCTAGTTCACAGTTGTAAGGCTGAGTATATGTTCCAATTAAACCACTATAGAAATGTCCGGTCAAAGGCATCTGGGGAAAGATACCTTGGTTCAAGAAGGCCAATGAAGTTCAGGGTTTCTCTCTCATCTGGAAAAGCACATGGCGAACATAGTCACAGTTTCTCTCTTGGTTGGAAGGGCACATGGCAAGCAAGGCATCATCTGCTGGCTTTGTCTCCTGGCTTCCTGTTTCATGAAGCTCCCCGGGAGGCATCTTCCTTCTTCATCTCCAAAGGTCGCTGGCTGGTGGACTCTCTGCTTCGTAGTGTTGCTCTCTCTGAATCTCTTTCTCCAAAATAGTTCCTCTTTTATAGGACTCCAATAAACCAATGAAGACCCACCCAAATGGGTGGAGACATGTTGTCCCTTAATCCAGTTTAACAACCATTCTTGACTAAATCACATCAGCCAGGGAGATGATCTCATTACAGTTTCAAACATACAGTATTGAATAGAGATTATTCTACCTTTATGAAATGGGATTTATATTAAAATATGGCTTTTCTTAGGGGGCATACTTCCTTTCAAACCAGCACATTCCACCCTCTGGCCCCTAAAAAAGACATGTTTTTCCCATATACAAAATACATTAATTTCATAACAATATCAGAAATCTTAAACCTTTCAGTAGCAATACAATGAAGTTCAAAATTAAAGACACTATAAAATCTCATCGAGTCAGTCACAGGCATGGTCTGTCCTAAGGCAAAATTCTCTCCATTTGCTCTGGACCTTCGAAAACTCATAACAAATTATTTGCTGCCAACATACAAAGGAGGAACATTCATAGGATACATATACACATTTCCATAGGGAGGAAGGAACACAGGGGTCACCGGACCCATACAGTTTTGAAAACCAGCAGGGCAAAGTCCATTAGACTTCAAAGTCTGAGAGGCATTTATCCTCAGGGCTTTAGAAAGCAGCAGTCCCACCCTTTCCAAGGACCTACGCAGAGTCCTGCCTCTCTCCAAATGCAACCTTGGGGGATATTGGGGAGACTACCTTTCTCTCGGCTCCACCCTCTCCAAACATTGGGGGCGCACCTGGGCTCTCTTCCTTCTCCGGGGCACACATTCAACCCCTCCATGTGGTGGCAGCTAGGCTCTCCCCAAACCCCAAGGAATGCGCTTCATCCTCTCCAAAGCCTGAGGCAGCATGACTTTTCCACTGCAATGAGGTGGAAGACCCATCCTCTGCCTTTGGGGCAAACTCACCCTCTCCATGGGCTTGGGTGGGTTCGCTCTCCTGGCCTGAGGCTCCTTGACTTCAGACCTCAGCCTCCACGGTTTTGCCTCTGAAGTTATTTTTCCTCCAATGTGTCCCTTCTCTGAATCTTCCAGTCTAGACTGGCAGCAGCTCTGTTTATACAGATCCCACAGCATTCTCGTTGGCTTTCTATGCAGTAGCCTCGGATCATGCCCATCACACATAAGGAGTTTCCACAAATCCTTCCTGGATAACTCCATGTCTGATCTGACTTTCTCTGAAATGGCTGGCTGGTTCCACATTTGGTTAAATCCACACACAGGGCACTATACTCTGGAGTCTCCCTTTCTGTAGAAAGAATCTTCCAGGACCTCAATTTCTGGTTTCTTTTTATTCGGGAGTTCAGTTTTCAGCTTATCTCTTTCCTGTCGCATTTCACTATAAGCTGCAAGGAGAAACCAGGCTGCACTTTTGACATTTAATTTGGAAATCTCTTCTGCTAAATATCCAAGTTCATGGCTTTTAAAATCTGCCTTCCAGCCAAAGCCACTAGTCAATTTTGCCAGATTATCTGCCATTTTAAAACAAGGGTCGCCTACCTTCCAGTCTCTAATAACATATGCCTCATTTCTGTCTAAAACCTCATCAGAGGTATCTTTAGAGTCCACATTTCTACCAACAGTCTCTCCACAGCATTCTAGGCCTTCTCTATCAAGCTTCTCACAACTTCTCCCAATTCTTCCCCTTATCCATTTAAAAAGCCACTCCAACATGTTTGGTAACTGCAAACTGCAGCAGCAGCACCCCACTTGTGGTACCAAAATCTGTTCTAGTTTGCTAGCTGCCGAAATGCAATATACCAGAAACGGAATGGCTTTTAGCAAGGGGAATTTAATAAGTTGCTAGTTCACAGTTCTAATTAAACCACTATAGAAATGTCCAATCAAAAGCATCTGGGGAAAGATACCTTGGTTCAAGAAGGCCAATGAAGTTCAGGGTTTCTCTCTCATCTGGAAAGGCACATGGCGGACGCAGTCACAGTTTCTCTCTTGGCTGGAAGGGCACATGGCAAGCAAGGCGTCATCTGCTGGCTTTGTCTCCTGGCTTCCTGTTTCATGAAGCTCCCCAGGAGGCGTCTTCCTTCTTCATCTCCAAAGGTCGCTGGCTGGTGGACTCTCTGCTTTGTAGTGTTGCTCTCTCTGAATCTCTTTCTCCAAAATAGTTCCTCTTTTATGGGACTCCAATAAACCAATGAAGACCCACCCAAATGGGTGGAGACATGTTGTCCCTTAATCCAGTTTAACAACCATTCTTGACTAAATCACATCAACCAGGGAGATGATCTCATTACAGTTTCAAACATACAGTATTGAGATTATTCTACCTTTATGAAATGGGATTTATATTAAAACATGGCTTTTCTTAGGGGGCATACTTCCTTTCAAACCAGCACAACTTGTATGATGCCAGGCTCTGAGGGATAATGTTTTTGACACCTTTATGGAGTTTTGTGGAAATAAGAGGTATAAGATGTTGGCTAATTGTTGTTAGATACACTGGATACATTAAGGAGTGAAAGAGATGAATTTAAGGCTTCAGATGAGAAGCTTAAGTGCTGTCTGACAGATGTAGAAGTTTCTATGAGTATCCTGAAGGAAAATCTTATTTCCTGTAGCTGTAGACTTGAGATCTCTGAAAATCAGACTCAGAATCTTCTTGTTAGAGTAGCAACTTTACAACATAGACTGAAATCTCAGTGTTGCGTTGTGTCTGCCGTTAAAGTGAGGGCATTGATTGGAAATGAGTGAGACCCTGAAAAATGGGATGGTGACATGGATTGATAATGATGTTGGGGGTGAGGTTGAAAACCTAGGTCATGCTGAGTCTTCTCTAGATAACCCTGTAATAGTCCACCCTGAGGACATAGCCGCCCCACCTCCAGCTTGCCTTGAGAAGTTGGCCACCCAACCTCCTCCTGAAGGGATTATCCCTAGAGTGATTAATCCTGTTTCACCAGATGAAGCTGCAAATGAATGCCCTGAAGCAAATGGCTTGGAAGATATTTCTAATTCTTTTCATGACCCACCCCCACCACCCCTCATTTCTTCCAGACCTATAACTAGACTAAAGTCCCAACAGGCCCCTAAAGGTGAGGTGCAAAGTATCAAACATGAGGAGGTACGTTATACTCCAAAAGAACGGTGTGAGTTTTCCAATTTATATAGACAGAAATCAGGGGAATATGTGTGGCAATGGATTTTAAGGGTGTGGGATAATGGTGGGAGGAATATAAGGCTGAATTTATTGATATGGGCCCACTAAGCAGAGATTCTGCATTCAGCGTTATAGCTCGAGGGGTTAGAAAAGGTGTTAACAGTTTGTTTGGATGGTTGGTTGAAACATGGATCAAAAGGTGGTCGACATAGCCGGAGGTTGAAATGCCAAACTGCCCTGGTATAATGTAGATAAGGGGATCCAGAGGCTTAGAGAGATTGGAATGTTAGAGTGGATTTATCGTGCAAAGCCTGCTCTTATACCCCAGGAATGTCTAGAGGATGCACCTTTCACCAGAACAGTGAGAAATAAATTTGTGAGACTAGCACCAAATCATCCCTGAAGAGCTCTGTAGTAACACTTCTCTGTAGGTCAGATATTACTGTAGGAACTGCTGTCACTGAGCTGGAATCCTTAAGCACAGTGGGGATGATGGGATCCTGAGTTGGCAGAAGCCAGGTGGTAGCACTTAAGCCCAAAGACAGGGTAGACATGGCTATTATAATAGACAGCAAAGTCAAAGCAGGAGTCAAAATTATATGACATGCAGAGATATGTGGAATTGGCTGGTAAATCATGGGGCACCTAGAAATACAATAGATGGGCAGTCTACTAAATTCTTGTTTGAGCTGTATAAACAAAAGAGTTCTAGGTCAAGTGAACAGAAGTCTAACCTGAATTACAAAAACACAGAGTCATGGCCCCTTAATCAATTTCCAGACTTGAGACAGTTTACAGATCCAGAGCTGCTTGAATGAAGGGGAGGCCAGGTCCCTTTGGGGGAGAACCCTGTTCCACTGCCACAAATTTATAATGTTAATCTTCCTCCAGGCCTTCCCCAAGGAGACCAATGACCTTTTACCAGGGTAACTGTGCACTGGGGAAAAGGAAATGATCAGATATTTGGGGGGATTATTAGACACTAGTTCAGAAGTGACATTAATTCCAGGGGACCCAAAACATCACACTGGTCCACCAGTCAGAGTCAGGGCTTTAGCTCAGGTTTGTCTCTCACACCCTTTCTGGGCTGCCTTAAGGGACAGTGATGAGGGGAAATCCTCCCAGTGGGCAGAACTTTGAGCAATGCACCTGGTTGTTCATTTTGCTTGGAAGGAAAACTGGCCAGAGATTAGTATGTATACTGACACATGGGCTGTTGCTAATGGTTTGACTGGATGGTTAGGGACTTGGAAAGACCAAAATTGGAAAATTGGTGACAAAAAGGTCTGGGGAAGAAGTATGTGGATAGACCTTTCTAAGTGGGCTAAAAACATGAACGTATTTGCGTCCCAAGTGAATGCGCACCAGAGGGTGATTTCAACAGAGGAAGGTTTTAATAATCAAGTGGATAAGATGACCCGTTCTGTGGATACCAGTCAACCTCTTTCCCCAGCAACTCTTGTCATTGCCCAATGGGCTCATGAACAAAGTGGTCATGGTGGTAGGGATGGAGGTTATGCATGGGCTCCAGCAACATGGACTTCCACTCACTAAGACTGACTTGGCTACAGCCACAGCTGAGTGCCCAGTCTGCCAGCAGCAGAGACCCACACTCAGCCCCCGATATGGCACCATTCCCTGAGGTTACTAGCCAGCTACATTGTGGCAGGTTGATGTCATTGGACCACTCCCTTCATGGAAGGGGTAGCAATTTGTTCTAAGTGGAATAGATATATACTCTGGATATGGGTTTGCTTTCCCTGCATGCAGTGCTTCTGCCAAAAACTGCCATCTGTGGGTTTATAGAATGCCTTATCCATCGTCATGGTATTCCACATAGCATTGCTTCTGATCAAGGAACACACTTCACAGCAAATGAAGTGTGGGAATGGGCACATGCTCATGGAATTCTCTGGTCTTACCATGTTACCTACCATCCAGAAGCAGCTAGATTGATAGAACGCTGGAATGGCTTTTTGAAAACTAAATTACGGTACCAACTTGGTGGCAGTACCTTGAAGGGCTGGGGTAATGTTCTCCAGGAAGCTGTATGTGCTCTGAATCAGCATCCACTGTATGGTGCTGTTTCTCCCATAGCCAGGATCCATGGGTCCAGGAACCAAGGGGTGGAAATGGGAGTGGTACCACTCACTATTACCCCTAGTGATCCACTAGGAAAATTTTTGCTTCCTGTCCCTGTGACCCTGAGCCCTGCTGGTCTACAGATTTTAGTTACAAAAGGGGGAGTGCTTCCACTAGAAGAAACAACAGTGATTCTGTTGAGCTGGAATCTAAGACTGCCACCTGGTCACTTTGGGCTATTCATGCCCTTGGATCAACAAGCCAAGAAGGAGATTAAATTATTGGCTGGAGTGACTGACCCTTACTATCAGGGGGAAATAAGACTGCAACTACACAATGGAGGTAAAGAAGAGTTTTCTTGGAATATACGAGATCCCCTATTGCATCTTTTAGTACTACCATACCCTGTGATTAAAATCAATGGAAAACTGCAACAACTCAATCCAGGCAGGACTACCAGTGACTCTGAAGCTTCAGAAATGAAGATTTGGGTCACCCCACCAGGCAAAGAACCACGGCCAGTTGAAGTGCTTGCTGAGGGGAAAGGGAACATGGAATGGGTAGTGAAAGAAGGTAGTGATAAACATGAACTATAACCATATGATCAGTTACAGAAATGAGTACTGTAATGCTGTTTTGTTTATGTTATACTATTTAAGTTGTAAGATATCAAGTTTAAGAATGAATATTACCCAAGGACTTGCACCCTATCCTGGAGAAATTTAATGTGTTTCCAGTTATATGCAGGATAGTTGAGTATTGTTAGGTGAAAGAAAAAAATGTGTGTTTTATTGTTTTTTATTTAGAAATTAGGTATGATTTAAGGTGATATGTATAGCTGCCAAGTTGACAAGGAGTGGATTGTCATGGTCACGTTCATGTGTCAACTTGGCCACGTGGTGGTACCTTTTTGTCTGATTGGGCAAGTGCTGGCCTATCTGTTGTTATGAGGACATTTCATAGAATTAAATCATGATCAACTCAGCTGCATCTACAGCTGATTCCATTTGTAGTCAGCCAAGGGGAGTGTCTTCTGCAATGAATGATGCTTAATCTAATCACTGGAAGCCTTTTAAGGAGGATTCAGAAGAGACAGGCTTTCTTCCTGCTTTGACTGGCGAGCCTCTTCTGTGGAGTTTGTCCAGACCCTCCATCGGAATCGTCGGCTTCACAGCCTACCCTGTGCATTTTGGACTCTGCATTACCACGGTTACATGAGACAGTTTTTAAAATTTTCTATTTACGAGTGTTTCCTGTTGATTGTGTTTCTCTAGAGAACCCTAACATACAGAGACAAAAGAACAGTAGAAGAGGTAGACAAGGAGATGTGGTATCACAGAAATCAAGAAAAGAAAGTGTTCCTCTTAGCAGAGTAGTCAACTTTTGAGAGAGCTAAATAATGTAAAGTCTAAAATATAAGCACTAAATTTAGTAATAAAGACTTGGTAACCTTGGTGAAAACTGTTGAGTGGCATGATAGGGACAGGAGTCAAATTGGAGTGAATTAGGGAGGAATTGAGAAATGAGGAGAAATTTTAAACTTAAAATGGAGAAATTTTAAGTCTTTCAGAAATGTGGCTTTGAAGGAGAAGAAAGAAAGGACAAGGGTTATGGTAGGGGCAGTTGTGGGGTTGAGTAGGTTATGTTTTTAACAATGGAAGATGTACTTGTTTGTCGTTGCTTTTGGAGAAAAAAGGCTGAAGATATATTAGTGAGTGGAAATCACTGTTAGAACATCTCTGATTGGTGAGAGGGGATGATGTGAAGAACTCAGGTTGTTGAAATTACCTCTTTTCAGGAGGAAGGTCCTCTCTTCTGCTGTGACCTGAGGCTAGAAGAGAAAGCTTGCAGATAGTTGCAGACAGGTCTGCAGATTTGATGATGGCAAATTCCTATCTGATGTCTTTCATTTTTCTCTAGGAAGTAGTAGATGAGTTATTTGTTGAAAATTGATAGGGAAGGGCCAGGAAGGTTTACAGAAAGCAGAAAAGGATTGCCATAGTTTTAGTAAAAAAAGAGATTTGTGAGCTGACTTCAGAAATATAGTAAGATTTCTAGGTTGTATTGAGGGTCCAATTGAGGGTAATGAAATTAATTCATAATGGAAGTGCTCTGTTCATTTGTATGTTCTGTGACCTTTCTTGAGCAGAGCTCATCTGCATGGGTGTGGTCATGGAGAAGACAGATGTTCTAGTTTGCTAGCTGCTGGAATGCAATATACCAGAAACGGAATGGCTTTTAACAAGGGGAATTTAATGAGTTGCTAGTTTACAGTTCTAAGGCCGAGAAAATGTCCCAATTAAAACAAGTCTATAGAAATGTCCAATCAAAGGCATCCAGGGAAAGATACCTTGGTTCAAGAAGGCTGATGAAGTTTAGGGTTTCTCTCTCAAGTGAGATGGCACATGGCGAACACAGGGCTTCTCTCTCAGCTGGAAGGGCACATGGCGAATACGGTATCATTTGCTAGCTTTCTCTCCTGGCTTCCTATTTCATGAAGCTCCCCGGGAGGCATTTTCCTTCTTCATCTCCAAAGGTTGCTGGCTCGTAGACTCTCTGCATCTCATGGCTTCATCATTCTGCTCTCTCTGAATCTCTCTGAATCTATTTCTCTAAAATGTTTCCTCTTTTTTAGGACTCCAGTAAACCAATCAATACCCACTCAAATGGGTGGAGACATGTCATCCCCTAATCCAGTTTAACAACCATTCTTGACTAAATCACATCAACCAGGGAGATGATCTCATTACAGTGTCAAACATACAGTATTGAATAGAGACTATTCTACCTTTACGAAATGGGATTTATATTAAAACATGGCTTTTCTTAGGGGGCATACTTCCTTTCAAACCAGCACAACAGACATTTAGGTTCACCCAGGGTGGACATTTTCCCAAGGACATGTGGTGAAAAGAGCAAAGAAATTGAAGATATTGTCAAGACAGTTGTTGACAAGATGAACTACTTGATCTAAACTGAATACTGAGGAAGAGAAGGTAACAGGGATCCTGATGGTTATGGAAAATTAAATAGGTTCCAGTGAAATGAGAAACAGGTATATTCAGTATAACTAAGAATGCCAGTTGGAAGAGTAAGAAGCTGTTCTAATTTGCTAGCTGCTGGAATGCAATATACCAAAAATGGAATGGTTCTTAAAAAGGAGAATTTCATAAGTTGCTAGTTTACAGTTCTAAGGCTGAGAAAATGTCCCAATTAGAACAAGTCAATAGAAATGTCCAATCAAAGGTATCCAAGAAAAGATACCTTGGTTCAAGAAGGCCAATGAAGTTCAGGATTTCTTTCTCTAGTGAGAAGGCACATCGTAAACAGGGTCACAGTTTCTCTGTCAGCTGGAAGGGCACATGGCGAGCACAGCGTCATCTGCTAGCTTTCTCTCCTGGCTTCCTGCTTCATGAAGCTCCCTGGGAGGCGTTTTCCTTCTTCATCTCCAAAGGTCGCTGGCTCGTGGACTCTCTGCTTTGTGGTGCTGCAGCATTCTCTGCTGTCTCCGAATCTCTCTTATTCTCCAAAATGTTTCCTCTTTTATAGGACTTCAGAAACTAATCAAGACCCACCCGAATGGGTGGATACACGCCTCTACCTAATTCAGCTTAACAACCACTCTTGATTAAATCACATCTCCAGGGAGGTGATCTAATTACAGTTTCAAGCATGCAATACTGAATAGGGATTAGATGAAACAACTGCCTTTACAAAATGGGATTAGGATTAAAACATGGCTTTTCTAGGGGACATGCATTCTTTCAGCACAGGGGCTATGGTTAGAAAGTAGGCTGTTTGAATCACTGATTTCAGAGATGGGGCAGTTCTAGTTCAGGTTCCAAGGTATGACCATTCAACTGGATAACTAAGATTGGATGGAAGAGAATGTTACTGTAAATAAGGAGTCAAGAAATGGTAAAGTTGGATGAGCCTTCCACAAGAATATGAGTATATGGAGATTTATATATATATACACACAAACACACACTAACATAATATATGTATAATCTCTGCATATGCATGCATGGACACATAAGTATAAATGTGGGTATAACATGCATATCTACGTCTACACCTATTATGTAAAATTCACTTACTTTCAGGGCGGGCCACAGTGGCTCAGCAGGCAGAGATCTTGCCTGCCATGCCAGAGACCCGGGTTCAATTCCCGGTGCCAGCCCATGCAAAAAATAAAATAAAATAAAAAATTCACTGTTCTAGTTTGCTAGCTGCCAGAATGCAATATACCAGAAATGGAATAATAAGTTGCTAGTTTGCAATTCTAAGGCTGAGAAAATATTCCAGTTAAAACACGTCTATAGAAATGTCCAATCTAAGGCATTCAGGGAGAGATACCTTGATTCAAGAAGGCTGATGAAGTTCAGAGTTTTTCTCTCATCTCGAAAGGCACGTGGTGAGCATAGTCAGAGTTTCTCTCTCATCTGGAAGGGCACATGGTGAACACGGTCAGGGTCCCTCACTCATCTGGAAGGGCACATGGTGAACACAGTGTCATCTGCTAGCTTCTTCTCCTGGCTTCCTGTTTCATGAAGCTCCCCAGGAGGCATTTTCCTTCTTCATCTCCAAAGGTCGCTGGCTGGTGGACTCTGCTTCACATGGCTATGTCGTTCTACTCTGCTCTCTCTCAGATCTCTTTCATTCTCCAAAATGTTTCCTCTTTTATAGGACTTCAGAAACTAATTAAGACCCACCCAAATGGGTGGGGACACGCCTCTACCTAACCCAGTTTAACAACCATTCTTGATTAAATCACATCTCCAGGGAGATTATCTAATTACAGTTTCAGGCGTACAGTGCTGAATAGGGATTAGAAGAAACGACTGCCTTTACAAAATGGAATTAGGATTAAAACATGACTTTTCTAGGGTACATACATCTTTTCAAACTGGCACATTCACATACATTCAGATGAAGACATGCAAGTGTGTACCCTTACCTGTATAAATGGTCTGAAATCTTCTCTTTGTGTGGGCCTGTTTGGGTGGGCTTTTGGGGAAGCAGGCAGGCAGGCTTAGGAGGATTCTGAGTCAATTCTGTAGACAGGGCTCATCCAGTCATGGCCAGAAGTATGGATGAGGATCTCTTAGAATTTAGCAGGCCCAGGTATGCTAGAGTATGAAGAAATGCTCCACTTTTCCTTTGCCATTTGTGCTATGTGCCCTGCTGCTTCATACAATTTCTGGATGCTCTGAAGGAGGTGGCGTTGAGGGACCAGATCAGTTCTTAAAGAGGGAGTAAGGGGGAGGCGACCTTCTTGGGTCCCTGCAGAAGCATTTCTGTTCCCTCCACCCTCTTCCAGAGGGTACAGCAGGAGAAACTGCTGAAGGGAGGTTTGGTGTCTACGACTGAGTATTACTTTTCCTGACCTTGGAGCATTCAGAGTCCCTGTCAATGCAATAATAAATTAAGGGCTTATAGAGGAATAAATTCTTGGACTTAATGAAGTTCTTTGCTGGGGGCCATAGGCTGGTTAGCAGGTCAGGATGATGCAGATTGGACACTCTAGCGAATGGGGTGAGCTAGGGGAGCCATCAGAAGTGAGACAATCCAATCTCTATAGGTCAGGTCACTTTTTTGGAGTTGATGGGCAGCCTGATGGGGTTGGGCTCTTCACAGGGGTGGCTGCATGGTGCTGGCTACAGAGCCTCTCTACTGGGGCTGTTTAGAAGCTAATTTGGGGGGTGGGGGTGGTATGAAAAACCAAGGAAGGTATGAAGAACAGTGTGCCTCACAAAGTGTTTTGTTTTGTTTTAGCAAGGAGAGGGCAAGAAATGATGTGCTGGTGCTAGAGACATGATTCTGTCCCTCTCAGTGGTCACAGTCAAACTGGGGCTGTGGGTCAGTATTCTGATAATGATCCAATTTAGAGGGCCAGGTAGATCAGGGCCTCTAACTATCTTTATGGGGGGAAACATGTGCACAGAATACAGGACACAAAGCACCAGGTTTAAAGGAGGGAAAGAGGGTGACAGACATTGGGTGAAGAGAAAATAAGTAAGAGAGCCACCTGAGAATGTTTGCTCTTGGTTTGATGCTGGAGCCCTGTAAGGATGGGGCCAGAGGCTACCAATTGGAGGGCTGGTGCAACTAGAACCTTGGCCTTAAGACCCCAGATCCTTTCCTCTTTCCCCTTTCATCCAGCTGCCTGCAATGTCTGCCCTTGGGGCGTGAGCTCTTGAGATATAGCCCAGAGGTAAGGAGGGAGCAGTGTTGTATTTGGAGTCTCGGATAGCTGGAGCTAGAGGGAAGTCTCTTTTCATCTTGTCTCCCTGCCCCCATGGTGTAGTGCCCAGCTTGGGCTTTTCCTTTAAATATGTCTTACAGCTGTCTGAACTCTGAAATTTCTTTCACTCCTTCCCTTGCCTTGTTAACATGTGTTGCCTTTGGGGTAATCAGGGAAAAAATATTATGTCCTTTTACAATTACCGGGTTTTGGAATATTAAAATGTCTCGCTGCATCGGCACTGTTATTTTGATTGGTATTCTAACCTTTGACTAGCCCATAAAGCGCGCCGCTCCTGAAGCCAATATTGCAGGACTGAAATTTAATTCCGAAATGATTCCAGATAATAGGGAGACAGATAATATATGCATGAAGGATATTATGTTTGGACTAACTGCAGCAGGGCCAGGGCTGGGGAGCTGAATAATAGCCCAGAGTGAGTTATAATCTGTGGGACAGAAATGCCTTACTGTCAGGGCCAGGAGAGAAACTCTTAAATCAAAGGCATGGTAAAGGGTGTGATCTTGCAGGGTACTTGTTTTGACAGAAAGAGTACAGAAGCCAAGAGGGCAAGTATTGGAGGGTGTACCTGGTCCTTTCCCTTGGGCAAGATCCCTAAAGTCCTAGATGATCTAGTTCATTGCAGCATCCCTGTCTTCATATTTCCTGACCCCCTGTTACATTCCAACCATATCTAACTTTTTTGCTGCTCCTCAGATATGCATAACTGTTTCACCTCTCTTTGCTTATGCTATTCCCTTGCCTTTCCCCTTTTATTGTTTTGGAAAAACTCCTGTTCATCCTTCAAAACCCTATTCTGTGAATTCTCTGATATTTCCCATTTCTGGTAGAAATAGTCACCTCCTCCTTTGTATGGCTTCAGTACTTTGTTGCTTTTGTAATTATTTATTTATATATTTGTGTTTCCTTTTAGAAAGTAAACTCCTGGTGGTGAATGTACCACCTATCTCTGTATTCCCAGGGCTCACCACTGGGCCTGACATATACTAAGCATCAACAAGCATTAATTGAATCCATATTTTGAATTGTAGGGCTAATATAACGAGTTCCACAGTCCAGATGTTCATTTCCCTGCCAGATCTCACATCTGATATCATTCCCATTTTACATACAAAGAGATAGACTTCTAGAAGTTAAGTAACTTGCCTAATGGGGTACATAGCCAGGAAGAGGTAAAGCCAAGATTTGAACCCAGGTCAGTGTGTTCTTTTTCCCAGACCATATGTCTAGGCAGGCAGGCAGAGTGTGATCTCTATGGCAGAGAAGAAATTGAAGGCCAGGCTAGGAAAGACAGAAACTCACTTCCTTGACACCTTCCTCCCATAGCTCAGTGCTTTAGTTCTCTTTACTAGAGACTGCATTGGTTCATAGTGTTTCTGGGACTCAAGTCCTGGAAGGAATTGCGCTTTCTGCTACTGCTGACCTTTGGAAAGTTAAGGCAAAAGACATTTCTCTGTTGTGAATTTGTAATTAAGGATCAGGAAAGTACCTTGGGTAAAGTCCCTAATTTGTGGTATTGGAGCACTCCCAGGGAGGTTGGCAGGCTGAGATCAAGGAGCTCTTAGTAATGCCAGAAAACTCCATGGGTATTTGCTTCCTCCTTCAGCACTTGGTAGAATTTATATTTTGGGTTTATGGTGATAAAGAAAGTACATAATGAATGAAAATTACATTGAATTGGTTGGTTTGTAAATGGATTTGTATTTTATTAATCTGTCTGCATAAACCTGGAAAATATTATGGGTAGATGTGAGACTTACCTTTTATTCAGTCTTTTGGACCCTGGTATAGGAAGCTGTAGCTCATTAACTGGACACCATTGGTATGAGAGAAACGGCTTTTGATTTTGAGTCTGACTCACAATTCTTTTTTTTTTTTGCTTTTGATTTTTTATTAGTTAAAAAAAAAATTACGAGAAGCACAAACATTCCCAACACATACACTCAGCAATTCACAGTATCATCACATAGTTGCATATTCATCATCATGATCATTTCCCACACATTTGCATCAATTCAGAAAAAGACAACAGAAAAATAAAACAAAAACAGGAAAAAAAAATTTACATACCATATCCCTTACCCCTCGCTTTCTTGACTCACAATTCTAATACACCTGCCAACTAGTTGTGTGATCTGGAGCAAGTCCCTTAATGTATATGAACCTATAAAAGAGGACTAATATCAGACTCAGAGAACGCAGGCTCTGGAGTCCAGTAAGCATGATTTTGAATCTTGACTTACTAGCTATGAGGTTTTAGAAGAGTCACTTAAACTTTAAGCCACGTTCTATCTTTCATAAAACAGAAAAAAAATAATACCCACCTCCTAGAGTTTTATAGAGGATTAAATGACAGCACCATGGCCCCTACCACTCCCTTGTCCCAGTACTGACCTCCAGAGATGAGATGACTAGATTCCAGGGAGAGGAGAAGTAAAGAAAACAAAGTAGACAGATAAGAGGCTCACACAGTTGAGTTTATGTGAGCATGAGGAAGAGCCTGATGCTGCCCTTGGACTGGTTTGCCCTCTGTTCATTCTGAGGATTAAAACTTGATCATATCATGCTCTTGATTCTAGCTGCCATCACCATGTCTGGCTGTCCAACATTTACCTAAGGTCAATTCCTGACTCTGTTATCTACTTTGGACACATTATTTACCTTCTCGAACTTTGGTTTCCTCATTTGTACAGTGGAGGTCATTAATAATAATAAAATAATAATAACAATAACAATAATAATAAAAATGTTTTGTGTGAATTAACTTATTTAATGCTTAGATAACTTTGAGATAAGTACTGTATTATCCATTTTACAGATAAGGAAACTGATGCACAGAGAGTTTAAGTAGCTTCTGCAAGGTCTGACAACTAGTGAATGATAGAAATAGATATTTGAATCTAAGCAGTGGAATCAAGAATCCATACTCTTAACTGCTTTTCTCTGTGCCTCTTTTCTAGGTACCAAAAAAGAAGGGAGGGATCATTTTTACTGGGGATGTGGGAGAGAAAGTCAAGAAGGTTTTCATTGAGATGAGTAAATTTTTATCCCAGGCAGAGGGAGCAGTGTGAACAAAGACCTGAAGGGGTGAAACAGCTTGCTGGATTGGGAAAGTACAAACAGTAACTACTGGTGTGGGCCGGCCATGTGTATGCCTTTTACTGTGGGAAAAAGCAGAACTGAGAGTGAGAGCAGTAAGAAACCATTGCATGGGTCTAGAATTTAAGCTGCCTTCTCAGAATGGAGTATTAGTTCCAGAAAGCTGCTGTTTTATGTCCATGTGAGGGAAGAAAGCATATGACAAGAGATAGCAGGGAGAGAAAGAGGCTATCCCGCCTTGTGACATTATCTTGTGGAAAGTTTGAAACCAGATAGGTAAGAAAATTTTTAGTGTCCTTATGGTAAAATGTGGGAAATTACAGTGGAAAGAATCAATGATATAATGTTTGTAAAGCTCTTAAAAGAGTGCTGGTATTCTCAAGTATGAGTGGGCAACTTGGCGTGCCCTCAGCCAGGGAGCTGGCCTTCCTTGTTCTGTGTCCCAGATGGGTGTGGCCATGAGGGGGGAGGGTGTTTGTGAGGGAATCTGCTCTGCTCAATTTGACTCAAGACAGCTGGGAGTTTTTCTTCCTATCTAAGGTTCCCTGCAGCTGCTACAAATAAACCTCATCCCTAGAGTCATTTGCAGTGCTCTCTGTAGTAGGGCATTGCAGTGAAGCCTTCCTTGGGGTCTGTTTGCCTCTCACTGGCTGCTGCAAAATATCTGTGTCCTGTCAAGTGATGGACCTTTGAGACGCCTGGTCTCACTCTGAGCCTCCTCTGTTCATCTGGAAGTGAATTTTGGGCTCACTCTAGAGCACAGGAAAGGTGGGTGCTCTCCTGGGTCTGTTGGTTCCTAAATTTAAATCTAGGCATTCTGACTATAGAGCTGTGCTCTAAACCCCTGAACCAAGTGCCAAGAAATACAAAAAAGCCCACCGTTCATGTCTCTTTGTTACTGTGCATGGCCTGGTCTTTGCCTGCAAGGAGCCACAAGTCATTTGAGCAAAGAGTCTGGATGTGCTTCTTTGAATCCACAGAGCTAGACAGAGGGGACCTAGGAAGCTTTTAGAGGCCTGAATACTGTGGAAGAGTTGGGGACAGTTTGAAAGAGAGATGGAGTTGGGGAGGAAGAAGTGAACTCATTAGTGCTCAGTATTAAGTCTGAGGGGTCTAAGGGAATACTGAATTACTATGCCTTTTCCTCAGAATTTGTTTTGTTTTGTTTTGGTTTTGTGTTACTATTCTAGACCTTGGGAACTGGGAGGAGTTGAAAGGAGAGGAAAGAACAAGGAGATTTCTTTGAAGGGAGCAGGCACATCCCTGCTTCCTATCTCCCACACTAGCCTGTGGTAGAAAGTAGATTTCACCATGTCTGTCAGTATCAATAATAGAGCTCCAATGCATTGAGCCCCAGTTGTGTGCTGGCTTCTGTGCTAGGTGCTTTATACACATTTTTGTCGTTAATCCTCACAGCTACTCAGGAAGGAAGGGAAATTGTCTCTATTTTATGAGTGCTGAAATAGAGACTCAGGGAGATTCAGAAGTTTGCCCAAAGCCCATGACCACGATATTAATCCAGGATTTCTTCTTGCTTTTTGTCCCATACCATGTACGACCTGAAGGGCTGTTCCTCTGGTCTGGCCTGGTTTGAGCTGGGGGCCTGGAAGGCCTAGAATCGGGCAAATGCAGCAGCCCTAACTAGTTGTATGATCACTGAATGAGTCAGTGATTGGGAAAGGTTAGGGATTGACCTCATACTGTAAGCTCTAAGGAGTAATGTCTGTTTAATGGGGATCTGTCTCTGTGTGTAACAGGGTGTGCCCATGTGTGCATGTATGCTTGTATGTGAAGAAGCATGTCTCCCCATTTGTGCAGGTTTTGCAGGCCTCAGTATGTCTGAGTATATCCAGGAGTGAACACATTCCCACATATGGGGATACAGGTGAGTGTGTTTATGAAATTTGTGGTTTGACTCCAGGCGCTAGAAGTTGGGCACATGAGGCCCTTGTCTCTAGAGGGCAGCATGGTGCAATAGAAAGAACCCTGGACTGAATTTGAAGCTAGAAGATAGACATGGGCTTTGGTATTGGGTCATTTACCCTTTCCGAGGTTTCTATTTCCTCATCTAACAGGTGAAGAAGTTGGGTGAAATGATCTCTTTTTGTGGTCTCTTATACCTTTACCATTCTGAGATTATTCATGGTACCTTAGGTTTCCCCTTTTTGCTCCACTAAAAATGAGACAGATACAAGGAAGGAGGAAAAAGTTTCTCTTTTATCCTTAGCTCCTATTTTGATCTGTGGCCTTGGGACTACTCAGTTATTCCTTTGGGGAAAGTTGATGGAACAAAGGAGGCAGAGCATTGCCTGGCATCAGGTCAGGAGAGCTGGGGGCCCAGATGATGTGGCTGAGTTCAGATAGCTGGTACTTGTTAGTTTGGTGTGGTTTGGGCTTGAGTTTGAGCTGAATGCCATTATCTGAGTTTGGATTTCACTGTGAGAGTATGGGGTGAGAAGTTGTTGCCTTCCAGCCTTTTTGGAGAGTAGAAGGGAAATGACCTCTCAATACTCTAAAGACAGGGTACAGCTCTTGCTCTTACCTTTTATCCCTTTGTGGGTTGTCTTAGCACACACTGAGAAATGGCCCAGAAGAGCCTAGGGAAGGTAGCTGGATGGGTTTTCACATTTGTGGAACTACCCTAGCTCAGTGCATTGTTTTTCTGTGAGCTGAGTTGGCCCACAGAAGCTCTTTTGGGGGAAGAGTAGTTTCAGGCTGGTTGCCTCAACTTTCCCTCCCTAATTACTTAGAGCTCATCTGATATGGGAACCTCTTTTGGCTATCTCAGTCCTTAAGTGGGATCATAGCAGGACTTTGTCTATTCTGTCTCATCAACTAGACTTCAGTTCCCTGTAATTTCTGAGTTTCGCTGGGTCACTAGGGAAAGAATGGGTGGTGTGTAGATTCACAGTACTGAGTTCTCAGACTGGTGGGGACTTTTCTCAGTTGGTTGGCCTTACATCAGTTCGGACCTGGGCTTTGGATATTAAGTGACCTACACTCTCCTCGGGCCAGAAAGTCCCTTACCTAAGCCCTATGTATCTAGGCATTTGGAACTCAAAGGTGTATCAGGCCTGGTCTCCACCTTTACAGAGGTTTTCGTCTAATGGGGGAGATGAGTGGGCCAATAGGCAGATGGGTAAAAAGTATAACAGAAGTGGTAAGTGCAGTGATAGGAATATGGGTAGAGAGTGTATGGGTATAAATCATCTAAGTTTTAAAATATTAATTTATTTCCAGTTCATTTCTGTAATGAGTGAGAATTGGCAAAAAACAGAGAGTCCATGTAAGCATGTCTGTTTTTGTGGGTACACTGCCTGTGCAACTTGGTAAGCTCAGAGTTACCTGATAAGCTAGTTCCTTCTGTAGCCAGGCTTGTGACATCTTCAAGGACCTTAAAGCAGAGTCCTTGCGAGACCCAAGGTTCCCTATTTGCAAAAGAGGAGTGGCCCTTCTGGGAAGATGATGTCCAAGCTAGATGCTCAGGAAATGTTTTGTGTGAGTGTGGGTAGGCGTACTTGTCAGTGTGCATGGGCACAAGCCCAAGTGTGCTTATGACAGCAGCCAGTAGTCTGTCCCCAGCACCACTGAGCATCTTAAGGTAGTCTTAAGGGGCTAGACCTGGACTTAGCACCTACTAGGTTGCAAGCAGGCAGGCAGGCTATAGGCAGATCCCAGGGCAGGCCTGAGGCCTCCCCAGTGGTGTGTTTGCTGTGCCTAATTACCCAGCAGTTGTTTAACTATGCAAGCTGCATGCCTGCCTTTATTGCACTGTGATTGCAGAGCTGCCTGTGGGGAGTGTAATAAAAAGATATAAAATGCCCATTATCTGTCTGACGCCCTCCTCCTGGACTGTGGGTGTTTGTGTTTTATTTTATTTTTATGGCTCAGGAGAAGCTCTCCAGGAAGGAAAGGGAGGGAAGAAGAAGGAGGGGAAGGGAGGCCCTACAAGAATTGGGGGCTGGGAAATTGAAGAGCTCCTTCATACTTTGGTCAGGAAGGGCTCTTCCAAGGATAGGGGAGAAATGCAACTAACAGATCTGTGGGGTCAGGATAGGGCACTCAGGAAATAAGGTCTAGATCTTTCCCTTCCCATCCACCTGCAAGTCCTACAGCTTCTGTGCCCACTCACCCTACACCAGCTTCCTCCTTGCATGCTGGCCCTCTGCCTTAGGGCAGTCTGTTCAGGGTTCTGAGAATGGTCTGTGAAAATGGTTGGTCCTTCCCAACTTGGTTCTTTACTAGTTTTGATGACTTGGTTTGCCTACTGGTCCAGTAGAACACCTTGGCTTCCTTTGGGGCACATACTGTGGGCACTCTCACCTGCTCCTGTTGCACTACTGAAGCCTTTCACCCCTACACCTTCAACTTCCCTTTTCTTATTAACCACAGCAATATGTTTAGGCTGAGCTTATCCAAGAATTCACTGGTTCTTAGGGAAACCCACTAGACTGGGAGAGGGAACAAAATTAATATAGTTTGAGCACCTGCCCTATGTCAAATAGAACCTGCATAAGGCACTGAGATCAGCGAACAGACAAGCACCTTACCCTTGAAGAGCTCACACTGTGTAAGCTGACTAGCAGAGTGCCTAGTTCACGGTAGGTATTCAATAAATATTTGTCAAATGGGACTGAATTTAGCACTGAATTCAACATTCTTCACTCATGTATTCATTTTCATTCAGTAAATGGCTATTGAACACCTATTGGGCCAGGTACTCTGCCAAGCACTGGGGTAAAAATAGCGAGGAATATAGAGAGAATCTCAGCCTTCAAAGGTCAGTAGAGTTTATTGGAAGAATTTAGACTCTGGATACTGACTCAAAAAACAAACAAACATGCCCTTTCAGCTATGACGTTTCTCATGCCTTAACCATCAAATCCCTAACTATCCCATACTGATCATGTCACCTCTCTACTTTGAAAAATCTTAACGTCTACTGAATGAAGTACAAGTTATTTAACCTAAGTCCTCTTACCAACAGGAATGCCTATCTCCAACTCTGCCAAGATAGCCTATATGATCCATCTCCAAACCTTATTCATATTCGTTTCGTTTGCCTAGAATGCTCTTTGCAACATTCCTGCCTAGTGAATTCCCATGTATCCTTCAAGATCCAGCTCTTCTTACATCCTCTGTGAAGCCTTTTCCAGTGTTCCAGTGGGAGCTCCCTCCCTCTTCAGACACTCAGATTGAGTGCCAGGCACTGTGCTAGAGTCTTCCCTAACTTTCTCACAGTTGGTGAGCCTCCTGTGAGCTCCTTGCACTTCTACCGTATTACACTTTTTTTAACAGTTTTATTGAGATTTAATTAACATATCATACAATTCACCTACTTAAAGTGTACAATTCAGTGTATTTTAGTATTCACAAGGTTGTGCAACCATCACCACACTCCAAGTCAGGGCATTTTGTCCTCTGTAAAAAGAAATTCCATTAGCAGTGTAGTCACTCGTCATTTCTTCCAACCCCTCCCTCCTAGCCCTAAGCAACCACTAATCTATTTTCTGCCTCTATAAATTTGCCAATATATTCTGGACATTATGTATTTTTTGTGAATGGCTTCTTTAACTTAGCATGTTTTCAAGGTTCATCCATATTGTACCATGAATTAGTACTCCATTTCTTTTTATTGCTGAATAATAGTTCATTATATGGGTATACCACACTTATTTATCAGCTCATCAGTTGAAGGATTTGGTTGTTTCTGTTTTGGGGCTGTTATGAATAAAGCTGCTATGAACATTCATGTACAAGTTTACTTTATTGTTTTTGCCTTTTTTTTTTTTACACTATCTGTCTTTCCTATTGATTATGATCTCCATGAGAGTAGGGATCACATCTGTATTGTTCACAGCTGTATCCCCACCACTTAGCAGGTGGTTCACACTCAGTGAATGCCAGTGAATAGATAAAGGCATGCTTTCTAATTCTCTTTCCCCCTCAGGACATAATAGCAAATTGTTATCACCTCTTTTAATCCCACAGCCCTTTCTGCTGTAGGTATAACTGTATACACATATCTGCCACTTCTGCAGAAGCATAATCCCTCATTAGTGTTTTGGACCATGTTCTTTTCATCCCATTTATGGGTCCTCTGGTTTACATCTTTGCCCAGTAACAATTGATCTAGGACATTTTCTTGAGTTTAGACACTGGGACAGAAACTGACTCCATCCTTCCTTCTCCTTCCCTATTTTCCCAAGGGCTTATGGATTGTCTGATGCTCGAAGTGCTGAATCTGTGGGAGGATCTTTGGGGAAGGGTTGGATTGAGTGACCTCCTGACTCGAGGCTGGGCTGGCTTTGAGAGAGCTCCAGTTGCCTGGGCATCTGGGACTTCTGAAGAGTAGCAGAGGCTGCTCCTGCTGTTCAAGTTAGCAGCATATATGAACCAGGTCTGTGGAAGAAGAGGAATTTCTAGAACCACTGGCCTTCTGAGAGATTAGTAAAGCCAGTATTTCTCTTTTCTTTGCACTTATTCACCCTAATAGTTTGAGCCCATAATTAGAATTGGGCTTTATTAGACTAATTAGGAGGTAGGAGTGATGGCAGGAGGGCATGTGGAGATGCATCAGGGTGGTGGGCAGTAAGTCTAGGGTAATAGACTTGTTCCATAATAAGGTGGTCTGGAAGTCTGACTAGGTAGCTGGGCCCTCTCCTTCCCCTCCTCTCTACTCCCATCACTCCTTGAAGTGGCCTTCACACTTTGCCGTCCTTGTCCTCGATGCTGGCAGCGGCACTGGGATATGGGGGACTCGAGGGAGGGAGGAGACCCCACCCGGAGCTTCATTGCGTATGCACGCGCCGTCCAGCCTGGCGGCATGATTACCTTGCGGAGAAATCCGTCCAGGCGCAGGGCTGCTGATAGCAATCATTGATTAAGAGGGTAATTGTCCTGAAAATTCAGATTGATCAGAAGGCAGAAATGATAACTTGTGTAACTGTGTTTAAAGCCACGTACTGTCAATAGAAGAGACTGAGATGTATCGCTTCAAGAGGGGGGCAGAACGGATGGGTGTGTGCGGGCGGGCGGGTGCTGCCATCCTTCTCTCAGGGCTGAGCAGGATGTTTCTTGTCAGTAACCTGGACTATTGGAGATTCAATCACTTTTATCTCCCCCTCTCTCTCTCAATCCAAATGCCTTTTCATATTAGGAAATTAGAATCGGCCCTGCTCATGCAAGATTTATTAGCTCTGCTGAGCAAGTCGCACCAAAGAGTAAATGATTTTGCTTTGCTGGAGCTTTTTACACATTAGGACCCAACTTCTCTTTCTCTGCTCTAAGCTCCTGACTACCTGGAGGAGTGGGCTCTAGAGCCAGGTTCTCAGGAATGAGGTTTCAAAGTCTAGTTTTAGGGAAAAAGCATCACTCAGGTCTAGCTTCTTGATCTTCCAGAGACTCTTTTGTGTCTGATTTACTTCCTTCTATCTGGTTCTCTGAGGAGGAGGACCAAGCCTCCTGAGAAGATGGAGCTTATCGCTTAGATTTGGGTAACATGGTGGAGGGTTACCTTGGGAGGAAGGGCTCAGAGAGAGCTGAAAGTGTTAGAGAAAGCAAGAAGACTAGGGGAGAAGCCAGGGAGTGTATTGGGTAAGGATTAGTAGTAGAGACAGAGGACAGAACAGCTGTCATGACTTCTTTTCATATAGCCCGGGACTGTCAGGGGTGGGGCTATAAGGTCTGGTTTGCCTTTCTAAGTCCCTCAGGAGGCTATCCAGGAAGTTGCCTGGGAGTTTACAGCGCAGAAGCTATTTAGAACAAGGCCAAGGGTGTGTGGGTCTGCTAGCTACTTTTTTTAAGAGAGCTGTAGGGTTGACTCTGGCTGAGGCTGTCCAGCCTGTTAGCAGTGCAGACTCTTAGGGCAGGGCCTGGGATCCATGGTTCAGGAGCCTTATTTTGATCTTGGGCTCAGAGGCAATGTGGACCTGTGTGACCAGCTGGACATAGCATACCCTAAAGGCCAGGGTACCACTGAGTCAGCTTGGTTGTGGGGAGGATCATGGCCCTTTGCTGAGACTGTATGATTTCTTCTCCTTTTCTTTCCTCTTCAGTACCCACCCCCTTGGGATACTTGGAGCATAGAAAAACATCAGTTACTGTCATTCTTTCACACCCTCTTGCAGGGGTTTGAGCATGGAGAGTCCTTTTGTAGGGGCTGAGGGAAACTTAGCAGAACTTCTGGATTTTTGTGAGAGGGATACAATCCCAAGGACTATCTGCTACCTACTTTAGAGAGAGGGAGGAGGGGCTTTTGGAAGAAAGAATCTGGCAACCTGGAATATATCCAAGATATTTCCTATATGGGACTTATCTCTAAGCCGGTCACCAGGCCAGTTTTCTATTGAGGGTCTGCTTCAGGCCCTTCCTGTTCACTACTGGTCTCTGTCCTTGGAAGAGCATTGATGTTCCTGGAAGATTCCTCTTACCAGGCTGGATTGGCCAGGGCAGACCTTCCTTCTGCATACTGCCTCTCCCACTTCTGCCCCCACTCGCCACTTTGAGTGTGCTGAGATTAGGGTGGTCCAGAGAGAACAGTGCACTCCCATCTTTCCCTGCTCTGATATATTGTGAAGGGAGTAAGTGGGCCGAGGGCCAACTGAGTGTCCTGGTGTGGAATACTTTGCCCCTACCTCTGAGCTAGGCCTGCAGGCAGCCTAGGAATGCTTTGCAATCCAGAGGAAAGGTAGAGTTAAGTATATTTGGCTTAGTCTTGTGCTAGGGCTGGTTTGGGCGAAGTTGGGAAAGACTGAATGTGCCATAGGCAACTTGAACCTGGGAAAAGAATTCAGAAGACAGTCCCAGTGGAGTGAGAGAGCCAGCCAACCCAGTCATTGCCTACCAGAACCCAAAAGAGTGACTGACTTCTCCCAAGTTTGTGAGGAAGTATGCTCTGAAGACCAGCCTGGGAGGGCATCAGGTCATTGTGTTAGGGCTAGGGCTGGGGCCTAATGGAGCTTATTTTCCCTGTGATGCCTTGCTGATATAATTGTGGGGTATGGACCACATTTCTGCTTTTGCAAGCCTGAGAGATGCCCGTTTTTATCGTCTAGGTGAGCTCCTGGGACTAGGGGCCATTGTTTGGGCCATCTGGAGCCTTAAGTCTGGAAGAGGGGCCGGACGGTTTTCAGGAATGAAGCCCAAATCTACCCTCTGTGTTAAATTATTTCCCGTTCTGCCAAAAGAACCGGGAAGGGAGTAGGAATTGGGTTTAAGGGAACAGCTCTGGTGAAGATTTAGACAAGCTTATTCTACCCCTTGCTAAACCCATTTTCCTGCCCCTTCTTGTGCCTAGACCCAGCCCTACTGCCAAGGGCCAGGTTGGTTCCCTGGGCCTGGTAGGGAGTCTCGAAGAAAACCAGGAGACTTATTTTCACTGGGGTTTGATCTAAAGCAGAGTAGGAAGGGAAGAAAAGAATTTGAACAAAAGTACAGGCAGGAAGAAGCTGTTAACGAGCCTTTCTTTCTCTTTGGGGACCGAACAGAGCACATAGCGGGGTGCAGCTGCCAGCTCTCCTCAGAGCGGCTCTCTAAGGTAGCTGTAGTCTCTGGCCGCTGCCTGCTCTTGCTTCTCTCTCCTTTTTTCCCTCTCCTCTTTCTCAGCTCTCTCTATTATAGGGACTTGCTCCAGCTCTTTCTCTCTCTTCTGTCTCTCCTTTTGTTCTCTCTTTGTCTATTTATCACACTGTGAAGGTTGAAAGAGATGTTATTAATCTGGGAGAATGAAGGCAGGATTAGTGGTATGAATCGGATTTTGAGAGGTGTAATGATAGAAAGACTCGCTCGGCTGGCGGCCTGCGTGAGCTTGATAAATGGGGAGCACTCCAGACTGACTCGCGCCTTCCTCCGCGCTGTGCGCCCTGCCTGCTGGGGCGTGCCGCGCTCTCAGATCTGCCAGCCGGCCCACCCCGCTCCTACCTGAACCGGAGCAAAAAGCCAAGGGTAAAGCAGACACAAATATCTCCCATTGCACTTGGAGACATCATTGCTTTTAGCACCCTTTTCAAGTGGAGGCCTGTCGAGTTCTCAAAGAACTGTGGGCAGAGGGAGTGGGAACCCAGATTTCAGGCTGGAGTAGTATCTGCCAGCCTCCATGGCCAGTGAGAGTGGAGTTTCCCTCCTGCCCCTGAAATGGATGTCAGGGTCACGGAAAGATAAGCCACTCCCTGCATCAATCCAGTAAGAGTACTAGACCATATGTAATACGTAGTTAAGCAAAGTGTTGTTAGAAGAACTGCATGTGGAGGTCAGGGTAAGACATGAAGATGGAAGAAGGGAAACCAGAGAGGGGTCCCTGAAAGTTGTGTCCTGGCAGACAGGATTCAGAGAGGGTAGAGCAAGGTGATTGTTTGGGGATAGGGTAGGATGGGTGGGAGGAATAGCATAATCAAAAACATGGAGCAGAAATAAGCCTGACTCCTATGGGTAGTTGAAGAGCCTCAGATCAGGAACGGACCTAAGAAATCAAGTAATTAAGCCCCTCACTTTCCAGTTGAGGAAACTGAGGCCCAAAGAATAGAATTTCCAACTTCTGAAATCTTGTTGCTTAGTCTGAAGTTGCATCTTTCCAGTCGTGTTGGAGCTTTATCATAAGCGTTTTCCCCCTTCTCTACTCTGTGACTTTGATCACATCCTTTCAGCCTCCATCTTTGCAATGGGAAGAGGAAGCCTCTGTCTAGTCTCTTTCTGTGATCCACCACTCATTTAACTGGCCACTGGGCCCGAAGTGTCACAGAGTCCCAGACAATATTCTGGCTTTAGACTATTGCTACTTAGTCTCCAGCCCCTTTCCCCTTTCCCTTGTCCTCCTCATATTCCTGTCACCCCACCCCACCTCTAGTCCGTGTGGGAAGTCCTGTCCCAGCCAGCCATCTGCTGCTTATGTGGAGAAGATGAACACTAAGCAGTACACCTCATTCTGGGCTTTGGATGCCTCTGGGCCTGGGCACTTTGCTCCTTTGTATCACTGCTACAGTTCTCTCTAATCACTCTCTATAGCAGTTACTGGTTTCTGTCTCTATTTCCCCTCAAAGGGCTGTGAGTTCTGTGAGGGCAGAGTCTACCTGTGATTCCATTCGACTTTCCAGGGTCTAGCAGGCATTCAGTGAATGTGTGAATTTTCAGTGAATGAATGAGTGAGTACTGTTTCTTCTCCTTCCAAATAGAAAAAAGCCTTGATTTTCTTTTAGTTTTTCACAGGCCTGGCTACCCTTAGGAATAGGAAGGGGTAAGTGCAAATGAACAGAATTTTTACATTGGTAGAATACCCCAAGATCACAGAACGTGATAGCCTTGAATGGCTTCCTGTGTTCCTTTGGAAAAGGTGCAAAACCCTCATCGTGTCCACATCTCCTGCCTTCCTTATTAGCCACATGTCATGCCTGTTTTCTGTGCTCCAGGAACCCTAGCCTTGATTTGATTCTTTCCAAGTGCTGTGTTATAATTTGCCTATGGGCCTTACCTCCTACTCACCCCTGCCCATCAGTCAGTTTCTGCTTACCTGTCCTCAGAGAAGCTTTTCCCAACTAGGTTGGGTTTCCCTCTTCAGCCTACATTTTTTCTTCTGCCCTCATTATAACTGTTACTTCACGATCATTTATGTTGCTATTTGTATGCTTTCTCTAATAGACTGTAAACTCTTTGAGGACTTGAGTCTGTATTACTGATTGCATATAGCCTGGCACATAATAAGCATTTGGTGTGAATGAGTCAACATAACTCCAAAGTGAAGATCAAGTTAATAGAAGGAGGTATAGGGGCCAGGATGTTGGGCCTGCCCCAGAGAGAAGGTTCTTTGGTCCTTAGCTCTGGAAGCTGTAGTGTTCAACCTTTCCTCTCTCAGCCTTTCTATTTTTTTCTTCCAAACATCACAGAAGAGAAGGCCATATCTGGTTCTAAAGGCTCTTACCTCTCTTCCTGGGTGATCTTATCTACTTCCACAGTCTCATGTATACCCCCACCCCTTCCCATATGTTTTCTTAGGACTTTCTTGTCTCAGCTCAGACTACTGAGCTCCTGGCCCTCATGCCTACCTTCACTCGCCATTCCACCTAGGATATCTTACTGATGTCATCTTGGTCCTTCTCCTGATTTTTCTCCGTGGTTTTGCAAGTGTGTTTATGTGCCTCTCCTTCCAGCCTTGGAGCTCCTTGAGGGGAGTGGCCTGGTCTACTTATCTCTATATCTCTAGCACCCAGCACAGGGGCTTGGCACTTGATAGTTATTCAGTAAGCAAGCCAATGAAGAAAGGTGTGGGTGGGAAGGTCTTTTATGAATGTCTTGAGCAGCCTTCTCATTTTTCCCAGAGAGAAAAAAGAGTGAATGCGTATGTGCTATGTACAAGCATGCACATCCCTTCCTGTATGAGAAGTGGGCGGGTGGAGGTGGGGGTGGTGTCACATACTCAGTAAAGGATTATATTTTAATTTGGAAAGCACTTTAGAAACTTAAAGTGCTTTGCCTAAGTGCTGACTGCTATTAGTGTCTCCTTTTTATTAAGAAAAAGGACATGATTTTTCTCTTTCATCTTCAGGCCTGTCCAACTTCTGAGAGTCAAACTTAGCAAAATGCCTGCCCCTCACTGAGGACTAGTAACATGCCAAGTTCAAAGCTTTGGACTTGAAACGCAAAATTCTGCTTTGCAGGCTGGTTATGACACCCCTGAAGGGATTAGCCCTAACAGCGCAGTATCAGGAAGGGGGGTGGGAGAGGCAGGGTCATTTAGCGTGGTTCAAGCTGCAATTCCAAAATCTTCCTCTCTCCATATAGGCCTGGGTGGGAGGCAACAAGAACTTTGACCCTTAAGTTTCAGGGGGATTAGGGGAAAACCCCAGTAGTTATCCAGAACAGATTTGTCATGTGATACGAAGGGCCAGACTTCAGAGAGAGGACTGAGGACAAATGACCACAGGAAGAATTGGGTTTGTTCAGCTGCTGGACCTGGTGATGTTAAGAGCTATCACCAGAAAGGGATAGGCCAGTCTGTACAGCAGAAGCAGGAGGAATTCTGGTCTAGTTGGCCTTAGCAGGAACTTGCTTTGTGTTTCGCAACCTGTTTGAGGGTCTTGCTAGTTTGAAGGAAAGGCAATTGTCTCTCCCCATAGAGATGGTTTGGTGCTGTGATGGCAAGAGTCTGGAACATCCAGCTGAGACTTGTAATTGGGCCTTTTTGTGTGGCCTCTGCCCCAGGCTCTTTCCTGAGCAACCATAAGACTAACAGACCCCCTGGTCTCAATCTGGACCATCTCGATCAGCCCTGAATGCTGAAGACTGTCCACGGTTGAGGCACTGGGGAGGTGGAGGCTTTTGCCCCATAGTACTAGTCTTCTGCAATCCCCATCTCTTAATTGGGTTCCTATCTGGGGGAGCTCAGGCAGGTGTGGGGTGGTAGGGTGGGGGTGGGAGAGAACATTTGAGCTTTCTATCTTAACTGAATTTCCATACCTCCTGTTGTTAATTATAGAGATGTAATAATGCGATTAGTGCACGATTAAAAAAAATCCCTGATATGATTACCATGGATTTAATATCACATGATATATCATTATATCCTTATGCAGTGACAGATGTAATTGAAATACACTTATTGGAGCCGGGGGTGATGTTTCATTCAATCCCTAGCACCTTGGGGAGAAAAGAGCTGGCTAAAAAGAAGCAATGGGAGAGGAAATTGTAATGAAAACAAAGAAAATTTGCTTTGTAGCTTTCACCTTGGGCGGTTGGCTTAGACTGACCTGCAGCCATGGATTCTAATGCCACAGCATGTGGCATCCCAGATAGGCCAACCTCCTCTGCTGGGGCTGAGGCAGCATGGCTCACCAGGTTCTTCTCTTGCTCTTGTCCCAGAAACCTCAGTGTCCCTAAGTACCCTCTGACTCAGCAATGAAGCAAGGGCTCTGGGAACAGTGAGGAGATTATTCCACCTGGAAAATACAGTCAAGACCCTATTGGGATCAAACTAAACTGGCAGCCATCCTGTCCTCACAGGACCCCTAGTGCCAGATATGGAACCCAGACTGTGACACAACCCCTGCCTTTGCTGTGGTGGTGGACCAGTACCCTAGAGGCAGCTGTCCTGTTGTAGGCAGTGAGTAATAAGGTTATGTACATGGAGAGGATAATTATCTCACTCAAGTTCTGCTGATGGACAGAGGCAGCAGCTGCTCTGGAGCCCCTGGAGTGTGTTGGTACCTCTGTGCATATAACAGAACCACCAGCTAAGAGTGAAATAAGTGGCTTGTGTCACCTGATGCAAGTGTCCATCGTTTTGCTACTGTAGCTGTGCTGGCCAAGCCTCTGCTGGGCCAGGGGTGGGGGTTGGGGTAATGCATGAGACTGAAGGGTTCAGAAAAAGAGAAGAAGGCAGAAACAGTCTCCCTTTCTTAACACAGGCACCTGAGCCCCTAGTTCCAAGGATGGCTGTAGGGGGGTTGCTGTTTTTTTGGGCAGGATCAACAGTGGTTCCTGAAAAAGACACAGTGAGATTGGTGAGGATGGCAGCTCTGAAAACCAGGCCTTTTTGCCTGACAGAATTATACCCAAAGAGGTGTTTTTCCTTTCCTTTCCTTCCATCTCCTCCCTTCCCCTTTCCTCAATGGAGATCATTCAGAGAAACATCACATACAGCACCTGCCCTAAAGAATCAGCATAATGATGTAACAGATTTATAAACCGAATTAATGTTAGACAAGCTATGAAAGAAGTCTGTTCAGTGTATGGGTGGGTCTAAAAGAGGGGGTGAGTTAGGAAAGATTTTGCAAAGGAAGGTACTTTGGAGTTTGAATGTTAAAAAAGAAGTATGTGTTCATTAGGAAAAAAGAAGAAGGGTATTTTAGGCAGGCTAGATTGCTTGAGGAAGACATGAAGGCATAAAATAATCACAGGACTCGGTGGGCAGTGAGAAAGAAATTGACGTTGATCCCACCTTGCTGGCTTGGTAGACTGGGTAGATGGTAATATCTTTCACTGGGATTTGGAAACCCAGGAGAGGGAGCAGTTTGGAGAAGAAGATGGTGAAATGGGTTTTAAACTTATCAAGAATGAAGTGCCTGTGACATCCAGGTAGAAATGCCATGTAGATAATAGAATATTTATGTTTGACACTCAGGTGGTGGCAATAAGTACAGATTTGGGAGTAATAGAGGTTGAAGACAAGGGAGTTGAGGAAATCATCCCGGGGGAGTGATAAAGTTTAGGGGAGAGAAAAAAAAGAGAGGGCTTGTAAGCATACACAGGGGATGGCCTAATGCAGAAGTGATTACAAAGAAAACAGAGAGAGAGGAAAACTGGAAGAGTGGAATGTGGAAGAAAAACAAAGGAGAAGTGTTTCAGAGATGGAGTGGGCTAGAGAGTGGCCAAACAGGTGCGAACCTGAAACTATCCATAGAGGTGGGCAAGATGAAAAGGATTATTGACCTTCACAGGAGAGGTAGCGTTGGCAACCAGACTGCTGTCAGTTAAGGAGTAATGGGGAAGATGAGTAAATGGAGGTGACTAGAGACAACTTTGAGAAGTTTGGTTATTAACAGAACAGGCAGTAGCTGGATGGGGATGTGGAATGAATGGAGGATTTTTTTTTTTTAAACAATAATCTAATACAGATATAGCTTTCTGTGAGCCAGGCTGTTTTAAGTACTATACATACAATAACTTATTTAATTTTCATATTCAACTCTATGGGGTAGGAACTGTTATTAGCTCCATTTTACAAAGGAAAAAACAGAGACACAGAGAAGTAATATAGAGCTGATAGAGATTTGGGCATCTTTAAATGCTAATGGAAAGGAGCCAGCAGAGTCAAAGAGGTTAAGGATCTAGAAAAAAGGGAATACAAGATGGAGCGAGGCCCTGAAGATGTAGAAAGGGGGTGAGATACACAGCGTTTTAAGTAAAGAGATTGACCTTAGACAGGAAGTGAAGTATCTCCTCTGTTACAACTAGGGCTGAAGGAACAGGTGAGTGAGGCCACAAATGCATTTGTAGATGTGGAGCATGCAGTTGATAGAGTTCTGCTAAGTGGCTTCATTATCTTTGTAAAAGTAGAAGAGGAGGAAGGATTGTTGGATAACATTGAGGGCTGCTAAGGTTATCTCTACTTGAATCTCTGCTGGGTACTTGCCACACATAAAAGTGATTTTCTCCAGTGTCACTTAGCTCAAGAGCAAGTGTGGAGAAAAAGTGAGTCATGGTTGGGGGTTTTGCAGGGAAGGTATGCTAGGATAAGTGGTCAAGAATGTTGATTTTTGGTGTATAGGTGGTTGAAGTGATAGGCTCAAGGGTCCAGGCTTGGTAGAAAAGGGATTGAGGCCAAAAAGGGATTGACAGATTGTGTGTGTGGTAGGGTGGGGATACAGTTGTAGATGGAGAGAAGTTACAAAAGCAGGAAATATAGGAGGCTGAGGTCAGAGTAGAACCTGTCATTGCGATATTTCAAAGGGAAAGCAGTTTCAAGATCTAGAGTGTGACTATGGTAATAGATGGTTGAAGTATGTAGAGGAGGTCTGCTAGCACAAGAAGTTGAGAAAGAGGCAAGGTTCATGGGTGGTTGATCCTGTAGATACCGAAGTTACCCAGAGTGAAGAAGTCTTGGCATGAAGTCCCCAAGGGAGAGGCAGAACAGTTTATATAGGCAGTGGGAGTGAAGAAGTTTTTTAGGTGTTTGCAGAGTATATCCAAAAGTGAGTAGGTATTGGTTTTCCAGTTAGCATTGCTGCATAACAAATCACCCCAGAACTTGATGACTTAAAACAACAACAGATATTTTATTATCTTATGGTTTCTGCTGGTCAGGAATTCAGGTAGGGCTTGGCTAGGTGGTTCTGGCTCCTTCTTATGTGGTTGTAGTTAGACAGCAACTGGAGCTGCAACAGTGTGTGTCTGGAGCATCTGAGAGATGGCTATGCATCTCTGTTTCCTCACCCAGTCACATAGCTTTTCTACATGGTCTCTCTGCATGGACTCTTTGGGCTTCCTCAACATGGCCACCTCAGAGCAGCCTGAATGCTTATATGACAGCTCAGGGTTCCAAGGCAAGGTTCCAGTGGGGTGAATGAGGTAGGACCTGCTCACCTTTTCTGAAATAACCTTGAAATAACATAGTGTTACATCTGCCTTACTCTTTTGGTTGAGATAGTCACAAAAGCCCACCCTTTTTCAAGAGGGAGGGACATAGATTCCAGCTCTTGATAGCAGATGTGTCAGAGTCACAGTTAAGAGCATGGTGGGGTGAGAGGTAATATTGGGACCATCACTGGAAAATACGATCTACCACAATTGGTGTTAGGTTGAGGCTGGAAAAAGGAGAGGGAGTCATTTTCTCAAAGGAATTGCATATTGCAGGTTCCTAGCATAACCCCAAGTATATCCAGGTATGGCACTGAGGTGGAATGTCCCTGGGTGAAGGTATGCCTGGGAGAAGGTACTATTATCCTATTTTGCAGTACAGGAAATTGAGGCTTAGTATGATTTAATAACTTGTCCAAATATAGTGCTAATAAGTGGCAGAATTAGGAATCATGTCCAGGTTTGTCTGACTCTTGAGCCCTGAGCATACTTTCTTTGAGATATGGGCTGCTGGGTATGTTCTCAGTACTCATGGCATGTGCCATCCTAATATTTCTGGTGGTCTAGGTACTTTTTCTCAGTTAGAGAAAAAGGTATTATTTCTGCCTGTTGAACCTTCTCTCCCCCACCCCCCTAGAGGGTCACTTTTGCTGCTTCATCTCTGTTGAGTGTTTAATGAGGATGGCAGGTGATTTGATTTGGTTCCTAGTCTGGTCAGTTAGCCATGGGCCCACAGAGTAACAGGTCATCTAGGATTATGGCTAAACATCAGCCTCTTTACATGCAGGTTGGATGCTGGTGCCAGCTTGGAAGCTCTGGGTTTCCTAGAAGTTGCAGAGCAGTCTGTGCTTCTTTCTGCAGTCTGAGTTGGGTCATAGCTCATTAGCCCAGCCACAGCCCTGCCCACTTAGTGTCCATCCTGCTTTCAAGGACCTGGTAGGTAGTATATGGGTGGGCAGAGACACAGCTGTTGATACCTCTTCTTTCCTCTTTAAAGGGTCTGATGCTGCTGCCGATGAGGGCTACTTCATCTATTAAACCCAATACACTTGTCGCAGCTGCTAAGCCCTCATAAGCCGCCGGGCGCCGTGTTTGTGATGGGACTGACAGTGCATGGAGGAGGCTGATTATACACGATTCCATTTCATGGGCCCAGCAATGTAATTTCACAGGGCGATCAGCGTTTGCATGTAATAGCAGGCTGTGCTGAGGTGTCAGAATATTAAAGGCGCTAATGGCAAAGCTCCCTGTTACACAGGGGGCCACCCGCCTCGCCTGTAGCAGGGCTGTGTGGCGAGCTCGTCGCAGATGGCTGGCCACTAAGCTAATGGGGCAGCAGCCAAGGCAGACAGAGCCACGAGAGGGGAGAGCCAGCCAGGAGCAGCTCAACACCTGCTTCCCTGCGTATGGAAATTACAGCAACCCATGGGAAGAGGAGTGTGCATATCTGCCTGGCCCAGGGGTGAGGTGGGCTGGTTTGGTGGACCCAGCATCCTTCACCTCTAACTCTATCGGCCCCTGTGGTCAGGTATACGCTTGCTGTTGGTATATAGAATTGGGAAGCAGCACCTCTACCTGCTGCCTGCATTGGCTGCCCTAGACACACCTAAACCATTGCCTGTACTATGACCAAGTTTGCTCCTGCCATCCTCCTTTGTCCTTGCTGGGTCATCTGACTCAAATGGCATCCTCCCTTTTCATGGGTCAAATCCTGCCAACTGTCCAGTACCATTCCTCCCCAGGAAGCTTACCTAGTCTCCTCCTACCCCACTTGGGCTGGCCCGTTAGCCTCCCTGATCCTCCTGCTCTGAGCATTCCCTGAGTACCTGTCTTGACTTCTCAGCTAGGATCCCTGAGACCTAGTCCACATCACCCTGCCCTGAACTGGGAAGGACTCTGTTGAGATTCACAGACAGATGTGCTCTTGAAGGAGGATGTCTGGAGGAAGTAGGGAATTGAAGGTTGAACAGGATAACAAGAGGGAGAGTCTGGGGCAGCTAGGTTGTGCACATATATGTGGTCTGGCATCAGGATGGTGTATATGTCTGGGGGAGGGGGTACTGGAGTGGAATGACTTTTAGAAATGTGTGCTAGGATGGTGAGAGTATGGGTACAGGTGCAGAGGGGCAACAGGTGCAAGATCCAAATTGCTATGGAACCTTCTGTGTACTCTGGGTGGCTGTCTATGTCTGCTAGCTGTGCCTTAGGGGTACCCAAGGTGACAGGAGTTGAGGGGATTTTGGGGTGCTGTGCCTAAGGTGGTTCTGTGAAGCTGGTGGTCATGTCAGAAGGTTCAGCTCTGCAGGGGTGTGTGATAATACCTGGGGGAGACATGTCAGGGTTCTCAGCAGGGGCCATAGAAAAAACCCAGGCTGAAGGAGAGCAGTTTTAATGAATCATTTTTAATATCATTTTGGACTTTGGCTGGTATGTGAAGGCCCCGCTGGAAGCAGCATTTGTAAAAATTAAATCCCTCTTATTAGGAGCTTGGCAGACCTGTGTGCATGCACTGCTCCCTTACCCCTGCCCTGTGCCCCCCTGAGGAAGTGCTGGATGAGGCCATGTCACAGCAGCAATTGGTTATCATGCCTTATCTAGGAATATGAAACTGTGCGGCATGACACCCGTGGCCGCGGTAGAGACGCCAATTCATCTCGCCCTCACTCTGACAAGCTAGGCTGCCCTTCCTAAAAGGCATCTGTCAGGCGGGACTGGGGAACTGGGACTGCCGCCTGGCCCAGCCCTCTGTTTCCTGCATGGATTCCAACTTGCCCTGGTCTTGCCCGGCCCTCCTGGGCTCTGCTGCCTTCCATCCCCCTTCCACACGTCCCAGCCTGTAGTAGATCTTGGGGAGCCATAATTACAATAATAATCTAATCATGGTGACACGTTGGGGCAAACATCTAATGTTATCTGAAGTGGTCTTCCCGCTTAGCTTAGCTGCGATAAGACTCAGGATGACGTGCAGATAACGTTGAGCTGCCCTGTCCCTGAGCTGTGAACAGAGCAGAGGGGCCCCAGCAGCTCTGCTGCCCGCCCGCTGCTTTAAGCCGGGAAGCGGCAGCACCTGCTAATGCAAGTGTTTAATATTTGATGGGCTGGGATAAAGCAGGATCACCTTCGAATTGAATTGAGTGTCAGCCGAGAATCTATTACTGAAATTCGGGTGTGATTTGACAGCAAAGTAGACGATGTTATTCTTCACTAGTTACTGCAATCTTCTCTCCGACATCACTTAAATATTTTTTTCTTTGCTTGAGTAAACACACATTATCCTTCCTTTTTCCCCCTTCCTTCCCTTTTTCCTTTTTAGAGGGGGAAAAAAAAACCTATCCAGCTCGCCTTCCCCAGGCTGATAGAGTAGATTGTTATTTCTTTATTTGTCCTATTAAATGGAATTTCTGATCGTTTAATCCGGCCTTTGTAAGTGATTTTAAAGTACTTGAAAGCCAGCCCGCCACCGCTCTCTGGCCTGCCGCGCTCCAGCCTCAGTCCTGACCATGCTCAGTGGCTCCTCCAGCTGTGCACCGCCCACCGACTGCTTTCCCTTGCTGCCTGTGTTCCCCTGGCTCTAGGCCAGCCTCCTCTCTCCTGTCTTTGAGCCTTGCACTCAGCTCCCAATTTGTGGGTACAGCTGTGGCCTGGGAAAGGGTGGGACATATTGGCTCGGAAGTTGGGCTATGGTTGGAATCTCTGTGGTCAAGGGAAATGGCTTTAGAGGGTGTGACGCTTAAGTGTACTGGCTCCTAGCCTCCCAGTGCCCGTGAGGTCAGGAGTTGGTTACAGCAAATGGAAAGAAGGTAACTCATCTGTTGTCTAGCCCCTTGGCCCCAGAACAAACTCAGTGTCCAGCCTTCTGTCTCCCTATGAGGAAGTCTCTGAACCCAGAGACCTCCTGAACCTAGAGGCAGGGGGTGAGAGGAGGGGATGAGGGGTTAAAGGGGTACCACAGTACTATCCCAGTATGACTGGCAGCCTCTTTAGCTGCTTCAGTCCAACTTTTGTAACTTAACCAATCTTCATCACTGACCACTGTCTCTCAGGCTGCCATCTTCCTGCCACTGGGAGATGAGCAGCTTGTTATTTGGAGACGTCTAAGGTGAGGGGATAGGTAGTGTTTAAGGGTCTGCTAGCTATGCAGGTCCATTGGTATAAGCACAGGACTCTGTTAGCAGGCATTAGGCCATTTAATAGTGATCTAACCTATGTAAATCTCTTCTTTCTGGGCCCTCAGTTTCCTCATCTGTGACATCAAGTCAGTCATGCCTGCCCCATGGGACTACAAGGGAAGGTGCTGTCGTTGTCCTGCTATGTGTGCCTCCCCAGATGGAGGTTACTCATGTCCAGATGGCGGGGGTATGGGAAAGAGGGGGAGCAGTGGAGTGCTGGGGGCCTGAGCAGATCGATGCCCCCAGCACTTCCTTCCCCAACCCCAGGAAAACAATTAAGTGCAGATCGATGGGTGGCCGCTTTGAATATGCATAAGTGAGCACTTGACCTTCAGCAGGAGCATCTACCATCTACTCCTCCCACCACACACACACACACACACACACACACACACACACACACAAGCATGCATGCATGCATGCACACACACCATGTGCTCCCCTCACGGCTGCCTGAGTGGAACAGGTGCCCTTACTCCCCTCTTCAACGATCCCCCAAATGGCACTCAGCCTTCCACAGCCTGTCCTGCCTTGGGGTCAAAAGCAGTATGATCTTTGGCAGGTCATTGTCCAGTTCTAGGCTTCAGTTTTCTTATTTGGGGTGAAATTCAGATACTGCTAGTCTCCAAGGTAGTTTCTGAGACTTTGGGAGGGACTCTGGAGAGGAATGACTCTAAAGGGGAGTGCTGCAATGAGAGAAAGGTCCTGATGAGTAAATGGGTCTTTATAATAAATGGGTATACTCCTGAGAAAGGTCCTGGTCAGGGGGCACCCAGTGAGGATGGGAGGAACTCTGATGGAGAGAAGCCCAGGGGAAAAAGAGGCCCGTGAGAAGGAAGGAATTTTCTGGTGGGGGCCCTAGTTGAAAAGGGATCAAGTGTGAGGGACTCTGATGAGGTGCTATGAGAGTAAGCTCTTGATGGGAAACCTTGGAGCAGGGGGTGGGGACTGTTGTATAGGGGTAGCTCAAGGGTCAGGGCCTCTGTTAACTATTTTTGCCTCCTGTCTTCCAGGCTTACAGCTTCGCCATGGGCTGCTGGCCCAAGAATGGACTTCTGGACATGAACAAGGGTCTCAGCCTGCAACACATAGGCCGGCCCCACAGTGGCATTGGTCAGTCCCTCTGCATATCCCCCTGGCAGCTCAGTCAGTCCCTACCCACATGCCCCAGTCCCCCGCACACACAGGGAATCAGTGACTCATTTTGTACCTCAACAGGACTTTGTCCAGAGCTGTGGGGAGGAGGTGAGGGGGGATGGGACCACTGAAAAGGACCTCTCAAAACAAAGAGGCAGGCTGGGGTCTGGGTGTTGAGGGGGGTCAAGATAGCCTTGGATTGAGGCTCAGGTGCTCGTCTTCTACCTCCCACTCACTGCTACATCCCTGGTGGGTGATGTCCTTAAAGGGTGGGCACATGTCAGCTTACCCACCCCCTGTGAAGATGAAGGAAGCTGTTTAATATTGTTTCTAGACTGTGGCCACTAAACTGGGCGATCAATGGGAGTTAAGGAGATGAATTATTTAAACCTCACCAGCTTTTAATTAGTCAGGGTCTTTCTGACCGATGGCTCCGTCCACAGGGTATTGACTCCCCCCCTCAGGAGCAGCAGCTTCCATTGAGTGGTGTCTGGGTTGGGAGGGGCCACTTGGGGTACAAGATGGGGGATATACCCTAAGGAGGATGCCTGCTTGGGAAGGGGGCTGAAGTGGCTGTGATCCCAGGCAATTGGTTGGGAAGGCTCTGCTAGCTTCTGCTATATCCATATAGATATGTGTCTCTCCTTGAGTATCTGTGTCTATGTGTGTGACAAGTTCATCTATATGTCTTCGTGTGTCTGTGTAAGAGTATGTGTCCATATATGTATACATCTTATTGAGGGGATGAATGTGTGTGCATGAATAACAGTATATCGCTATACATTTTTCTGAGGCTATGTGTCTGTATGTGTAAGCAGCTGTCAGCCTGTGTGTATCTGTCAGGAAGTATGTCATTTAGTTTCTTTGTATCTTATTTTGCATGCATGTGCACTTGTGTGCATGCAAATGCTTTCAAAAGGGATACTTGACAGGCATAGGCTTTGTTCCAAGTGGGGAGGAGCTGGAGTATTCCTGGGTGGCACTATGACATTAACATAACCTGTATACCTTTGAGGAGCCATTGGGGGAGGCTGGAGAGACATACCAGAAGGGCCCAGTCATCTGCTGTACACTGGTCCCTTCATCCATTCCATAGCTATTCACTGGTACCTAGTGGTTGCTTTGATATCCTGAATGGAAGTCCCTGTTCTCAGGGAGCTCAAATCCTGCGAGGAGACAGAGGTAGAATTAGACTTTTGCCATTCAGGGTATTTAGGGTCTATGACAGAAACACCTGGACTGCCTCTTGAAAGGTTTCTCCTTCCTCAGTCACTCAGATAGCTTCTACTTCTGCATTTACATCTTTCTGTTATCTGGGATGTCCCACATATTCTTTTGGGGATATCCTAAGGCTCTCTTGGGGTCCAGAGGGAATGAAGAAGCAGTCAACAGAGCTGGGGAATTAGGAGTGCCCCACAGCAGCTACTATTCTTCTCCATAGGAGCTATCCCATACCACCTAGAGGAAGCACCTGGCCAGCAAGAAGTCTGCCTGGAAAGTCATTGGGAAGTTGAAGAAGAGGACGCTAGAGTCAGGGGATCCTTGAAGGGTGAATAGGAGTTTGCTGGGCAGAAAAATGAGGGAAGGGTTTACTAGTTAGAAGGAACTGTGTAGAGAAAGCCTAGCATGTTGAGAGGACAAGTTCAGTTACCTACAAGTAATTTCCTGTGCCTGGAGTAGGAGGGGTTGGAAACGGCTAAAAAATAAGCAGAGAAATAAGGAGGGCCATGAATGCAAAGTTAAAGGTTGTGGATTTTTCCTGAGACTTTGAGGAGACATAGAAGGTTTGGAGAGAATGAGAGAATGACATGATCAGAGCTCTGATTCAGAATCAGCAATGCAAATTGTGCTGCACAAAACTAGTTCTTAGTTGGTGTTCAGTAAACGTTTAAGGATGAATAAGTGAATGAATGAGTGAGTATATGAGTCAGTAAGCAGGTCATGGAAAGGGAGCGCCCAGAGACAGAGGACCATTGAGAGAACTTGCATTGATCCAGGGGAGGGGACACTGCCAGGAATTGGGTCTGACTGGTAGAAGGGACTGGTAGGTCTTTGTAAATACACCCTGCACAACCTTGAACTGGTCACCCTGCTTCTGTGTATCTCTCTGAGGATGTGTTTTTGAGAAGGGCTTCCTGTTCCCCCTCTTTGCTGCTTCCTATGTCTCAGTGATGTTGCTCTTATCTGTCCACCCATGTTGACCCTGAGCTAGGATCTCTTAGGTGTTCTTTCCTTCTTTAGAGATCTCAGAGTACAGATTTCTCCATCTAAATGGACCCCAGGGGACAACCCAAGGCCATGAATGACAGTGGACAGAATTAGGGCTTTGGAGCCAGAGAAAGTTCTGGCTCTACCATCTATAGTCCTGTGAGCTTAGGCAAGGAACAATGCTTTCTGTCTTCCCAGGCTATTGGGAAGATTCAGTGAGTTCACCTGTGTAAAGGGCTTGTACAGTGCCCGGCATTCAGTGGGTGTACACGGAGCTCTCTGCTCTGTTGCCTTCCCTCAGCAGGTCTGCCCAGCCAACACCTGGGGTTCCCCAGGGCACTGGAGTTTCTTGGCACTTGCTCTTTACCATTTTTGAATGAAAGGGGCTGCCCTGCCAGTTCCTGTCTAGCACTGAGGTGTGGGTGAGGATGCTTGGAAGGGAGGGAGGATACAGGGCATTAATTGGACTGGGAGAGGCAGGGAGGGGAGGGCGTGGGTTTTGAGCAGTGAGGTTAATGGCCCTCGCACCAAAGAGACAGCTTTAATGAGCTTCAGCTGGCGGTGCCCCGAGTTACTATGCGTGCTAAAAGGGTCGCACTGTGAGAGTTTGATGTGGACTGTTTTCCAGCCCTGGGGTCAGAGGTCAGCTCCTGTCACTGGCCACTCAGTCTGGTCCTCAGTGACATGGTGCTAATTAACTCTGTGAGGAGCTGCCAGCCTGGAGTGGGGAGTGGTATGTATATGGGGGTGGGTGTGTTGGGCAAGGGTTCTGCAGATCCCACAGCTTAGCCATCTCCAGGGTCTGCTTGATTCTTTCACAATGCTGTGGGGGTGGGGTAGAGGTAGCAGTGGCTGGGGTGTGCAAATCACTGTTGGCTTTCGGTCCCAAGAGGGATTAGGCCCTCCCACTGAGCTTGTTTCTAAGGTATTAGGGCCAAGGGAGTCTATTGGACCTATTTGGCAGGGACTCTGATGAGCAGAGATGTGGTGGAGGTGCTGAAAGGGCAAGGAGGCAGGCTTGCTGGAGGGTTGGGTTGACAGGGGCAGGGAGATAAGGTTGTATAAGGGGAGAGGGCCAGCTGGGATGGTTGGGTATTGTAGCTGGGGACTTTGGTAAGAGTTGGGCTTCAGTCAGATTAGTCTGATGGTTTGTATAGGGAGGAATAGTGAAGAGAAACTGCAATCAGGGTGGTCAGCAGAGAGGTACAAAAGGGCACGCGAGAGATGACTATTTCAGAGCTGTGGCAATGGGAATGGAGACATGGGCTCAGGTAAGATATTCTTTCATTCAGTAAAATTTACCTTGCACCTACTCCATGCCAGGAGTTGTCATAGGAACTAGGAATGTATTGGTAAAGAAGACACAGTGCTCTTCCCCCATAGAGCTCCTTGGTGGAATCCTCAGGACAGGGCTTAGCCCTGGGTGCTAAGGCAGAGGGAAGGCTCAGGGATCTCTAAGGAGAGTGGAGATGGTGGAGCTTCGGTCAAGGTGGTCAGTGGAGGGAGGCTTCATCCTGTGGTCATGGGTTTGGTCTTGGGAGCCTAGTAAACAGTGGGTTGTGAGTCCCACTGAAGTGGGTTGTGAGTGAGGGGCTGCTTGTATTTAGAACTGCCAACTTCGATGGCTATCAGTGGGCTTTATCAGCATCCCTGGGATGGACCACAGATTCTCGGTTGGAGCAGTCACCATAGGTGTCACCACCAACTGCTGAATGTTGTGTGACCGTTCTTTCATTTCAGCCTAAAGGGTTAGCAAGCCCCTCACATTATTTCAGGGTGCTTTATATTGCCTGATTTAATATTCACAATAATCACAGCAAATCACTAACAAGGCAGGCATCACCATTCCCATTTTGTAGGTGAAGAGATGGAGGCTCAGCTAAGTGATTTGCCTCAGGCCGAGTTGAAGAGTCAGATTCATACCTAGATCCATCTGAGGGCAAAGCTTATGTTCTTATCACTGTTCTGAACTATGAAGCACCTTCTTGTTGGGTTTTGCTATCAACATGGAAGAAAACATATCTGCTTTCCTCATTTCTCTCAGTGCCATATGAGCAAGCAAGCCTTGGCAAAGTTTCATTAGCAAGAACTGAGGAGGAAGGAAAAGGAGGCATTACTGCTCCCCACCCCCTGCTACAATTATCCTCAGAACCAGGGCCCTGCACCTATTGGTTTCTGACTTCCTTCTGGCCCTGGCAGTTCTTACTGTGTGATTTCAGTTTGCTACCCATCTCCTTGCTCAGGAAAATCCTGCTACCTTCCAGGGATCACCACTTCTGGAAATTCTTGCCTGGCCCTCCTAGTCTGAATTTACAGAATACATATTTGGGCACTGATTATAATTCGTCTCGGGTAATGATCAGGCCCTACATACTTCGGCTCCCTAACAGCAGAATGTAGCCTCCTTCCCTTCCTTCTTTTTGAAAATCTGCACAGGAAATGTCAGTAAAATCTCACCTGTTGTTGGGACATAGAGGCCCCATAGCCTGGTAGTTTCAGCTGTTTGGTATAGTAACTGCACCCTTCCTTTAAGCCTGACTGGGTGTTCTGCCCTGGGAGCTTAGCCCTTCTACTTGAAGGACTGAAGAGGTTCCTGCTATGCTCCTGGCATAGGTGGGATGACCAGAAACCAGGTGGGCTGTCTCAGGAGCTTGTCCAGCATGGTTTGGCAAGAGAACTGGGCTGGCAGCTGGCAGGAGGCTGTAGGGTGGGGGCCTGGCCTGTACGGGGAGCAGTGCTGGCCTGCTGTACCCCCTGAAGGAGTGCAGTGTTTATCAAGAGTCCAGTCATAGCGCATTAGCTCTGTGGCATGGATCTCATTAGTGCCCGTAAGAGGTGTCACTGCAGGAGAATCGTTGGCTCAGGGAGACGCTTATACCGAAAGGAAAAAAGGACAGTGACAGCCTTTTCTCTGCCGCCACGCTCACTGGGCCGCCCACCCTCCTTGTGGGGGAGTAGGGGGGTGCTGGCTAATGAGCTCATCTATAGTACAGCTTTGCCTTCTCCTCCTTGAAGTTTCCCAGGCCCCTCTGAAGGCCTCAGGCCTAGGATTAGCACACACAAAACGCCAGCCCCCCTCTTGCCCAGCAGGGAGTTCCTTCTGATCACCCTGCTCCAGCTACCACAGGCAAGGGAAGGGAGGCAGTGCCAAGACAGAGACACTGTGGTTGGGTGGGAGTGCTCTCACCCTAGGAAGGCTCAAGCCCCTCTGCCTCCCTTAACAGAATGACCTTGTCCACATCTCTGCAGTGAGCTATTTATTCTAAGAGTTGCAGTCTTTTCCTCCCCTCCCCATTCTCCATCCCCTTTCCCAGCGGTGTCCCATCCCTATGTGGGTGCTTCTGTCAAGGCAGGGAAGAAGTGTGGGGACCCTGACTGAGGGTTCAGAAGGTAGCATTTAGATCTGATATGATGTGGGACTTCCTGCCTCAGAGAGTTCAGAATCTGGACTCTTCATGGCCTGAAGGTGGGTGAAGTGTTGATATGAGGCCCCTACAAACCTTCATATCCCTGTCCTAGTCTGTCCCAGAGATGCAACTTGCCCTTCTTCAGCTTTGACCAACTTCAGGGCCAGGAAGAGAGAAGTCAGCCCAACTGCTTACTGGTGAGAGGGCATAGAATCCAGCTAGATCGTGTGCTTCCCCAACACTAATTCCCCCACCGCCTTATGCAGTGGCCTAGAGAAAATGAGGAGCCTGGGGGATGGATGGCCCCTGGAAGGAATCGCTCCTCAGAGATGGACACAGGTGAGTCCTAAGGCCAGGTCTTTACTAGCCTGCTGGAACAGTGCAGCATGGAGAGGAGACTTAGGGATATCTGAGGAATTTGTTCTTGCCAGACACCAGGCTCTAGTCTTCAGTATCTTCCACAGATGGAAAAATGGACAGACATCTATGGTTAGATGAAAGAGGTTCTGGTGTATGTATGTATGTGTTCTGCATGTGTGATGCATCGTGAAGTGCAATCTTTGTTTCTCTACCTTCTAGCCCCAGGCCCTGGCCTGGCCTCCTCTTGTCTCTCTCTGTATCTCCTGTCAAACCATCGCCAACATAAATGACAAAGAAATCAGAAAGACAGATCAATGCCGGCCAAATTAGCACTTGCAGATAGACTATGCGGGGATGTCAGCGCCCTGACCCCTGGTGATCTTGCAGCCTCCACTGCTGATATTATGCAAATTGCATCCATCTGGCAGGCCCTGTGTGCTGGCTGCTCCTACTCAAGAGGAGTAATGGGCTGGGGGGTGAGCAGGAGTGTTGGAGCAAGAGTTGGTGAAGTGTGTGTGTGCATGTGTGAGCATGTGTTTGAGTGTGTGTGAGCGCGTGCGGGTGCCCACCAAGCACTAGGAGGTGATTGAATGATTGACAGGGCAGATAAGGGGCTGCATTGGATTCCTTTGGGCTGGGGGATTAGAAGCAGCCACAGATGGGAGATAACCGGACTTCATTTCAGTTTATTTTCCTCCTTATCCCTTCTCCCCACCTTCAATCCCCGAAAAACACAATCTCTGTAGTTTGCGTTTTCATCAATATTTGCAAGTCATTACCAGTGGTTTAAGGTGAGAGACAATGTCAGGGCCCAGACCAGGCCAGTTCCCTCTTGCACCCTGCTGAGTATTAATACCTAGAACAGTCCAGAGAACCTTTACTCCAGTTGTGTTCACAGCAGCCCATCCTCCCAGGCCAGCAGCACTCATGGGAAGAGCCATACCTCTTGGGCCAGCCCTACTAACTGACCTCATCTGACCTAATGCCATCTGACATGACATGCTGAGGCTTCTACCCCTCCCACCTGAAGCTGTTGAGTGACATCCCTGTCCCCTAGTTGAAGCTTTAGCCTAGGTACTTCTGCCCCTGTTATGAGCCGTGCCCCTGGAAGTTGCTCTTCCTCTTCTTCAGAGCTGTGGATCCTTCTTCCCAGCTCCTCCCATCCTGGACCCCATTGACCAGGGTACTGGCCCTACCTGGACAAAGGGGCCTGTGGCCTAGGGAGAGAGGGAATTTGTTTGGTCTGGCTTGAGTCTCATTCCATCCACAACATTTACCGAGTGCCAGGTATAGAACAGAGGGCTTTACGGGTATTCTCTCAGTGAGTTCTCAAATCCTGTGAGATGGGGGCTGGTATCTCTACATTACCTGAGTAAGGACACTGAAGCTCAGTAAGGTTGTCATTCTCTCAAGGCTGCGTAGCAAGGAAGTGGGAGAGCCAGAATTTAAACACAGATCTCACCAAGTCTGGGGTCAGAGCTCTTAAACATCGAGCTTTACTGCTTCACTGCTGTGCCACCAGCCTCAGACACTTGACACCATCACCATGCCTGAAGCCATATAAGTGAGCCATCACGTGGAGTAAACAAACTAGTTCCTTCAGCTCCTCGCCTGTGAACACAGACTCTGACCCTGACCCCCTGCCAGGCTAAACCACCCCAAGCCTGGCTAAACCAGACCTAAGGGGACAGGAGTCAGACACGTCCCCACCCTCAGCAGCTGTGGGTCTGAAACAATTGGGCTGTAGCGAGAAGGACACACAGAGGACTACACAACCAGTGCGCTAAGCCCGCCCAGGGGTGTTACCACACATGGTATCCAGGCCCCAGCACCTCAAGGAGGGGAGCTGATGCAGCTTTGGAGACTGAAGGTCTAGCTGTTCCAGGGACCCCTCCAAAACTGGGTCCCTGCTGTCCCCTCCTACCAGGCAGGGGTGGGAGCTGGGAGTGCTAGGGACATGTCCGGGGACACGTGTGCAAGGAGAGCTTGTCCTAATGAGGAGAACATGGCTGCTAGTTAGGCAAGGGGCGGGTGGGGAGCCACAGAGCTGATTGAAGGCAGGGGCAGGGGTCAGACAATTAGGCCCAGATCCGGCCGTTTGATGTGAGTTCTGAGGCCTCAAAGCCTCCCTTCAGCCTGCTCTTTCTGCTCCCTCTTCTCCCTCCTCTTTCCTTTCTTCTCCTGCCCAAAGGCAGAGGGATGAAACCGCTTACACTAACTGTTACTATTATTAAACCCCGTGGCAGGCCACCAGACCCCAGGATTCCTGTCTATAGGGAACACTTCAGGCCCCCAGAAGGCTCCTTGGACCCCAAAGGGGGCATCTGGTCAGAGGCCAAAGCCAGACCTGAAGGCAAAGGGGAACAGAACCCTAGGGCTGGATAACCTTGCCTCTTTTGCTTCTGAGACAGGAGAGTGAACAGGGCCACCCAGTGGGGATTTGGGCCTAGGGCTACCTGGGCTGCATCCCAAACCTACTTTGACCATCAACTCCTGTAACTACTTAGTTCTTTTCTGTCTTATCCTCGGGTTGGAAGTGAGGGCGTGGTTCATTTGTGCTCAAAGCCCACCTGTCATACAAATAGTCATCTGCAGCAGTTATGCCAAAATCTTGCCATGCAAGATAAAGATCTATAGAGCCACACAGAGCCCCGCAATACTGTCCCCCACACAGAGTTATACATACCCAAGTGGAGTTCTGCACCCCGTTCCCAGATGTCATAGACACTGTCCCATACTTTAGTCATATGCATAGGATCATGCACAAATGCCCTGTCTCCTGTGTCAGGACCCTGAGAGCTAAGTACCTCCTACAGAGTAGCTGACAATACCAGCTGGATCTTGTGCCCAGGGTGGATGGGTACTAGGGCCCTTTCAGTTCCCCATCCTAGGAAATAAGCCTAGAGAGCTGGTACTGACCAGAGAGTGGAAGGAAGCCAGATTGGGGGGGCTGTGGGAAGAGGGATGGGTGGGAGCAGAGATAAATGTTAGCTCATTTCTTCCGTAATTAGTTACTCCCTCATCCCCGCGTTGTAATTGTGAACAAGCTGTAATGTTTAATTAGTCTGTAAATGAAACCCCAATTTCATAATGGCCTGGCTGACAGGGCTAAGTGAGCAGGGGAGGAGGCGGAGGGGAGGTAATATAGGGAAGGCCTGCAAAGTTGGGGGAGGGGAGCCTTATGGAGGCTATGCGACTGAGTCCAGTACTTGTGCTGTATCCTTTCTGCTCACCCTTCTTATTGGAAAAAGGGGAAGAAGGTAGAGAGAGAGGTGTTCCCCAGACATCCTTCTTCCTCCTTCCCTCTCCCTCAATCCTCTGCTTGGGATACCACAATCACAGCCCAAATCAATTACTTGTGGTTGGAGTAGCTCAGGATGGGGGTGCTTGACTTCAGCAAAGATAATGCTTCATCCCTAGGTCTAACCACCTCTCTCCCCAAGCCATCCCACCAAGAGGCCTTTGATTGACTCCTGGTACCTCATGATCTGGTCCTATACCCCTAAAGGAACCAGTGATTGGCATAGACCCCTCCCCTCCAGTCCCACTGCCAAGCAGAATCCAACATTTGTGCTATGCGGACGCCCCAACCAGATCTTACTCTTGATGGGTATCATCTCTGCAGATTGTGATAAACTAGAGCTGCCGCAGGGGGGAGCCCCTAGCCCCACCATTGCCTCATCGGTCTCCCTGTTTCCCCAACAACATCCTTATAGCCTGCACATGCCCCCCGCCCTGCCTGCTGAGGCCATAAATCTCAATTTACGAGGGTGGCTCTGGTGGGGGAGGGAGGCTGCGCTGCTAATGACGGCTCCTCAGCCGGATTTTTCATGTTGCACAGTCATAAATTTTTAAGAACAGCATGGGCAGCACGTTAGCGAGTTATCGAGGCTGCCTCCTTGCTGGCTGCCTAGCTCCAAGAGAGCAGAGACTGGGGAGGGCAGATGAGGCATTTGGGGCAGGGGTGGGGCAGCCGGCTAACTAGTCTAATCTAGACAAAGGTAAGGCTGGCCCAAGCAGACAGGGTAGAGTGAGGCTTGCCCAGCATGGGCAGGGCTGCCAGAGGGCCTGGGAGCTAAGGACTGGCACATGAGTGCGATGAGACATCAGCAGAAAGACCATGGCAGTGGGGAGCAGCTGATGGATTCCTCTGCTCTAGGACTTGACACCATGATGTACGGGGAGCCTGGAGACATATGGATTTTCAAAGTGGCCACTTTGAATAGAATTACAAACCCTGACCATGTGCACAGTGAAACCTCTGCCTTGGCAGAGCTGCACTTGGGATAGTTTATAGACCTGGTGCTTTTTAGAATAGTTCTCCAGACTAGGGCCCCAGGAGTCCCCAAGGGAGATTCCTGGGGAGATGCCCACAGATGGAGTGTGTATTCATATATGCTAGAGCAAGGAGCCTGAAGCCAAGCTGACCTAATTAAGGCTCATCACTTCCAGGTTGTGTGGTCCAGTGTAAGTCACTTCACCACTCAGAGCCTCTTTCTTTCTCTTTAAAATGGGGTTGATGAAGGCTCCTGTCTCTTAGGATAAATGGAGATAATGTGTTTGAAAGTACTGTGAAACCCTGAATACATATTAGCTCATGTGTCTATTTAAATCTCTGGAAAGGGAATGTCTGAGATGGTTGGGCATTTGCTTTCATTCACTCAGAAAATGTCTGCTGAGGCCTTCTGGGTACCCATTCCACTATTGGAGATTCAGAGGTAAGTAAGCACCTGGTGCTGTTCTCAGGGACCTCCCAGTGAGGGAGACATGTAAATAGATGATTGCATTGCAGTGTTATCAGTGCTAACCAGAGTGGAAAGCAGGGAGGAAAGGACAGGGGTAGAGGATAGATAGGAAAAGCTTCATAAAAGAAGGAGACCCAAGAGCTGGGTCTTTTTATTTTTATTGATAAATCTTCATGCACATACATTCCATACATGGTATACAATCAGTGGCTTACAATATCAGCACATAGTTGTATTTTCATCACCATAACCATTTTTTAGAATACTTGTATCACTCCAGAAAAAGAAATAAAAAAGAAAAAGGAAAAACTCATACATACCATACCTCTCATTGACCACTAGTATTTCCATCTACTCAATTTATTTTACCCTTTGTCCACCCTATTATTTATTTATCCATATTTTTTTTACTCATCTGTCCATACCCTGGATAAAAGGAGCAGCAGTCACAAGGTTTTCACAATCACACAGTTACACTGTAAAAGTTATATCTTTATAAAATTATCTTCAGACGTCACCAGAATCAAGGCTACTGGAACACAGCTCACCAGTTTCCCATACTTCCGTGAGCTGGGTCTTGAAACATGGTACGGTGAAGTCAGGCAAGGAGGATATTGCAGGCAGCAAGAACAGTGTGAGCAAAGGAAGTGGAAATAAGTTTAGGGAGGCAGGAGCACAGGGAGGGTGATGAGGCTAAAGAGGTGGCAAGGGCAGACTGTACATGGCACTAGGTGGTACCCAGTGGGAAGAGTGCAGGAGTATGGGCTTTGCATTCTGCCATATGGGATCTCTGGCTTATGTACCTAGATGCATGTGGTGGCAGAAAACACTCAGCAACAGGTTTTGGAATACTGAATTTGATGTGCATTTGAACATCTTAGAGGGAAATGAGTAAGAAGTTAGCTATTTGGGTCTAGAGGTCAAAGAGAGCAAGAGAGTAGAATTTGAACATCATCAGTACATAGTTATCTGAAGCCTTGGTAGTAGGTGTGAGCCTCTAGGGAGGAAATGGGGTTAGAAGACCGCCTAGGACAGAGACCTGAGGGACCAGCAGAGGAAGAAGAGCCAGGAAGAATCGAGAAGGAACTTCAGAGGCCAGCCAAGGGTTGGAAGTGAGATGTAACTGAGAGCCAAGATTGTAGAGGGTCACAAAGGAGGAGGAGTGGTTGGTAAAAAGTCCCAGTGAGCTCTGAAGAGGTCTCAGGGGCAAGGTTCTTTATGGGGAATTTTCACAGAGCCATTCCTGTAGAGAGCTAGGATCTGAAAAGAGTCTGTGCAGAAGGTGGGCAGGCTGCCAAGAACAGGAGACTGACATTGTGAGGGGAGTTCCTTCCCCGGGGTGATGTGAGCACTTGTGGCTGAGGACTGTCAGTGATCCCAGACGGTGCCTACTCTGTCAGCCCTCTGGCCCTGTCCTGCCCTGCTATGGAAACACCTTAGCCTCAGGGTACTGAGAGCCTACTCAGGTGTCTTCATAAGCCCCAGGCCAACTACTCACCTCAGGTTCCTTATCTGCACAATTGAGGTTGGATGACAAGGGTCAGGTGGGAACTGAGAACTCCTTGGAGGAGGTATCTAGCCCCAGGGTCAGCCGTGGAAGACCATAAGCACAGAAGGTGTCAGGTCAGCAGAGGTGGTATGTGTTAGGGCATATCAGGGCATGGTGAGTGAAAATCCTGTGTTCAGCAAGAGTCTGTGGTAATAGATCAGAGCAAGTGCTAGTCATTCATTTAGGGAGAAGAGAGTCCCCAGGCTGGGCTTTATGGGCTTAGGTGCAATCTTTGTCCACTTGGGCCCCCACTTAGCCTCCCATCTCTGCTGACCTCTTCTGCCTCTTCTTAGGCCACTCTCCTGCTTCTCCACACTCCACCCCAGTGACTTTCTCTCCATTTCTTGAACCTGCTATGACTTTCAACTCAGGGCCTTCCCACAGGACTTTTTACCCAAGGAAACCCCCTTATTCCCACCCTTTGGCCTAATTAATGTCTGCTCATCCTGCAGAGCTCAGTTCAAAGCTTGCTTCCTCAGAGAAGCCTTCCTTGACCCCTAAACTTGGTCAGGTACCCTGTGTACTCTTTCATAGCACCCTGTATTCCCCTTTTATAGCATTTAATCATGGTGTAATTAATAAATTACTTGTTTGAAAATTATTTAATGCCTGTCTACATCATTAGATTGTAAGTTCCCTGAGGGCAGGAATTTATGTTTGCTTTGTTCTACTTGTATCCCTAAAGCTTAACATCATATCTGGCATGTGTTAGTAGATAATAAATAAAATATATTGTTTTGGATTGAGTTAAATTGAGTTGAGATGGTCCTGGCCCACCTTTGGATGCCAGGGCAAGGGGCGATGGCCAAAGAAGTGCCTGGAGCTGAGGTGGTTCCCGTTAGTCTTCATGATTAATTCATAGTCACACTGTGATGGAGTAGGCTTGTCCCCAGTCAGCTCCTCCGCTGGGGCCCACCTGTTAGCGCCAAACAAACAAAAGGGATAAATAATGCATTGGGAGCTGAGCCAGGCAAGGCGACGGTATTGAAATTAATAGGGATTAGCTGAGCAGCTTGAGGATGAAATATTTACCAGGTGGGACTCGGCTTAGGGAGGGCAGTCCCCCTTCACAGTCCCTAAGCATAGCCTGGCCCTTCTCCGAGACATCAGTGACTAGGACTGGAATCCTGCCCCCAACCTCTGGCTCCCTTGGTTTGGCAGGCTGGCCATACTGATGAGAGCCCAAGTCCCAGCCATCTGGACTGTCTTCTGGTACAGCAAGCTGTGGGGAAACCAAGATGCTGGGGAGAAGTGAAGGTGGGGAAGGGGCTAAGTCCCCTACACTTTGGAAGCTGGGAACAAAGACCATGACTGACTTTCAGGACCTGGACATGTCTAGGTGTCTGGTGGCAAATATCAGGGCTAGAGTAGGTTCATCTCTGATCTTGTTCCCTCATGCTTCCCTCTTCCTTTTCCACCAATCTTTCATTTCTTAATACATACTTACTGAGGGCCTCAGTGTTGATAATATTAGTGGATGAAGCAGTCCCTGCCTTCAGGTAGTTTGTGGTCTAGTAGAAGGTGAGAGAGGCAATCACAATGGGAGAACACGGGCTACTGTGTGAATACGTAGAAGAGGTGCCCAACACAAATGTGGGGGCCAGGGAAGGAGTCCCAGAGGAAATGGTAGGGGTGAGGAGGAGTTAGCCTGATGGAAGGTGGGAGCAAGAAGTAATAGCATGTGAAAAAGCTGAGAGGCAAAAGAGCCTGGCACTTGGGGAAAGTGAAATTAATTCAGTATTGTGAGAACTCAGCTGTATGATGGGAGAAGGGGGAAAGATGAGGCCAAAGAGGGGGAAATGGGTTAGATTCCCCAGAATTTTGTAAGGGAGTCTGGACACTATGCTGACAAAGTAGTGAGGAGCCTTAAACTTTTAATTTTGAACAAATTTCAGATTTACATGAAATTTTAAATCCTTTACCCCACTTCCCCTGATGTTAATTATAGCACAATTGTCAGCACCAGGACATTAACATTGGAACTATACTATTAACTAAACCAGTTTTCTACTGTTGTCCTTTTTGTTGTTGTTGTTGTTGTTGTTCTTTTTATATATTCCAAGATTATTGAAGGGTTTTAAGATGGGGAGTGAAGTTTGTGGATTTGGGGTTTAGAGGGACACCGTGGAGAAAAGACTGAGGGGGCACTGCTGGCATCTAGATGAGAGATAGTGGTGGCCTGGACCAGGATGGTGGTAATACAAATATAGATTTAGAAATTATTGGGAAAATACAGTAATGAAAGTCTCAGGTAGATAAGGTTGACCAGGGTGAGAGTATAGTGTGAAAAAGGAAGAGGGCCAACAACAGCTCTGAGCAACATCCACATCCATAGGTGGTCAGAAGAAAAAGAGCATAGAAAACAACCTGAGGAGGATGGTTGGAAAGAGAAGATGGTGTCACCAAAACCAAGAGAAGAAAGCTTCAAGGAGGGAGTAGTCCCTTGCGTCAATCGAAGAGTGAAAAACTGTTATTGGGCTTATTATCTTGAAGCCATAGGGATCATTCGAGAATGCAGTTTTGGTGAAATGATGGTATGGGAAATCATACCATGGAGTGGAAGATGAGGAAACAAGACACTGAGTGGAAATAACTTTAAAGTTTGGCTGTGAAAGGGAGGATAGATTGGAACTAGCCAAATGGAAAAGGGAGTTGTTTTCAAAGATGGAAGAGATTTAATATATTTCCATGCTTAATGAGAAGGAGCTAGTGCCAAAGGAAGGGATATTTGGTTTGTAAGACCTTTGAAAAGGCAGGTAGGGTTGGGCTTCAGGAACACAGGTGGAATAGAGGGATGGACTTTAGAACAACTTCAGGATCAGTCCTCTTTTTTGACAAGAGAGAGAAGAGGATGGGTACAAATGCAGAGAATGGCTTCTATGTATCCTGTGATACTGCTGTGAAGTAGGAGACAAGGTTATCTGTGTGGACAAGGAGGTAGAGGCTAACGCTTGGAGTGGTTGATTTGAGATTTGTGGAAAGTAGAAAAATTTGTGATTGCTGGTGGGGAGAAAGGGGAAGGGAGAACAGAGAACACTGACCAGGAACAAAGAAGATTGGCTGGGCAGTTTTACATGTCCAGTTGAGGTTGTTAACTATGATTTTATAAGCGGTTCAAGTCTGTATTTGTAATTTTCTCATCACACTCAGCCCAGGTGCAGGCATGGAGAAGGCAGAGTTTGTTTTTTCCAGACAAGGGTGATGGAAGGAAAAGGACCAAGGGAATTAAGGATATTGGCAAGAGAGGATTGAAATGATGGGCCATAAAATCCAAACTCTAAAGGGAAGTGTATCGGTTTTGTGGTAGAACAGAAACTTCTTGAAATATACCCAATATCCACCTTCCCTTCTTCTTCACTAATTAGAATAGGGGCAGCCATGTGTGCTCAGTTAAAGGACTACTTTTTTTTAAGTTTCTCAGACAACCAGATGTAGCCATGTCTCTTTGTTCTGACCAGTGAGATAAAAAGAAAACTGTTACGTGGGACCTCCAGGAATGATAATGGAATGTGACTTAGCTGGGAAGTAAACTATTCTTGCCTGTTCCTCCTTTCTCCTTCCTTTTGCCTGGAATGTGGATGTGCTGGTTGGAGCTCCAGCAACTATTTTGGATCATGAGATAACCTGGGTGTTGGAAGACATGCTCACAATGGCAGAGTATAAAGAAAGAAGTCGCTGGTGATCTTACGGACCTGTGGGACTTTTAGTCAAGCTAGATTGCAAGCCACAGACATAAAATGGCTTTCTTAGTAAAGCTGTATTTTCTTCCATCTCTGTTTTCACATGCGCTTCAACTAAACTCAACTCTTTCATCCTTTTTAGTAATATGGCCTGTGTCCTGGGATATAGTTAGAAGCAATTTGATGACATTTCAAGAGGGCATAACAAAGTTGCCAACTTCCCAGCCTGAAATTGCCGTGTTCTCATTGTCCATTGCCCTGCCTCTTCCATTCAGCTAGTTCTGCATTATAGAGTCCATTCCTCATATTGTTCTCCTTCCTACCTTTAAATTCTGAATCATTTAATATGCTTTCAACTGCAAGAAAAGGAAAAACCAATTAAAAAAGCTTAAATATAAGGGGATGTATTGTCTCACAAAGGAAGTTTGGAGATAATGGGATTTCTACAGCTAGTTTATTCAGCATCTCAGCACCATCATCAAGGATCCAGATTTTTTCCATTTTTCTGATTTTTTATCTCCAGCATATTCTTTTAGCGAACTCCCTTCATGGTTGGAAGGTGACTTCTACAGTCTCAGACATTATATGCAGACATGAAAACATCCAGCAAAATAGAAAGGATCGTTTTTCCCTTGTGTTTCTCTTTTTAAAAGTGAAGAAACTTTCTTTGCAGGTCTTTCAGCAAACTTACCCTCATATCTCAGTAGTCAGAACATATGCTCATCCCCAAACCAATGACTGATCAGGGGGATAGGATCACCACAATTGGCTGAGGCCATGGAGGATTTACTGTGTCACATGGGGGAAGAATGGGCTGTCCCAGGAGGGAAGGAGGGAGATGACTGTCAGAACAGCAATCAGAAGAGAGCTGGGAAAAAAGTGAAGACAGGAGGGTGATGTATATAGAGAAAGTAGAGCTATCAAGCTCTACTTTGAAATGAAATGTGAAATGAGAGAAAATGTGTATTATCGTCAGAGACTAGGGATATTTGAATTTAGTATTTCAGAGGAAGAGCCGTAGAGGATGTTAAAAAGGTTGAGGATGTGACTGTGAAAATGGGTGTAAATGGGATATAATAGTGCCGAGGTCAAAGAACCCAGAGACTGTCAGCCAGGGTTTCTCAAAGGAGAGGCTATAGTGTGCCCTGAGGCTATGGGCAGGGGGCTGTCTTTGGAAGGAGGCTTCAGAGTCTGGACTGATAGCACATGTTCACAAGAAAAGTTTCTGGTGGGCTACTGGCACATGGGTCTTAGAGCCAGGTCTCAGGCCCTAGTACTCCAGGTGCCTGGGGCAGCACTGGCAGGCGCCTAACCTCTCATGTCTCAGTCTTCCCGTTTTGGGAAGAACCTGCCTTGGTTGATCGTGCTATTCTGGAAGGGGGTGAGCTTCCAGAGCTGTCACCTCTATATAGCCACTGAAAGGTTCCGAGAAGACAGGCCCATAGGAGAACCCTAGGGACAAGGGTAAGGTAGGAGCTTGGTTGGGGCAAAGGTGCCTGGCAGGTGTGGTGGATCTGCTGTCCTCACCCCTTCCCAACCAGTTCCCTTCACTTTGCCTTAGGTTATCTGGCTATTTCTGTCACTTCTAGCTATGGGATTCCCAGATTCAGGAGGAAGGTGAGGCTTCATGGCTCTTCTACCTGGACAGGGCCTTGGCTGGGAATGAGTAGGGGGAGGCAGGCATCCATTGTAATGGCCAGAACAGCCGCCCTGTTACTCGGCGTATTTCACTTTTAATTCTGACATATAATGTAATGATCTTTTTTAAGGCCCGATGATATTATCTGCCTGACTAGATTATTGAGTCTTCATCATCTCCAGATAAATTTATGGCCAGGACGAGGCTCAGGATTTATCATCAGTCAATAGAGCTCGATACTCTAACAAGGCGTGTAATAAGATATACATATTTAATGATCCAAGGGGAGGAGTGCTAATGGGAGCCCAGAGTGAGCAGTCCATGGGGCTGGGGTTCTCTTGGGGGCTGGAGCTCTGCCCTGGGGCTTTCATGGCTCTAGGGGCATGGATGTTGTCTTTGCCTCATGGTCCCCAGTTCAGCTTTCAGAGGGCCTCAGTCTCCCTCCAATGATCCCAAGGGAGAGATAGGTAGGAAAAGGGAGAGGCAGCATCAGGGACAATGCCAGAGCTGGGACCCAAGCATCTTCAGCCCCAGAGTGGGACTCCTCTCCCTGCTTCAGGCCTTAGAGGGCTTGTGGGTGTCCTTGGACCTGTACACCCAGGCCCTGAGCTATAGGGTGGACCCACAAGGGGAGGGAGTGCCGGGGCTGCGTGCCGAGGCTATGCTGATGGTGACGGATGGTTTTTCATTACAGCCTCTCAGGTCCTGCCCGCGCCCTGTGTGGAAATTCTATTTATTCCCTAATTTGTAAAAATTCCCTCTTTATCTGATCCCAATCAGGGCGGGGTAATTGGCTCTCTGGGGCAGCGGCTGGGGTCCTTGATGAAGAGCTATGTGGATGTACCCAGCCCGGCCCCCGCCCGGCCCGCCACCAGGGCCAACAATTAATAATGATTTGCAAATGGCAGACAAGCAATAACACAGAAAGATGTGGCGTCCGCACTGCTTCTTCATTTCTTCCCTTTGCAGATATAAATGGCCACAGAACAAAAACCCAGCACTATAAATTCTGGAATTAGTTATTCACTGGGATAAATGGGGTCTGGAACCACCAGCTCCTCTCCCCGCCACCCTTCTCGCCTGCTTTCCCTGTTCCAGGTTTTGTCACCAGCCCTGTTCCAGAGCCTGGCCCCTGGCTCTTAGGCTCAATTCCCCCGCTTCCTTCCAGACTGTACTCCACCACTCTAGCTACCTCTTCCTATGTGACCCAGAGAGTCACACAGGTCTGTGTCTGTAGCCTCCTCAGTTACGATCTGAGTCAACAAATAGAATTCACCGTCAGCCTCCTCTCTTTGACTTCTTAGGCCAAACCTGAGCTTCTGTCTCCTGTTTGCACTGGGGTTTGAGTGGGATTGATGTCCTCCCAGGCGTGAATCATGGGAGTCTGAATCAGTGGTCTTCTTCAGCATTTGGGACTGATCCCAGTCACTTGCCCAGCCAAGTCGGAGTTGGGCCCCTAGTAGACAAATATGATGTAAGTGACACGAGGGGTTTCACGCTGAGTTTACTGGTCAGGATGTTCTGGGATGTTGGCACAGGCATTTCTGGGCACTATGCCCTCTCGGCCAGGCGCATCCCCCGCCCCCCCCCCCGCCCCCACCCAGTGGCTGTGAGCTGGTGGGTAATGGGCGTGTAATGGCCTCATTTCCATGCCCGGCCTCCAGGAGCAGCGGTAAGTGTTTGATTGCCTTAATTTCCAAACACATCATTATCCCAGCTTTACCAGCGCTTAATAAACACTTTATGAGGATTTTTTAAAAAACATCTTCAGTCCGCATACTTCTCTGAAGTGATAAACTCTAATTAAGTCTAATATTTAAAAATATGGTAATGGTGAGTTGTTTGAATAAGTGGACTGCATTTCTATAATTTCATTATTACGTAAAACACGCTAATTATTTGGAGCACGCTTATTACGGAGAGAGAAATCGCCTGCTAATCAAGATGAAATTGCCTTTTCCCCTTATTGTGGAACAACCATCATCCTTCACCATCAGCCCTGTGGCACCTCCAGGCCCCTCAGTGGGTTGGTGGGGGGATGAGGGGAGGGGCTGGAAGAAGGGGTCACTTTGAAGTCCAGGCTGTAAGCATCCTGTCTGAGGGGAGGGGTAGAAAGCTATAGGAGCAGTGTCTGTGAAGAGAGAGTCTGTGTCTGGGGAGTATGTTGGGTAGGCCATGGTGGCTGTGCCTGGGGGTCCAGGGGACTGTGTGGACCATATCTGGGACAAGGAACAAGGATTTGGGGAACAAGCTCTTGGGGATAACAACAACTAACCCAGATACTGTTTTACTTATTCACAAATAAAAACTCATTTCATTTTATTAACAAGCCTTTGAGGGAAGGAATTGCTATAATTATTATTCCCATTTTAGAGAAGAAACCAAAGCACAAGAGAGGTTGACATTAGTAACTAGCTCAAGTTCACAATTACTAAGTGGTACATTCTGGATTCAAATCCATAATCTGAGAATATACAAGATCCTTCTGCTGGTTTAGTCCTAAATTCACTGCCTTGGCCCCCTACCTTCCTTTTGAGCTACGATTCACTGCTCCCTAAATTATGCTGGCCTTCAGCATAAAGTTGCCATATTTAGCAAATAAAAATATGACATCTGGTTAGAATTGAGTTTCAGATAAACATCTAATATTTTAGTGTGTATGTCCCAAGTGGGGGCTCTATTTAATCTGGCAGTCTTGTGTCAAGCAGGCCCAGGATTGACCCACTAGCATGCCTTTGCTCTCAGGGCCAGTATATCCAGGCAAAGATGAGATCACACCCAGGGTTCTTGTCCTTAACTATGGTTCCTGCTCTTTATGCTGCTCCTCCATCCCCCACCATCTTTGCTGGTCCCTGTTCTATGATTCTGGCCCCATTTCTTACAGCTCCTGGAGATCACTAATGTATTACTAGGCTAAACTTTTTAGGCAGGAAGCCTGTGGAGACCTCAGGATGTATCTCTTAATCTTCCTTTAGGCCCCATCAGGTCAGCAGCTTGCCACCGTGCTACCCTTCCTGTCCCACCAGTGCAATTTGCCTCTGATCATTTCATGTTCATTCTTTCCTGGCTCTGACTGACCCGTGTATGGGAATTTTATATATGATAGAAATCTCATTTCAGAAGGTTGGGAAAGTAGACAATTCAGTCTTTGGTGATAGGATAAGTGGCTATCCATTTTGACAAAAAAGTTAGATCTTCTATTTCATACTATACACAAAAATGAATCCCAGACATTAAAAAGTTAAATCTAAAAAATTAAAACTGAAAGTATTAGAAGAAAACGAATGGTTTTTCGTATACTATTGAGATAAGGAATGCGTTCTGTAGCAAGACATAAAACTTAGACGCCATAAAGGAAATCCCTACTAAATTTAGATGTCCCATAAGAATCTCAGACTTAACATAATCAAAGCTAAGTTCATTATTTCCCCAAATCTGCACCTCCTCTGGTATGCCTGAGTTCAGCAGTTCACACTAAGATTCTCAAATTATTCCTCTCATATCCCCTTGTTAAGTCTTGCACATTTTATTTCCTAAAAATCTCTCACACTCATTCATTTCTCCAGTATATCACCAGTAATTCTCCACCACCATCTCCCCACTACTGGACTAGTTCTAGGCCACCAATTATTTCTGCTAATTTGGTCTCTGTGCCTTTTTGGCTAACCCTTCTGATCCTATTTTCACATCCTAGGATGGTAATTCTAAAACACAGATGTGGTCCTGTTATTCTCTCCTGAACCATTTTAGTGTTTCCTCGATTTTCTCAGAATAATAAAATCATAAGCTCTTTAGTTAAGCAATCAAGGCTCTTCAGGGCTTCCACTAGTCAGTCACTACTGATTTGGCCAGCTTCATCTCAGGCCACCCCCTACCTCTTATTCTCTACCATCCCTACCTACCTGCTAAATTTAAGTTTTTAGTTTCTTTGGACACATCTCACTTCCAGATTGGCGCAATACTGTTCATTATGCTGAGAACACCTTCTCCCTCACTTCAACCCCAACTTGCCTGGCTAGCTCTTTCTCACTTGTCACTGAGATCTCTGCTTAACTTCAGTGAACCTCACACTGAACTATGGCTTTTCTGAGAAAAGAACCTCCTTTTCTTAGAGCACTGTTCACATAACCCCACTTAACAGTCTGTCTCTAAGTACCGTGAGAGCAGGGAGGTACCGAGTCTTAAACATTTCTGTGACCCACCATCGTGGGGATAGCACCTAGCACGTGGAAGTTACCAGTGCACATTTGCTGAATGAATGAGTGTGTGAGTGAATGGGCTTCCTTGGCTCCTCTTCATTTTGAGGGTCTCTGTGGCCCAGGGCCCATTTCCTGTCTTCTGCCATTCAGTTCAGCCAAGTATAACCAGTTAGACCATTTCAGCTTCAGGACGTTTGCCTTGTGTGATCTCTCATTGGGTGATCCTCAATGCTCTGAGCCATCCTTCTACTAGCAGATCCTTTGCCAAGCAGATATTTGACTACCTTTGGCCCAACTAACAAGCTTATTCTTCCTGTTAGGTGCTAGCCCACTTCCCTCCCCTCCTGCTCTGGTCTTGAAAGTATAAAAAGTATTTCTAATGTTGAGGATATTATGCCCCCAAAATGAGAGAGGGTCATCTTGTCACAAAATGATGACCCTGGAAGAACACTAAAACAATTAGCCCTGTAGGATTCAGAAAAGGTAAGGAAGACTTACTCTTAGAGGCCTCCATTGTGGGCACCAGGCTGCGTCCCTCCATCCCCCACCCCATAGCAGCTTCAGGCTGGCCTCATGGAGTTCAGCAAGAGGTGCCAGAGATGAGGTTCCTAACCCAGGTGGTCTGGTTGTTTAAACAGAGGACTGTCTGGGAAGCCACATGGTCACCAGGCTCACCATACTGCCATCTCTTTCTGAACTTTTGGCCTATTCGGAGCCTTATATCTGTTTTAGGTGCTTCTTTCAGCCAAGTTTCCTCATTTTCTAACTATGTCATTGACTTTTTAACAAACCAGTAGATTGCATTGATGCTTATCAAGGCTTCAAAGACTGGAAGCCCGTGCATGATTGCCATACCACTGACTTGCTGGGTGAACTGGAGCAAGTTTTTCCCTTTTCTGGGTTTCTCTTCATTGTAGTGGAACAAAGTTAGACTCCAGAATCTCCAATAAACATTGAAGGTCACAAAAGAAGTCAGAGTTTGTGAAGTGAGTAACAACTGGTTTCATCAACTGTACTGACCTCCTATCTGCCATCTATGCCATAGTTTTTATATTATAAACACTCTTTCACCATCAGCTTATCCAGAAAACTAGCATCCTTGCCTTCTCTTCCAGACATAGAGAATAGCATGTGCAAAGACGTGTGGGTGCATCACCTTATTCAAACCTCACAATATCTGTGAGATAGTATCCATTATCATCCCTAGCTGAGGAATCTGAAGTTTAGAGAAGATAAGCACTGGCCACAGGTCATGCATGCAGTAGGTGAAGTCAAGACTGGAAACAGGTCTGTCTGACTCCAAAACCCATACTCGTAACCACTTTCTCGCTTTCAAAGAACAGTGTTTACTTAAGGTTGGAGCAGAGGTTGGGAGTAACTAGTGACAGAGGTGAGACCAGAGGTACAAGTTTCAGTTTTTGCAGGGCCTTTTACATCTTATTAAAGAGTAAAGACTTTACACTGAGGGCAAGGGAAGTCACTGAAGGGATTTGAAGAGAGAAGGACATGATCGGATTTGTGTAAGAAAGATCACTTTGGCTACAAGAGAATGGATTAGAGGGGAAAAGGTAAAGGACAAACTGATACAGTAATCCAGGCAGGAGGTGATGGAATCTGCACTAGGCTGGCTGCTGGGATGCGGGGGAGTAGATGATTAAACAGAGAATAAGATAAAATCTGCAGAACTTCACAATTGATATGGATTTGGGGAGTAAGGGAGAGGGCACAGTGTCGAGCAGTACTCTGAGGTTTCCTTTGGGGGAAACCTTTCCTTTGGAATTGCAGCGCCATTCACTGTAATGGAAAATACAGGGATTAGAAGATGTTTGAGAGAAAATTATTTCAGAATTGGGCCTACTGAATTTGTATATTTATCTAGGAAGAGATGTTCAGGAGGCATTTGAATATGTGATCTGGAGCTTGTGGGAGAGTTCCAAGCCAGATATGGAGATCTTCAGTGAGAGCTAAGGCTACAGATTTGGATGATGTTTTACAGCATGTAGAAGGGGTAGAGGTCAAGACAAGGACTGGAGTACAGGGACCCTCTCCCAGCACAGGGCCAGGCATAGGGGGGAGGTCAGTAGTTGCCCATTGGAAGGATAGTGGCTAGAAGGGAGGGTCTGGGCACATTCGCTTGGACCAGAGCAGGCAGACTGAGCGATTTGTCCAGCAATGAGGGAGGAAGGAGCCAAATGAAGTCAATAGAAAACTAATTTTCTTTTCTGCTGGAAGAAATGAGGTGTGTGGCCGCTGGGTAATTGCAGATAACGAGGGGACTTATTCTTAATATGCACAGTGGTCAGGGTCTCCAGAGCATGGGAGACAGGAAGGACTGGAGGTGTCCTGACAAGGCCAGACTTCTTTGGGAAGAAAACCACCATATCATAGCACCTCAGATGTGCCCTAGCACAGCCCCAGGCTCCTTCCTAGGACAACCCTACCCATCCCCCTCCTTCACATCTCTTCCCTATCCCATTCCTCTTCCTGTGAAGTGCTTAGCATCTTCTGTTGCAGCCCCTCCCTCCACCCTCTGCCTCCCACAGCAAAGGCATACATACTAAGGGAGACAAATGACAGGGCCTCAGCTGAGCCCGGTGCGTGTCCGGCCCATAAACCACAGGGATGGGTCACGTCTGGAGTTGCCATGGCCGCCACTACCCACCCATCTATCTTCCCATCGTTCTACTTCAAACTAGCCCTCATGGCTTCCTAAGTCCCTGGGCAAACAAGGTTTACCCATGTCTGGACACTGGGTCACCTAGCCCACATCTGCTGTAGGTACAAATGTGCTGAGCTCTGTTAAGTCAGGGCCCTGTCTGAATTGTGCCATCTGGACACCTTGCCTGCCCTAAGCAGGGTCTGCAGAATTGGTATTGGGCCAATGAAATACAAGCCACTGGGCTGACAAACTGTCTCATCCCCATTCCCAGCCCTTTTCTAACCATGTTGGGTACCCTTTCCTATTTTGACCCTAGCAGAGGTGGGCTCCATGGTAGGCATTGGACCTTGACGGATGTAGAGGCCTCCTGACCCCACCTTAACCTTACCACCCTCCCACACCTGATTATGACATCAATGTACTCTATTTCAGCAATCACAGCATTGATCCCACGAGCGCTGGTGGCAGCTGAGGCCCTAGTTATAACCCTGAAGCATATATGCGGGAGGTGGGAGTGGATGGGAGGAGAGGTAGGTGAAGGGTCGGGATATTGGTGGCTGCTCTGGGCATCTGAACAGAAAACCTAGGCGCTTGGGCTATTTTTGTCCTTGACTTTCTAAGTGGGGAAAGCTCTGGGGCAGCTGCATCTCCTGCTGGTAGAGTTAGAACAAGTCCTGGCCCACATCCATGTTAGTGAGGCCCCAGAAAGCCTGTTCCTGTAGGTGTCAGGGTTCTTGGACAGTTTTAAGCATTGAGTTCTTCACAGGAACAAGTATTGGAGAAACTGCTTATGACAAAGCTTGGTTGGCACAATCAGACATCTTTAACCTGAGACATGGGGCCAAAGGAGACCAGCATTCACCCTTGAGCCTCCTGGGGTGGGAGACAGGTAGGGTATGGGGTGGTGTACACAGGTGTCTGGTAGAGGATTCATGGCCAGCAATGTAAGGAGGGACAACAAATCTGGATCCTCCCCAACCTATCTGGGACTATAAAAACAGATGCCCAGGCAGGTTCGTGCTCCAGTACACATCTAGGGTACAGGGTAGATGCATTTTCCAGGGCCCTGGACCCAGAAGTGCCAAGCATTGTGTCTTGTCACCAGTGATTATGGCCTGAGCCACATCTCCCCCCCCCACGCAAGTGCCAGCAAAGTCACCCTGGCCATGGGCGTGATAAATGGCTGCACAGTAATGAAATGGAGACATCAAGGCGGGTGGCGGGAAGACAGAGTGTGGCAGACGGGCCGTCCCCACGCAGAGGCAACAAGAAGGATCGCCCAGCGGCCAGGGGCCGTCAAGGGAGAAATTACACATTTACTCTGCCTTTTTCTTACTGCGACGGCGCCCATACATCACCGCTGGGGCTGGGGCGGGACATGCCGGCCAATTTCCAGCATGAATTATGGGACTGAGAAGCACTGAGACCACGCTTCCTGCTGGCCCAGCATCACCCAGCCTAATGTGAAGCTGGAGATACTGCCAACTAGGGGACAGGATCTCTTTTCTAGAGCCTGTGGACCCTGACTCTGACTCTGTTTTCCACCCCCCACTGTGTAAGAGCACCTGTGGGCAAGGAGGGGAAGAATCTGAGCCCATCTAAATGCCTTCTCTTCCTCTTTTTAGATGACTGCAAGAACATTGCCAACATCATGAAGACACTTGCCTATCGAGGCTTCATCTTCAAGCAGACATCTAAGCCATTCTGATTGGCAGATGACAGGAAGGGGCAGGATAGGGTAGCTGCTGGGCCCAGCCCAGAACCCTCCTCTTCCTCAGCAGAGGGGAAAAGGGAGAGGGGCACAGCTCTACGTCCAGACTGTCCCCCAGTTGCCCTGTGGGCTTGTGCCCTGCGTAAGGGCTTGGCCACTTGGCCCTTTTGGAGCAGACACGTTGTGCCCCCCACCCCCACCCCTACACCTTAGCCCAGTATTAGCCCCTCCCATTGTGGGCCTGGGCTAGGGATCTCAGGCACCCAGTGCCTCCTCCCCGGTACACAGGCTTCTGCTGGGGCCACCAAGCCCCCTGTACCCCCTCCCATCCATAGTGCATGGTGTGTGGTGCCCCCGGGCTCCAAGACAGATCAGGCCCCACCTTGTGTCTACCCCCATCCCTGCTGTGAACGTGCCACTGAATAAAGTTGGGGAAATGAGATCCTGGATGTGTGTGCAAAGCCATCTGTGTACAGGGCTGCTGCTGCATTTAATGTTGTCAGTGTGTGACAGCAGTCAGTGCATGTTTCAGGCTTCCTCTGTGCCCAAGGCTGCCACTATGGAACTGGATATGGTCACCAGGGTACCTGTGAGACCATCATTGAATATCAACAAAGCCAAAGGGGTATAGCTACTGTCTGGCCACAAGGAGTAGCTGGTGTCTGAGGCTTCCCGTCCTGTGTGCAAAGCCACTGTGAGTGTAAAACCATGGATGTCCCAAGATGCAGGAGTTTGAGCAAAATCGGTAGTGGTTAGAGGACTGCTAAGGGTCTCAATGCAGGTAAGCACCAAGTACCATTCTCAGGTGGGTGTGGTGATCCCTCTCCTGGCCCACCTCTCCCAGCCAGGGGTACAAGAAGTGATAGAAAGAAAAAGCAGCAACCCAGTCCAAATCAGAGGCTCTATTTACACAGCAGTATCACCCACACTCTCGTGTGGCTTCTCAAGGTTTTTTGGCTTTCTTCACAGAAGAGGAACTGGAGGCTGATTCCCGACGCTTCCTCTGAGGAGACACAGAAAGTGCTGAGGTCAATGGCCCCAAAGCCTAATTCAGGTTTGGTGCACGTTTCATGTTCTCAGGGAAGCTGGTCCCCACTGATCAACCCACACCTCGTCTCAGCCTCAAAACCCCATACAGAGCTGACGCAAGCTGCAGATACTAGAGAGAGCAGAACTTATATGCCATGTACTCACATGCAGGGCTAATGTATACTCTCCCAGCCTGTCCAGCTTCTTACCGAATTGGGTGTGAGAGGTGCGCCCACCACATCAATGATCGTGTCCTTGGTAGGGTCAGGCCCAGGGCCAGGTTCAGGCAGGATAGGCTCAGCAGAAGCTGGGGCTGGGCCGGATGCTGGTGTGGTAGGAACCCCCAACACACCAGCCCGGGCCAGTGCCTCATGCCGGTGCCGTAGCATCTGTAGTTCATACTCGCAGTTGGCACAGGCCTGCTTGAGCTCATAGAGCAGCACCAGGTCACTTCGCAGCTCATTGAACATATGCACCAGCTCCTCTGTGGGTGTTGGGCTCAGTTCTGGGAGTAGGTGGGTGGGCAACACATGAACAGAGTTGAGATGTGGAATCCTAGCAACCTCAATTGTCCTTTTCCCTGCTCAGCTTTTATCCATTGCCTCAGGTGGGTACATCCTGTGGGGCCCAGCCCCCATACTCACCTACACCAAGCTCCAGTAGCATCTGTTCCAGTGCCTTGATCTTTTTCTGTCCCACAGAGCTTGGCAGCTTCATCTGCAATGACAGGCAACTAAGCCCTGCCCCTTATGAGAGGCTCAGATGAAGGGGACTAAAGGCTGTGGGCTATCATGAAAAAGCTGTGCTCTCAGCCTGGTCACGGTGTGCTGAGAGCCTGGTGAGGCCACTTCTATCAGCACGACACATTCTTTCCTACTGGTCCACCCTCACCTGCCTACAGTGTTCAGACCATCCAGAGCCCAGGGCCCAGGTGTGAAAGGGGGTAGCTTACATACCCGCTGGCTCCGCAGCGTGACACCTGCGGACTTAAAGTCTGGAAACTTAATGCCTGCAGTCTCAGGAACAGCCTGGCGGAGAAGAAGTTATGAAGCCACCAGGTGCAGTACCAGTGTCAGTCCCAGTACCCCACCAGTTCTGGGTGATCTTAGAGTCCTCCACTAGGGGACCGAGTACCAGGGTGGGCCCTGGCCAGAAGACCCCTCTGCCCAGAGCCTGGGCTGGCTTAGCCTCCATACCGGCTTTTCGGCCTCCTTTTTCTGGGGTAACTTCTTTTTGGGGGCCTTGCGTTCTGTGCGTCGTTGCTCTGCAGTGGTGTCTGCTGCTGTTATCAGCTTCTGCAAGTCCTGACTGCGCTTCTCCCGCTCCTTCTTCCGGGCCTCAATTTTGCGCAGCTCCTGTAGCAGGTACTCCTCCTCTGCCACCTGGAAAAGTGTGAGATGTGGAAAAGTGGGTGAGGGCACATGAAGAAGTAAAGGTAGACAAGCAGGTGAGAGGGTGCCTGGGAAGTCTGTGTGAAAGAACCTGAGAAGTAAGGGATTGTGAGGGAAGTGAAGAGGTATGTAGAGCAGGGAGAGGAACTGTGAGGTAAAAATGGGCTGGGGAGTAAGACTGGGTGGGTACCAATGGGAAGTAGAGGAGCCTAGGAGTGAGGGGGCTGAAGGCATGGTGGATGAAGGCAACTGGCAAGGAATTTCAGAGCATGGAGGAGAAGGACTCAGATCTGGGCTGACCTGCTCTGGGGTCCGGTTGTAGAGACGCTCCAGCTGCTCCTTCCTCCGTCGTTCATGCCCAGCATCAAACACTGGTATCTTCAGATCTGTGCCTGGCACTGCTCGCACATTGGCAAGCTTGGCACAGATGTGGTAGTACCGCTCCTTCAGGTCCTCCACAGAACGTTTCTGTGAATAAAGGCATGGGTGGGAGGTGGGGATGGCATGAAAGGTGTGGACCTTCCAGGCCTGGGGGTTGAGGCACACATGCAAATACATGATGCTAGCTTACCTTGAACTGCTGGTGGTCATACCGGTCATGGATAACCACAAAACGCAGGTCAAAGCGGCGGCTAAGATCAAAGAGATGATCAGTTTCTGCCTTTGTCCAAGCATCATCGTGAAGATACAGCTGGTACTCCTGCTCTGAATACACAGGTACCTGCACAGTCTATTGGTACAGAAGGGACACAAGGGCCATAGCCATGTTATGGCATGTCATTTGCTCCAGCTCCTTGTAACCACAGCCCTACTCGGTTTATTGTCAATACAGAGACCCTATAGAGGACAGCCTGGAGACGATCTATTTTGGGGGAGAGGAAAGAGCCTGTCTGCTTGACTGCAGTCCCTAACAGGCTCTGGGACTGTGGCCTGCCTCTGAACTCACTACAGGAGCAAATTCCCTACTACTGGAAGCCCTGAAAGAGGAGACAGGCACCTGCCCCACATGGTTAAGGTGAGGGGCCCAAATACAAGTGCTTCACTGGAATCCAAAAGTCAATCCTGGAGTAGGGCAGATGGCTAGATACCTGGTGATAATGTAGAAAGGCCCAGGATTCTCTAGGCCGTGAAACTCTTGTTTGAAGCATTACTGCCACCCAGTGGTGATACCGAAACTTGCAGCCCTACAGAAATGGGACTAGAAATCTTAAACCCACTGTATGCATCCTTATCCACAACCTCCAATCCTACTCTCCCAGGCCTCCGTCGGGGATAAACAGCAGCACCACCAGCTGGATCTGTCAGTCAGAGATACGGATCTGTCAGTCAGAGATACAAGAATGAAAGCAAAGCTAGACTGGACCAAGGAGGTTCTACTCTGCCAAATTGGCTCTGAGCCTGACCTTAAGACCCTAATTCCAGCTGCTGCTTGGGCATCTACTAGAGGTCCCATAACCTCAAACCTAACATGTTCAATACTGAACTCATCATCCTCAAACTTACATCTCCTGCAGTCCAGATCTCAGTCATTATCACCATCACCCAACCAGCTGCCCAAGCCAGAAACCTGGGAGGCATCTTTAATTTCTACCTTTACCCTTGACCCCTCCCCTTCACCAAATCTGTGGATTCTATCTCCAAAACAGCTCCCTATGTCCACTGCCACATCCCAGTCCATACCATCACCACCACTACTTGGTCTCTGCTTCCATTCAATCCTCTACCAATCACTTCTCCATCTGTAACCAAAATTTGATCTCAGTGGAAATAAATGCAGTCTGTGGACCAGTGCTATTTGCAAATTGCTATTATTGGTCTTCAGTAAGTATGGAAATTGAGAGTAGGCATTTAGAAACTTTTATATCAATGTTTTAGTAATATGCTGCTGAATCTTTAAGAAGAAGAAACATGGATTCGTCTTTTTTTTGTAATTTTACTTATCTTTTACAAAATGATCAGTCTGTGATTGATTGGAACTTGAAAAACATCCTTCACCAGAGGTAATTTGAGAAGCACTGCTCTAGAATATATCTGATCATGTCACCTATCCATCCCTTATTATTAAGCCCCAGAAAGGCTCCCCACTACTCCAATAAAGTATCTTCTAGATAATCCACAACCTCTTCAATGGCAAGGATCATCTGGTTCCTTTTCTACCTTTAGAGATCAGCACAGGGCAAGGTACTAGAGTTATCAATAAATATTCACCGAATCAAGCAATAAACATGAATGAATGACCTGGCTGCCCTCTGCTGCCACTGTCCCTCATGGACTCTAAGTTCCAAACGACAAGCAATTTCTGGAACACAACGGATTCTCCCCCTCAGCCTTTGTTTTTGTTTGGAATGTCTTCCCACTTCCACATTCCTTCAACTTAAATAACTCATACTTTTGGCCTCATTGAGGTATTACCTCCTGTGAAGTCTCCCTGATTTCCCAGTCTTGGTTAAATACTCCTCCTATGTATTACAATTCTATTTAATACCAAAACATACTCCTGCTCTCAAGGAGCTCACAGTCAAGCAAAGAAGACATTAATTCACTCATTCATGTGCCCGTTAAATCTATGCTAGGAACACAGCTAAGTCCTTACCTTCAGAGCTAACAACTCAGCTGAAGAAAGGGGATTCTATGATAATTTCAGCACAGTGCAGTGAGGACAGGTGTGCCTAGGTCATAATGAGTGACCCCCTAATCCAGCTGGGGACAGGGACTGGTTAGGACAGAGATAAATGAGACCTGGTTCAGTCTTAAGGCTGGGTAGAAGTGAACTGGTGAAGGAAGACTGGGAGAGAATCCTAGGTAGAGGGTGCAACATGAACACAGCAATGATGTGTGCAGGCATGACAGGTAGGGGCACGCTGGAGAAACAAGTGTAACAGGTGAGAGGAGAAGAGGCATGAAAAGAGCACGGTAAGCCAGCAGAAACTAGTGCCCATCGGGCTTTATCCCACCCTGCTAAGGAATATGGAATTCATTTTGAAGTGCTAGGAGCCATTAAATTTGGTGTTAAGGAGAGGACTGAAATGACCATGTTTCTTTTACAAAGACTGCCATGGCAGCAGGGAGGACAAAGGGGGTAAAACAAGAATCTGAGAGACCTGCTGATAGGCTTTAAAAATAATCCAAGTGAGAAATAAAGAGGCCACAACAAAAGCTGCACCAGTGGAGGATGGAGAAAAGGACTTGAGAGACTTTGGGAGACGAAAATCACGGGCCTAGGCAACTGAATGTGAGGAGTGAGAGAAGACATCACAGATGACTCCTGTTTCTGGCTTGAGCAAGAGAGTGGATGAGGAGCCACTGATTGAGACCCCAGGAACATAACTGAAGGAAAGATCATTAGTTCATTTAATTCCAACTTCATTCTCCACCCCAGTGGCACCCAAAGCTGGTCCCGATGCTACTGTTTTTAAAATCTGACAGCAACTACCCAAAGACATCAGGGCAAAGCCCAAGTTCCTGAGCCTGCTCTCCAAGGCCCTGCCTGAGCCAGCCCCTGCTGCCCTCTCAGGCCTCATCTTCCACCATGCTCTGCCTTGGGCTTTAGGCTTCATCAACACTGAAATGTTCGTAGGTTCCCCTACTTGGGATTTTTTTTTATTCATGCCTTTGCTGTTCCCACTGCCTGAAAAAGTCACTGCATCCCTTCCTAATATCATCTGTAACAGCTTTCAAGGCTCAACTGGGGCTCCAACTACTCTCGGAAGCTTCCATGATCCTCAAATCCTCCCAGTAAAGTATGTATTACACCAGATACACACTATGTGATTCATTTTTGTGTCCCTAATGCCCAAGGCATGAGTTGACATGGAACAGTATTTACTAAATACAAAATTAATACTTTTGTCTCTACCTCAAAATACTTTATCCAACTTTCCCAACCACTACCTCAGATGTCTCATCTCTTGGTTGCCCCTTAACTCTCTAGTCCCTTCTTTCTTTCTGGTCTCTTCCTTGTGGCCTACAAACATGCTCAAGCATCCCCACAAAGGGAACTACATCATCTGTCACTGCTGGTATGGCCTTTGGGAAACCTGTCATACAAAAGGTCATGCTAGGCCTAGAGAAATTGGGCAGAGACTGTACACAAAGCAAACTTGTTATCAGGAAGGTAGAAAAAGGCCCAGGCATGCCTGTAGCCTGAATCTAAGAAAGCCCTAAGTAAAAGTAGGAGTAGAATAATTTGTGGCAGGAGTTGGAGAGCAACTCAGGAGATTCAAGGAGGTGTCATAAGGTCTTTAGGGTTCAACTGGAAGAGCACTAGGGCCAAGAGATACCTAACACATGGGGAAGACTGAGAAGCAGGCTCTGAAAAGCTAGAATGTGCCATGTGGGCTCTATCCAAGCTAGGAAAGGCTGAGGGAGAACAAGCTCCATGTAAGCAGAGCCCTACAGCCCCTATGAGCCAGGTCAATACAACTGTACTTTAAGCAAAGAAAAAAATTTGTCAGGGAAAAAGTAGATGCTAAAACCCCTCTGGAAAATTCCAATGTGGTCTTAGCTGAGACACCAAATCCTGCTTGAGATTCAATGCAGGGCCATCCAGGTCCATCTCGGGGAGATGACAGTACCCTGAAGAGCCAGGAAGGATGGGAGAAAGGGTATAGGAACCTATGCAGTTTTCAGCTGCTTTCCTGGGCCAGTCTAGACATTACTTTCTTGCCCAGCTGTGTGGTTCTCTCCCTTTGTCCCTGCTGGATCCAGGCCTTATTAGTGGTAGGACCTTTAAAGGGCACCAGTAGTACTGCTCCAGGTCTGGAAACCAGAAAACTGGGTTTGAAGCAGGGGGTATGGATATAGAATGATTTCACACCTGGACGTGCTGAATTTAAGAAGCCTGTGAGCCAACCAGAGGAAGATATCCAGGTGTGGTTGGGTTCATGGTGTTGAGGGGAGATTTCGTGTCCTTGCTCAAGTCCTCCAGTACTTTTAGGTTCTAAGTCTAGGTTGCACCAGGCTGTAAGGACCGTGAGGCCACATTGTATAGTGGCTCAAGCAGTGGCCTAAGAAATCTTAGCCCAACCTAGCTCTGCCTCTGATTGGCTCAGTGAGCTTGGGTAAGTCTTGGTAAGGCTGTTTCCTCTGAGCGTCACTAATCAGTTTACCAGAGGTATGACAGCTCACACGAGGCTGCTGACATTGGGAGATGAATGCATGATTTATTTGGAAACAAAATCAGGGGGACTCAATTATTAGATTTATCACTGAGGTCTAATTTGAGTGCCACCCCCCTCAGAAAGGCCCTCCTTGACCACCCTATCTAATGTAATCAGATATCTACACTTAGTTCACTCTTTATCCCATTTCAAATCCTATTCATATCCTGGTTTCATATTATTGATGACTCTTATCTGAATGAATCCAATATTTATTTGCTTACATGTTTGTTATCTACCTTCTTTGCCCTGCTATTGATTGAAAAAATGTGAGAGCTAAAGGAGAAGGCTAAGACAAGGATAGTTCCCAAGTTCCTGATCTTAGCAACTGGGAGGACTGGTGTCATTCACTGAGATAGGGAACAGATCTGGGAGTGAGGAGTAGTGGGAAGATGATGAGTTCTGTTTGGGCCTTTTGATCTCAGTTACCTGTGAGACATTCAGGGAGATCTCAAGTAACTAACTGGATATGTGGGAACGGTTGTTCTGGATTGTAGTCACTGGCATATAGAGGGTAAGTGAAGCCACAGGACAAATGAGACACATTAGGGAGAAAGGATAGAGTGAGAAGAGTAGAGTACCTAGGATGGAGCGCTGAGGAACAGCAGGATTTGAAAGATCAAGAGAAGATCCACACAGTACTACCCTGCATGATAATGCCATGAGGACTGAATAGGGAGCCATAGTTGAGACACAGGCCTGAATCACGCCTCCAAAGCCAACCCTAGGAGACTGGAGAGCTCACACATGTGACTCAGCATAAATAGATAACCTTGGATGGTATCTGAATGGTGATGGCTCACCTTATTGAACCTGGCGAAGGGGTAGTCCTTGCCCTCTTCAGCTGCCCTTCGCCAGTGGAAGAACATAGCTCCATCCTTGCGGGCTGGGTTGGTAAATGGCATCCACTTCCAGGGCCGCACCTTCTTAGAGCCCAACTTGGCCTTCACCGTGCGGTAGCCCTGGCCAGTATCACTGGGTAGTAGTGGGGGTGCATCTCTGGCAGCAGAGTTTGGGGGGGAGGGATGTAGGGAGTTAGAGCTAGAAAGGGTATAGAGAGCCTTTGGGCCCCAGGAGTGCACCTACCCTACAGCGAGTAAGTCACATACTCAGAGTAGGAGCTGCGTTCTTCCTGCATCCCACTAAGTAAGCAGCAGTAGCTCTGGCTGGGGTGGGAAGGTAGGAAGGGAATTGGCAGACAAGGAGTTAGGGACATGGCTGGTGGGTCAGGGGCTAGAGCTTGAGGGACTTGGGATTCCAAGAAATACTTGCTTCTTGTCAGAGTAGAGCAGTGCATAGACCTCTCGATGCATGCCCTCGGGCCTCTTGAAGGTCAGTGTCTCTGAGGATTTCTTGGACTTTTTCTGAGAAGGAAAACCACAGGGGAGGAACCACAGCCTAGACCCCCTTTCCTAAAACTTCTTCAACTCAGTTCAATTACTGACACATAGTGACACACAGAGGTGTGCTCGCATACTCAACCCACCCTCCTATATAGGAACAGAAACCCACTGACCAGAGAACCCCAGGAGCAGGTAATTTGCCTCCCCATCTCCATCTCATTTGGAAGTGCCCTGACACTTCAGAGTAGAAAATAAATTTTCCCACCATCTCAGAATGTGACGCCATTTTGGTACCTCATACCTCAAAGTTTCACACTCTCTCAGCCCTCTCATCTCTTTGAGGTGTCATACCCTTTTCGTCCCCACCATCTCTTATGGTTGTCCCACCTCCTGGATCTCTACCTCTCACTAATGGTGATCCATTTTCGCGCCAGATATCACAGCTTCTTTTATCCTCCATCTCACCAGGAGTGCATCTCCCCTATTCCTCTTCCACTGTCACCCCTCCTCACCACTTCACTCCCTCTACCCAACGTTCTCGGGTGCCCCTACTACCTTGTCTGGGTTGATAATGTCCTTCTTGCTGATTGTCCCGGAGGCTGCATCCCCCTCTGGACCCCCGAGTTCTAGAATGTCCCGCACATCCGCGCCCGTAGCCATCACGCCTAAGAGACGGGGGAGCGCCCAGACGTCAAGGGACAGAGGGTTAGTGCCTGAGAAGGAACCAGGCTCTGGTAGGGAGGCGGGGTCACTCCAGACCCGAGTGGGGGTGGGGTGAAGAGGAGGGGCGCGAAGGAGGCAGGTGGCCTGAGTCAGGTCCCGTTCCGCCTGGGTTTCGCCGCCTGGGTCTCCCCAACGTCCGCATTGGCCCCCAGCGCCTCAGCACTTGGACAACCCCGCGGCGGCTCGGCCGCTTCCCTAGTTCCGTAGAGCCGCGAACAGAAACTTCCGGTTGTGCTCTTTAGAAATGCAGCCGACAGGGAAACTTCTGGCCTGTGCTCAGTGGAAACGGAGCCGGCTGGCAATCCAAGAAGAAGGCTATCGACCACGCCAAGCCTGGCACTGTTGTTGACAGCAGCGGCATTTTCCCTTTTCGTTGCTGTATTGCCTCTTGGGCAAGGAAAAAAGCGCAGAGTTCGTGACTTTGGGAAGTCACTTTATCTGAACCTCAGTTCCTTTATTTGTAAAGTGGGAATGATAATAGTACCTGCTTAAAGGAAGTACTGATAATCCACATAAAGCATTAGTACTATACCTGGCACATTTCGTTGTTTTTTGATTGAGTGAATTAGTGGTATTAATTATCCTTGTTCATTAAGTGCTAAGTATGTACCAGGCACTGTGCTTATCGTTGGGGAGGAAGACAGAAACTAGACACGGCGGAGGGTCCTAAAGTGGCTGCTAAAGAGAAAGTGAGGCCTGAGCCCTCACTTGCATCTCCTCTGACCGAAATGTCTGTGGGACAGGGTCTTGTGGGGCTTGCCTGTCTGCTTCCCAGGACTTCAGTCTAAGCTAACGCCGCTAGTGTGAGTTACAAAGAGGCCCAAGAACACATCCCCAGTCAGGGAGCAGCCAGCCCTAGTGTAAGGAGTTTGGATTTACCATAAGGGCAGTCAGATGTCATCCTGTCCATGTCAGCCCATGTCCATTTCTTTGTTCCTTGATGGGTTTATCAAGGCAGTGGAAGTAACAAATACATATGGGCTGGTGGTTCAGACATTTATTGTCCTAGAAGACAGAATTCCAAACTTCCAAGGTGTGTTTTTTGTTCTTCTTCTTGTTACTTTTTTAACAGAGATGCTGGATCTGAATTCTTAATCAGTCTATTCTACTTCTATAAGGCAAGTTGCTTCTGGGTAACAGGAAGAATCCATGGGCACCAGCCTATTGCCTTACCTCTTTCACTGTAAAGTGAGTTATTTGATCAGAAGCAATATTGTATGAGATATCATAATGGCAAATAGAACATTTAGTAAGTCCAAAGAAGCAGGAAGAGCAAGAAAAGAAAATCCAAATACAGAATAAGTGTCTATTTTAGTTGGGACAAATTGTTAGCTGCTTAATGAGAGAAGAGCTCTGAAATAAAACATCTTACACCATGTGTGGTATACCATATCAGGGGATCAAGAATGGTGTCTGTTTCTGGCAAGTTGAACATTTAGTAATAACAGCAGGCAGACCAACCTTAGTGAGAGGAACTAGCCTTATGGAGCCCATAGATGGCATACATTCATGACAGTTATGTCCATGAACTCTTTGGGTAAGCACTGTGATGATTGTGGGAAGATGGCCTGCTGACACTCTCAGTGAGGATCATCTTGTCCAAATGATTTTGAGTTTGTTTCACAATGGAAGCCCTTTGGTGAGCATTCTCATGCACCGGGCTTCATACCAGAAACCCCACTCACGTACATCTTCTCCACACTTCCTTCTTACTGATATTCTGAGCTTTTTCCTTCCACATTTCTGACCATCTAACCAAATCATTAGTCACTACCTATTACTTGCTATGGATTCTTTCCTCGGACTATCTGTGCACAATGGGATGTACAACTTAAATATACTTCCACAGGAAAGATTTTCCTTCTTTACTGTCCTTAAGAGCCAACCCTGAATGAGGCTAATGCCACAGTGGCCCTCTTCTGGAAGGAAAAAGCATATCATGTGGAGCCATTATGCTTAAACCAGGCTTGACATTTACCTCTCGCTGTCGTAGGTGTTGGTTGACAGAGAGAGGAAAAGGAGGGCATGCTTGTGGCCTAGTCTTATATGTTTCCTTTCTCCTTGATGATGGAATATGTTGGACACCACAGACTTTATAGTGGATCAAATAGTTTGCAGAATAGGATGGGAAGTTCAGTTTGCAAGGCCACCTGGTTGTCTCATGGGCAAGCATTCAGTCTCTGGGTCTGTATTAGGGTTCTCTAGAGAAACAGAACCAACGGGAGATATCTGTAAATATGAGATTTATAAAGGTGTCTCACACAACTGTGGGGATTGAAGAGTCCAAAATCCATAGGGCAGGCTGTGAGGCTGGCAACTCCAATGAAGGGTTTAGATGAACTCCATAGAAGAGGCTCAAGGCTAAAGAGACAGGGAAAATTCTCTCTTCTCCCTTAAGTCTTCAACTGATTGGATCAGATTCAACTGATTAGATTCTCTCTCTCTCTTTTTTTTTTTTTAACATGGGCAGGCACCAGGAATCGAACCCGGGTCCTCGGGCATGGCAGGCAAGCATTCTTACCTGCTGAGCCACCGTGGCCCGCCGTGATTAGATTCTCTTGTTTGGAAGACACTCCCTTAGTTGATTTTAGATGTAATTAGTCACAGATGCAATCAACTGACTAATGATTTAATAGACCAGACACAAAATGCCCTTGCAGTAATGGTTAGGCCAGCGCTTGCCTGACCAGACAACTAGGCACTATCACTTGGCCAAGTTGATACCTGAACCCAGCTATCACAGGGTCAGCAATACAAAGCTATTTCTCAAACGATGATCAGTTGTTTGCCAAAGGGCATGGATTTGTTCACAAATTCCAAAGGACTTTGCTGTGATTTTTTTTCCCTCATGGGCTTGCTACAGACTCCATCAGCATAGTAAGTTAAACATGATTGAATCTGGTGGATCATGAAGACCAGGTGGCATATCTCCTTACATTGCAGCCTAGACCCAGTGGAAAGTTTTCCCTTGCTCTGGACTTTTGTCAAGCTTTCAGCCGCTCCGTAAGTAGGTAGGTTCAGGATACCCAGATGTAGGGTATGTTGCCTCAAAAATCCAAGAAGGCCCGCCAAGTGCCATATTTCAATTAATCTAAGTGGCCATGGACCTTCATTTATATTTCACTAAGAAAGAATTTTTAAAAAGACATCAAGTCATGATAGGCCATTGACTGTAAATGCATTCTCATTTTAGAGATGTTAAAATGTGAAAAATATATGCATAATCCCCATCTTATTGGAATCATGGTATTGTGCCTTTTTTGCATGGTAAGAGCATGAAAAGTAAAGCAACTTGTACTTTACTTAGGAGGGGTTATCTTGACATGCCTTAGAACACTAGACCTTCAGAAACATCACTGTGATGTGTTTCCATGGGATTTACCTTATCTTATTGAATCTATGCTTTGATCTTGGCATATTCATGATTTACCAAAAGGTGTCAACAGAAGGTTTTTATTGAACTACATCACCACTGCTTCCTGCTGCTGCTGATTGTAAAAAATCATCCATTAGCCTCTACAAGGAAAGAGGGGCTGCTTCTGCTGTCAAAAGGTGTTCAGGAGGATAGGGGTTTAGTGCTCTGAGTCATCTGAATGTTCCCTTTTCTGATCAACACCCCAACATTCGTAAAAGACCTAGCAAGGCTGTGAATTTAACGGACACTGTACTACAGTAACTTGCAGTATCAAATTATGTATCGAGATAAATTATTTTTATCATAGATATAGAAAGTCAATAGTTTGGGACTTGTCTTGAGTCAAAATTTGGGGGGTTTTGAGCTTGTCATCCTTTTCCATTACCATATCCAGAACACACTTCAAAGCAACCCTTCCTCACTGCACAGTTTCCAAATTCCTTCTGCTTTCCATACTATTCTGTGGCAGAGCCATTTGGTTCCCTCAAAGCTTTGTCTTCAATGGGTTTTTTGTTTAAGTTTATTACAGATGATAATCGATTAGCTTCAGGCCAAAGTCTGCATTTAATATTAGCTGGGTGTTTTGGTTTGCTAAAGCTGCTGAACTCAATATTCCAGAAATGGACTGGCTTTTTCAAAAGGATTCATTAGGTTACCATCCTAAGACCATGAAAATGTCCAAATTAGGGTATCCAGAGAAAGATACCTCGAATCTGAAGAAAGGTCGACGGCATCTGGGCTTTCTTTGTCACATGGGAAGGCACATGGTGACATCTGCTGTCCTCTCCTGGCTTCTGGTTTCAAAGGGCTCTCTCAGCTGCTGGCATCTCCTGGGGCACTTTCTATTTGCATCTCCAAACATCTTGGTCTTGATTTCACATCTCTGCTCTCTGTGTTGGCTTTGAGCTCTCTCTATGTTTTCTGCCTTTTATTTTCTTCATTCAGGGCTCCAGTAAAATAATTAAGACCCACCTTAAATGAATGGAGTCACATCTCCATCTAATTAAAAAGCTTTACCCACAATTGTGTGGGTCACACCTCCATGGAAAAACTTAATCAAAAGGTCTCACCCACCAATGCCTGCCCCACAAGATTGGATTAGAAGACAATGGCTTTTCTGGGGTGCATAACAGTTTCAAACCAGCACACTGGGTTTCACCACCCAACGATAAATAGAAAATTCATTCGTGTTCTGATACTAATTTCTGAAGCAGTTGAAGTTTATAGTTCTTAGTTATATTTTCTAGGAAATACAAGTAGACAAAATTGTTCCAGGAAGAGTTGGAGAACTGAAAATAGCAATAACCATAGAAGAAAATAAAAATATTGTTAATGAAGTACAATTTTAAAAGGTAATGGGCTGAAAATTGTAAATAAGTGAGTTCTATTTGACCTTCAAAAAACAGACAATTCCTTGGTTATTCAAACATATAAGAAGTTGAAAATGTTCTCAATTAAACTTATGAAACAGAACGATATCATACTAAAGCCTAATAAAAAGATACTTTTGGAGAATACATGATTCCCATTTTATATAAACTGTTCAAGAAAATAAAAAAAGACACCCAACATATTTCACTGGATAGCATATCCCAAAACCAAAGCCAGACAAGGACAGCAAGAGAAAAAATATATAACCAGCCTCACATATGAACAATGAAACAAAAATTCTAAACAAAATGTTAACAGATCAACTCCAGAAGTGTATTAAAAGAATAAACTATCAAGTCCAAAAAGAATTTATCCCAGTATTGCTGGGGTGGTTCAGCATTAGAATATATTTATCAATTTAATTTATTATATTAATGAGTTAAATATATGCTTATCTTAATAAATTCACACCAATTAATAGTATAAAAGAAAAAAAATCTCCTAGAAAACTAGGTAAAGAATGTCCTTAATTTGGTTGACTATTTTTAATAAAACAATAATAAAACCTAGAGAAAATGCCATACTTGATGAAACAATAGAGTCTTCCTATTGAAGTCAGAAACAAAACATGGCTATCCTTTCTCACCACTGTTGTTCAAAATGATACCAGATGTTCTCTACAATTCAAAAAGAGAAGGAAAGCAATAAAAGGTGCTAGGGAAAAATAGGAAAATTGTGATTATGTGTAGATGATACTGTGCTTATATAGAAAAACCTAAGAAAATCAATTGACAAACTATTAGAACTAATAAGAAAATTCAGAAATCTGACCACATACAAGAGCAACATACAAAAATCAATACCTCTCTGATGTAACAGCAATAAGCAATTAGAAAATGTAATAGAAAATAAGATTCCATTCACAATAGCAACAAAAACTAATAAGGACCTGAGGATAAAGCTAAAATGGAATTTATTTTGGGCCCTTTCCTCAAAATGAGGAAATCCATCAATCCAATTCATCACATTGATAAAATAAAATTGATAACTACACAATTATACAGAATCTTAGAAAATTTAAGAATCCTTTCTGGTAAAAAACAAGCAAACAAACAAAAACATGAAGTAAAACAGGAGACAAAGGACATTTCCTAAGTATGATAAAGAGGTTTTTTCATTTTTTGCTTCTCAGAAACTAAGCATAAGCGTCATGTTTAAATGGGCAAATATTAAAGTTAAGGAATAGATAAGGGCCATCACTATCCCTCAAAAATTTTTGCAAAAATGAAATAGAGTACTTGACAACGGTATTAACATTTCCATATAGCAGAACTTAATCCAAGGTATGCCAAAATTAGGAATGAGTCCCCTCTAGAGGAAGGACTACTTTGATATTTACATGCCATGATACGATGGAAATTGAAATCTCACCCCTTTTTACCCCATACAAAGCCACTGTCAAGCACAGTCCAGATATTATTCACACCGCACCAGTCCTCTGCTTAAAAGAAAGACTTTTTAATTGTCTTCACAATCCTGAGACCAAGAGCTGGTTTTGCTTCTTTGGTAATGGGAGGCTGATGAAAAAAGGTGTGCTTGAAATGTAGTTAAGCACCTGTGGGTGCCAACAGCTGCTGGAACAATGAGGATGGGGTTTTGACACCTTTTATTACTTTCTTTGTGCTCAGAAATTGTAGGCCCATTTTCATATCCTATCACAACTATTAACCTGTTTTGAATACTCAGAGTTAGGGTTATTCCTATTTTCTTATGAGAAAAATCAAGATGGGGACTAAACAAAGTTTTAAATGGGGCTTTGAGAAGGGATTTACCGAAGTTAAATTTGCCTCCTGTTTCTAGGAAAGAGCAGACATACATGGCTTAAGAGCAAGTTGGAGGTGGGATCAGGGATTGGGGTTGTTGTTCTTTAAATAATTGATTAATCTATTTTTAATTGTGGTAAAATATATGTAACATAAAAATCATTTGAACCATTTTAGGTGGACAATTCTTTGATGGTAAGTACATTGACAAATCTATGCAACTTTTACCACTACTTCCAGACTATTTTCATCGTCCAATCCAAAACATAATCTTTCAGCAATAACTCCCCATTTCCCCTTCCCTCTGCCCCTGGTAATCACTATTCTGTTTTCTGTCTCTATGAATTTGCATATATAAGTATTAAATATAAGAGAAATTATGCAATATTTTTCCTTTTTGTATGGCTTACTTCATGTAGAATGGTGTCTTCACAGTTCATCCATGTGTAGCATGTATGCACTTCACTTATTTTTTATAGATGAATAATATTCCATTGTATAAATATACTGCATTTTATTTATCCATCTATCTGTTGATGGACATGGGCTATTGTGAATAACGCCTCCATGAACATTGGTGTCATGGTTAGGTTCACGTGCCAACTTGGCCAAGTGGTGGTACCTGTTTGTCTAGTTGGGCAAGTGCTGGCCTGTCTATTGCGATGAGGACATTTCATAGAATTAAATCATGATCATGTCAGCTACATCCACAGCTAATTCCATTTGTAATCAGCCAAAGGGGAGTGTCTTCTGCAACGAGTAATGCTTAATCTGATCACTGGACGCCTTTTAAAAAGAATTCAGAAGAGACAGGCTCTTCCTGTCTTGGCTGGTGAGCCTCTCCTATGGAGTTTGTCCAGACCATCCATCGGAATCGTCAGCTTCACAGCCTGCCCTGCAGATTTTGGACTCTGTGTTCCCACGGTCACATGAGACACTTTTATAAATTTTATATTTGCGAGTGTTCCCTGTTGATTCTGTTTCTCTAGAGAACCCTAACTAATACAATTGGTATACAAATATCTTTCTGAATTCTTGCTTTTGATTCTTTTGGATATATGCCTAGGTGTGGAATTGCCAAGTCATATGGTAATTCTATGTTTAACTTTCTGAGGATCTGCCAAACTCTTTTTCTGCAGTGGCTGCACCATTTACCTTTCCAACCAACAATGAATGAGGATTCCTATTTCTCCACATCTTTACCAACACTTGTTATTTTCAGTTTTTATAATAGCCATACTAGTGGGTATGAAGTAGTATCTCATTGTAATTTTAATTTGTATTTCTGTAATGGCTAATGATGTTGGGCATCTTTTCACATACTTATTATGCCTTTGAATATCTTCTTTGAAGAAATATCTATTCAAGTCCTTAGCCCATTTTTAAATTTGGTTCTTTGTCTCTTATTCTTTATAAATCCTGGTTACTGAATCTTTATCAGAAATATGGTTTTCAAATATTTTCTCCCATTCTATAGGTTGTCTTTTCGCTTTATTGACAATATTCTTTGAAGCACACAATTTTTAAATTTTGATGAAGTCCATTTAACCTATATTTTCTTTTGTTGCTTGTGCTTTTGGTGTAAAATCTAAAACTCCATTGCCTGCTACAAGGTCATGTTGGTATTTCCCTATGTTTTCTTATAAGGGTTGTATAATGTTAGCTCTTACATTTAGATTGTTGATCCATTTCAAATTAATTTTCGTTTATGGTGAGGGGTTCACATTCATTCATTTGAATGTGGATTTCTAGTTGTCCCAGCACCATTTATTTATTTAGTCATTTTTTAAAATTAATTTTTTAATTAAAAAATATATAACAAACGCAAACATTCTTAACTTTTGATCATTCCGTTCTACATATATAATCAATAATTACAATATCATCACATAGTTGCATATTCATCATCATGATCATTTCTTAGAACATTTGCGTCAATTCAGAAAAAGAAATAAAAAGACAACAGAAAAAATTCGTATATACCATACCTCTTACCCCTCCCTTTCATTGATCACTAGCATTTCAATCTAAATTTAACACTTGTTCCCCCTATTATTTATTTTTATTCTGTATGTTTTACTCGTCTATTGATAAGGTAGATAAAAGGAGCATCAGACACAAGGTTTTCACAATCACACAATCACATTGTGAAAGCTATATCATTATATAATCATCTTCAAGAAACATGGCTACTGGAACACAGCTCTACATTTTCAGGCAGTTTCCTCCAGCCTCTCCATTACATTTTGACTAACAAGGTGATATCTATTTAATACATAAGAGTAACCTCCAGGATAACCTCTCGACTCTGTTTGGAATCTCTCAGCCATTGACACTTTATTTTGTCTCATTTCACTCTTTTCCCTTTTAGTCGAGAAGGTTTTCTCAATCCTTTGATGCTGAGTCTCAGCTCATTCTAGGATTTCTGTTCCACATGTTGCCAGGAAGGTCCACACCCCTGGGAGTCATGTCCCATGTAGACAGGGGGAGGGTGATGAGCTTGCTTGTTGGTTGGCTGGAGAGAGAGGCCACATCTGAGCAACAAAAGAGGTTCTCTTGGGGGTGACTCTTAGGCCTGATTTTAAGTAGGCTTAACCTATCCTTTGTGGGGTTAAGTTTCATATGAACAAACCCGAAGATTGGGGGCTCAGCCTATAGCTTTGGTTGTCTGCACTGCTTGTGAGAATATCAAGAATTCAACTCGGGGAAGTTGAATTTTCTCCCTTTCTCATCATTTGCAAACAGATTTTGCAAATACTGTTTTATTCACTGTTCAAATCACTCTGTGATTTATCGGGACATCACTCTGGACAAACCAACAAAATCTCATGTTTTACTCAAGGTCCCATGTACTTATGGTGTTCAATTAAGCTGTCTACATAAGTTATATTAGGAAATGCATGAAGCAAAATATAAATTTTTTACCAATTAAACACTTTTTTGCTTTAGTTTCACACACAAGTTAAAATTTGAAAATATTAATTACCATCTATTTTCAATATCCTGCAGTAATGACATTCCTTTGTTCTTCCACATGCAAAAATATTTTTTAAATTTAGCACCATTTATTAAAGAAACTGTTCTTTCCCCATTGAGTGGGCATGGCACCCTCGTCAAAAATCAACTGGCCATAGATATGTGGACTAATCTCTGGATTCTCAATTCTATTCCATTGGTCTATATGTCTTTTTTTATGCTAGTAGCACGCTGTTTTAATTATTGCAGCTTTGTAGTAATTTTTGAAATCAGCAAGTGTGACTTTTCTCCAACTTTGTTCTTGTCTTTTAATATTGTTTTGACTATTTGGGACCCATGCAATTCCATATGAATTTAAGGCTCAGCTTTTCCATTTCTGCACCAAAAAAAAAAAAGACTGCTGAAATTTTGATAGGGATTGCATTGCATTTGTAGATTGCTTTAGCAATATAGACATCCTAACAATGTTAAGTCTTCCAGCTTATGAACATGGAATGCATTTCCATTTATTTAGGTCTTATTTAATTTAGTGTACAAATCTTTCACCTCCTTAGTTAAATTTAATTCTAAGTATTTTATCCTTTTAGATGTTGTTGTAAGTAGAATTGTTTTCTCGATTTCCTATTCAGATTGTTCATTGTTGGTACAAAAACCCAACTGACTTCTGCATGTTTTTATCTTGTATCCTACGATTTTGATGAATTCGTTAATTAGTCCTAGTAGCTTTTCTGTATAATAGTTGGGATTTTCTATTTGCAGGATCATGTCATCTGCAAAATGATAATTTGGCTTACTTTCCAATTGGGATGGCTTTTATTTATTCCTCTAGTCTGATTGTTCAGGCTAGGATTTCCAGTATAATGTTGACTAACAGTGTTGATAGCAGGCATCCTTGTCTTGTTCCTGATCTTGGGGGAAAAACTTTCAGTCTTTCACCACTGAGTATATTTGCTGTGGGTTTTTTCATAAATGCCCTTTATCATGTTGAGAGAGTTTCCTTTTATTCCTAGTTTTCTTGAATGTCTCTATCATCAAAGACTACTGGATTTTGTCAAATACCTTTTCTGCATTAAGTTGATCATGTTTTTTTTCCTTTCATTCTGTTAATATGGCATTTTACACTGACTGACTTTCTTGTGTTTAACCATCCTTGCATTCCTAGGGTAAATCCCACTTAGTTACTGTATAACCCCTACTATACTGTTGGTTTCACTTTGCAAGTGTTTTACTGAGGATTTTTGCATTTTTACTCATAAAGGATATTGATCTGCAATTTTCTTTCCTTGTGCTGTCTTTATTTGGCTTTGGTATCAGGGTATTGTTGGTCTCACAGATTGAGTTAGGAAGTAAACCTTCCTTTATTTTTTGGAAGAATTTGACAAAGATTGGTGCTAATCTTTTTTAAATGTTTGGTGGAATTCAGCAGTTGAAAACTTCTTGCAGGACAAACTTTTATCAATATATAATATGCTTCTTTGACCCTTATAACCTTGTTTGACTTAAAGTCTATTCTGATGATGATATAGCCACTCCTGCTGTCTTTTAATAATGTGTGCATGTAATATTGTTTCCCACTCTTATTTTCTACTTCTTTGTGACTTTGTACCTGAAGTGACAGCATATAGATGCATTATGCTTTTTCATCCAATCTGCCAATCTCTACCTTTTAATGGGGGATTTTAAAGCATTTGACATGTGTCTATTCCATAGAAGTCAAATCTCTGCCTCTTTATGATGGAAAGGGTCCAGTGCAGTCAACCTTCTCCCACGTGCCTGACCGTACCCCAGAGTAAGGGGATAAGGATTAGTGATTGTTGTTGGCAAGTTGGCCATCAGTAATGGCAATAAGCATGCCAATTTGGTAAGAAGAAGTCCATGATGTCACATGCATTGAAAGCCTCTATTCATGTGGTTATTGCTGTTGAACAAGTACTAAGGTGCCTAGGGAAGGAGGTTGACTGGCATTCACAGAACAGGTCACCAGATTATGGACAGTCTTCTTCATTTTGAGGATTCATAAGGAATATAAATACTGTCATGGTCCAGAACTGTTTTTATTGTGGTAACATATATATAACATGAAATTGGCCACTTTAGCTGTTTTTAAGTGGCAATTCAATTTGGTGGCAATTCACAATGTTGTGCCATCATCACCATGTTCCGTTACTAAAACTTTTTTATAACTCAAAACAGTAACTCTTTATCTTTTTAAGCAGTAAATTCTCATTCCTCCTAGCTCCTGGTAACCTCTAATCTACTTTCTATCTCTATGAATTTGCCTATTCTAGATATTTAATATAATGATTCAGTAGAATCATACACTATTTGGCCTTTTATGTGTGACTTAATTCACTTAGCTTAATGTTTTCAAGATTCATCTATGTTGTAGCAGGTATCAGAACTTCATTCCTTTTTAATAGGTGAATAATATTCCATTTTATGTATATACCACATTTTGTTTATCCATTCATGTAATCACAGACATTTGGGTTTTTCCCATGTTTTGACTATTGTGAATAATGCTGCTATGTACATTGATGTACTGGACCCGTTTTATGATGTCTGTCTATATACCTCTCCTCCAGTTTTCCTTGTCACCTGTTTTCTTGCCCCTTCTAAGTCTCTGAACTAATCATTTGATTTTTATTTATTTATTTGTTTGTTTGTTTATTTATTTATTTATTTATTTATATTTTGGGTGCATGGTCCAGGAATCGAAGTCCAGTCTTCCTTATGGAAGGAAGGCATTCTGCCACTGACCCACCCGTGCACCCACCATTTGCCTTTTTATCATATCACTGTAGGTCCTTACCATAGTATATAATTTCTAAACAGGAAAACAAACAATAAATTGTGATACTTGAAATTCTACCCACTAGAAGAAGTTCCCTTCTCTATAGTCCTTCAGGGAAACTATGAATGTAGTATAATGATACAGTAGTACATTTCTGGCCACTGCCAATGTCCTGTGCAGAGTTTTTGGTAGAATAGATTAGCTAGGGTTCTCTAGAGAAGCTGAATCAGCAGAAGATATCTGTAAATATAAAATTTATGAAAGTGTCTCACATGACCTTGGAGATATACAGTCCAAGTTCTGTAGGGCAGGCTGCAAGCTGTCAGCTCCAATGAAGTTCCTCAACAAACTCTCAGGAGAGGCTGGCTGACTGAAGGAGGAAGAGTAATCATCTCTTCTGAGTCCTCCTTATAAGCCTTCCGGTGGTTAGATTAAGCATCACTCATTGCAGAAGACACTCCTCTTAGCTGATCTTCAAATGCAATCAGCTGTAGATGCAGCCAATGTGATCATGATTTAAGTCAATGAAATTTCCTCATAGTAGCAGACAGGCCAGTGCTTGCCAAACCAGACAACCGGGCACCACCGCCTGGCCAAGTTGACAGATGAACCTGACCATAACAAATGGCTAAAAGTTTTGCCTCCTTAATCAGTTGGTCATAGGAAGCAACCTCTTCCTGAGGTAATAGGTATAGGCTGAGAGATGGATGGCATATGATGATAGTAGGAGTACAAGGAATATAAGTTGCCAATACATACAGCCAACTTGTATATTCAGACTTGGACATGGTTTTATATGTACTTCTTCCACTTGATCAATGCAGTGCTCTCTATTTTATAAGGTCATATCAGTTCGGGTTGTATAGTTACCTGGGTATTTCATGGTTGCATGTTTTTATATTATCCTGGAGTACAGGAGCAAGATAGATGCTAGTTCTCAAAAAGAGAAGAGATATTTGCCAAAGAAGACCTACTTTCTAAATGATGCTATGTTTGTTAAAGTTAGCCTCACCTGCGATTTCAAATTCTTTTCCTTGTAGCTTTAAGGATTTAAGCTTTAAGGTTTCTATCAAACCAGAGTTTCTGAAATCAAAGGCTACCACTTCCAGCTTGACTTTGCTTTCTTAGTTAGATAAGAGTTCATGCTTCAGTGTTTTACCACCTGTTCCCACTAACTTAAAAAAAATTGGATGAATGGAGCGTTAGGGAGCCCTTTGGGAAATTTTCTTATATTGGGCCCTGAATCCCATAAAACTGCCATATAACTATTTATCCTTCTCATGAGAAGCATATGGGATTAACAGACTGTGACAATGGTCATTTATTTTTCCATAATATTTTAACTTTCATCTCTTACAAGGCTTCCAAGATCAAAAAAAGCAACTTAAAGACAGCAATTTATATTATACCATTTTTATTTGATCTAACATTTGATCTTTCTCTTTTGAGTTCAATGACTCCATCTGGGGAGACATGACAGAGAGGAGATTCATACCTTTTTATCGTGAAAATTTTCAAGCACAAAGTAGAGAGAATGATATAATAAACCACCATGTACCAATCACCCTGCTTCAATAATTAGCAACATTCTGTTACTCTTATTTATACTCTATTCTCCCCTCTACCAATTTTTCTTTTGCTGGAGTATTTTAAAGCAAATACATTGTATGATTTTATTTGTAAAATCTTCGGCAATATGTCTCTAACATGTACAGACTAATTTTATCACCATAACATAATCACAATTTCACTATCATACTCAGAAAAATTAACAATAATTCCTTAGTATCATCTAATAATCAGCCCATATTCAATTCTCCCAATTTTTTCAAAATGTCTTTTTATAGTCGATCAGTCAAATCAGGGACTAAAAAAGATCTACTATTGTGTTTGATTGTTATGTCTCAAGTCTCTTTTATTCAATATAATGATCCCTCTGTCTTGTTAGTAGTTTCTTTTTGTTTTTTGTTTTATGCCACTTATTTGTTGAAAAAACTGGGTAACTTATCATGTGAGATTTCTCACATTCTGTATTTGGATTTATAATCTTGTGATGTCGTTAATGTATTTCTCTATCTCTAATATTTTCCGTGAACTGCTTACATCAAGAGGCTTGATTAATTTTTCTTTTTATCCGAAATACTTCATAAGTGGTGCTGTTTATGTTCTAGTGCCTCCATGAGGAGGCACATGACATTGCCCAACTTTTAGTGATGTTAAGACTTATCAGTGGGTTCAGGTGTTTTCAATGTGATTTAAAGTTTGCTGTCAACTTTTTAGTAGATGGCAATAGTTTTATTTGAAACAGTAGTTCTAGTAGATCATCATCTGAATCCTTTATTTCATAAAAGGTTACAAAATGGTGAATTTCTATTTCCATTGTTTCTTCTGCATTTATTGGCTGTGATTTTTCTATAGAAAGAACTTTCATCATTGGATTTAGATATACAGAAATACAGAAATTGCAGAAAAGGCAGTTGGATCCTTCCCTTTAAAAAGATAATTAAAATTTTAGAATAATGAGATGGAACCCTAGCAATGCCTAGAGGTGACCAATAAGGTTTTTTTTTTTCATCATATAGTTGTATATTCATCATCAAGATCATTTCTTAGAACATTTGCATCAATTCAGAAAAAGAGAAAGAAAACAGAAAAAAAATTCAAGCATACTATACCCCTTACCCCTCCCTTTCATCTATCACTAGCATTTCAATCTACTAAATTTATTTTAAGATTTGTTCCCCTTATTATTTATTTATTTTTAATCCATACGTTTTACTCATCTGTCCATAAGGTAGATAAAAGAAGCATCAGACACAAGGTTTTCACAATCACAGTCACATTGCGAAAGCTGTATCATTATACAATCATCTTCAAGAAACATGGCCACTGGAACACAGTTCTACATTTCCAGGCAGTTCCCTCCAGCCTCTCTGTTACACCTTAACTAAAAAGGTAATATTTATTTAATGCTTAAGAATAACCTCCAGGATAACCTCTTGACTCTGTTTGGAATCTCTCAGTCATCGACACTTTATTTTGTCTCATTTCTCTCTTCCCCCTTTTGGTCAAGAAGGTTTTCTCAGTCCCTTGGTGCTGAGTCCCAGTTCATTCTAAGATTTCTGCCCCACATTGCCAGGAAGGTCCACACCTCTGGGAGTCATATCCTACATAGAGAGGGGGAGGGCAGTGAGTTTGCTTGTTGTGTTGGCTGAGAGAGAGAGGCCACATCTGAGCAACAAAAGAGGTTCTCTTGGGGGGTGACTCTTAGACCTAATTTTAAGTAGGCTTAGCCTATCCTTTGTGGAGTTAAGTTTCTTATGAACAAACCCCAGGATTGGGGGCTCAGCCTATTGCTTTGGTTGGCCCCACTGCTTGTGAGAATATCAAGAATTCTCCACTTGGGGAAATTGAATTTTCCCCCCTTTCTCACCATTCCCCCAAGGGGACTTTGCAAGTACTTTTTTCCAATAAGGTTTTTGTTTTTTAAAAACCACTAAGTTTTGGGATAGTTTATTATGCAGTAATAGATAAGCAAAACAACAAGTTGCAAAAGATGAGCATGCAGCAATGAGGTTTCAGAAAATTGTCATCATGAACTTAATGTTTCTGTATTTGATGTGTTTTAATTCATTGCAGTCATTATTATTCTTGATGCTGAACTCATTCTTTATTAGTCCAGAGAGAGCCTTTGCAAATTGATGACTCAGTCATTTTGATATGACCCTCACCACAGTCTTTGATAAATCCTTTACTTAAGGTACAAGATGTTCTAGGCTCATTTGGTATATTTCTTATCCCAGCATTGGAACCCCCATTTCTGTAAGAAACCCTGGTTGTTTTTGGAGGGAAATAGCATTTTAGAGAGCACAATTTGACTACGGTTCTCATTTCTTCTAGATTGTCATGCTCCTAGGGCTTTTCAGTGGACAGAGAGAGGAAATACATTTTTTTTAGAAAGAATGCATATGATTCAGTTCGTATTCATGCTTTCAGTTCAAATGAAAGAAATTACAGTTTTTACTTAATTCTTTGATTATTTACATACATACAACTTTTTCTCTTATGCTGAAAATCTTGGCACCTAATAAATTTGTTTTATCCTATTATATGAATATAACAGTTCAAAAACATTAAGCCAATATTATTACTAAGTCAGTCTACTGAATGCCGTTTATGATTTCTTTGTATTTGCTTTGTCCTTCAGACTTATCTCACAATACATTGTACAGTCAATTGCTGAGGCTCAAAGTCACTTGAAACAATTCTCTGTGTTGTTATGACTCAACTTGACAGGCAAATAGGTTTGTTTCTGTTCTTTTTTTATAGGATTACTTTTTTCTTTTATAGTTTTAAAAATTTTATAGTTTAAAATTATGCATGGGTGGGCCGCGGTGGCTCAGCGGGCAAAGTGCTTGCCTGCTATGCCGGAGGACCTCGGTTCGATTCCCGGCCCCAGCCCATGTAACAAAAACGGAGAAACAGAATACAATAAAACAAGAAAATGTTTAAAAATGTTTCCCTTTCTTCCTTCCTTCCTTCCTTCTATCCTTCCTTCCTTCTCTCTGTCTTTCCTTTAAAAAAAAAAAAAAAAAAAAATTATGCATATATTTTGTTATGTCAAAATTATAAAACAAGGTACAAAGAGGTTTAGCTTCCATCCCTAGCCCTTATCTAAATAGGCGACTGTTTTTATTTTAAGCGACTTTTAAATTTTGAAAATATAAATAAATATATACATATTTCCTTTCCATTCTTACACAAAAAATTTAATACTATACTGTGCTGGTTTGAAAGGATGTATGTCCCCTAGAAAAGTCATGTTTTAATCAAAATCCCTATTCAATACTGTATGTTTGGATCTGTAATTAGATCATCTCCCTGGAGATGTAACCCCATCAAGAGTGGTTGTTAAGCTGGATTAGGTGATGACATGTCTCCGCCCATTTGGATGGGTCTTGATAAACTTCTGGAGTCCTATAAAAGAGGAAACATTTTGGAGAATGAGAGATTCAGAGAGAGCAGAGAAGAATGACATAGCCATGAGAAACAGAGAGACCACAATCCACCGACCTTTGGAGATGAAGAAGGAAAACGCTTCCCAGGGAGCTTCATGAAGCAGGAAGCCAGGAGAGAAAGCTAGCAGATGATGCCTTGCTCGCCATGTGCCCTTCCAGCTGAGAAAGAAACTGTGACTGTGTTCACCATGTGCCTTCTCACTTGAGAGAGAAACCTTGAACTTCGTTGGCCTTCTTGAACCAAGGTATCTTTCCCTGGATACCTTTGATTGGACATTTCTACAGACTTGTTTTAATTGGGACTTTTTTTGGTCTTAGAATTGTAAACTAGCAACTTATTAAATTCCCCTTTTTTAAACTATTCTGCTTCTGGTATGTTGCATTCTGGCCGCTAGCAAACTAGAACATATGCACACTCTTCTGTACATAACTTTTTTATCCTGAAATCACTCCTTAGCACTACATAGATATACCTTAATTCTTTTTACAGCTGAATGGTATTCCAGTGCCTATATGTTCACTGCGTGTTCATCTGTCTTCTATGAGATAGACATGTGGGCTTTTACAGTCTTTTGTTATTACAATCTGCAATGAATAGCCTTGAGCACTCATCATTTCATGCTTTTGTCATCGTATCTTTGTTACATACCATCGAGGCTATATATACCTAGAAGGAGGGTTGCTTGGTCAAAGAGTACATGCATATGCAATTTTGCTAGATATTGCCAAATCCTCCTCTATAGTTGTTCCATTTTTCAGCCCCATCTGCAATATATAAAAAAATACCTGTTTTCCATAGACTCATCAACTCAATGTGTTGTGAAGTTTGGGAATTTTGAAAATCTGATAGATGAGGAATGTATCTCAGTTTAGTTTTAGTATGTATTTCTCTTGTTATGAGCAAGATTGAGAACTTTCCATGGTTTAAGCACCCTTTGCAGTTCTTTTTTAGAATATTCTCAGTTTTCCAATGGATTTTTAGACTAGGACGTTAGTTTCTTCTCAATATTTAGAGCAATTTTTATACATTAGCGATGTTGGCCCTTTATGTATGTTACATACAAGTATTTCTCTCCATTTTTCATTTAACTTTTGATTTTGCTAATAGCTTGAAAAAGTTTTTTACTTTTAAAAAACTTCAAGTAATCACATTCATCCAATTTTCCTTTATCGAATTTGGATATGGACTCATAATCAGGAGAAGTACGCCATATTCCCAGATTTTAAAGAAATTCACCTATGTTTTTCTCTAGTATTTGTGTAACTTTATTTTTTGCATTTGATATCTGACCCATTTGAAATTTGTTTTGGGGTATAGTGTGAGGAATGGACCCAATTTTGTCATAATCAACCTGACTATCCAGTTGTTCCAATGCCATTTACTTTAAAGAGCCTTCTTTTTCCTTACTGATTTGAAATGCCTCCTTTGTCAATTACTAAATTTCCATATGTCCACCGAGTGTATCTTAGGATTTTTTTGGTATGCTGTATGGTGAGGGTCACAGTTCATTCTTTTTCCACGTGACTATTCTATTATTGGAGCACCATTTGTTGGAAAAAATTTTTTTGTGTGTGGAGGGGAGTGCATAAGCCAGGAATAGAACCTGGGTCTCCAGCATGGCAGGCAAGAATTCTACCATGGAACTACACTTGCACCCCCAAGTGTTATCTTAGGATTTTATATCCTGCCCATTAGCCCACCTGTCTATTTATGTACAAATATCATCTTTTACAAATGTTTTAATGTGCGATACGGCTAGTTCCCTACTGTGCTGTTTGAAAGGATGTTTGTCTCCAAGAAAAGCCATGTTTTAATCTAAATCCCATTTCATAAAGGCAGAATAGTCCCTATTCAATACTGTTTGTTTGAAACTGTAACTAGATCATCTCCCTGGAGGTGTGATTAAATCAAGAGTGGTTGTTAAGCTGATTAGTGATGACATCCATTTGGGTGGGTCTTGATAAATTTCTGGAGTCCTATAGAAGAGGAAACATACTGGAGAATGAAAGAGATTCGGAGAGAGCAGAGAATGCTGTAGTACCACGAAGCAGAGAGTCCATGAGCCAGTGACCTTTGGAGACGAAGAAGGAAAATGCCTCCTGGGGAGCTTCATGAAAAAAGAAGCTAGGAGAGAAAGCTAGCAGATGATGCCGTGTTCACCATGTGCCCTTCTAGATGAGAGAAAAACTCTGACTGTGTTCGCTATGTGCCCTTCCATCTGAGAGAAACCCCGAACTTCATTGGCCTTCTTGAACCAAGGTATCTTTCCCTGGATGCCTTAGATTGGACATTTCTATAGATTTGTTCTAATTGGGACATTTTCTCAGTCTTAGAACTGTAAACTAGCAACTCATTAAATTTCCCTCTTTAAAAACCATTCTGTTTCTGGTATATTGTGTTCTGGCAGCTAGCAAACTAGAACACCCATCACTCTTCTTTTTCTATAGGGGATTTCTGGGTTGTCTTGTTTGTTTGTTTTTCCAAAATATCTTTAAATCAATTTTTCTGGCTCCACTAACACAAAAAACCCTGATGATATTTTTATTAGGATCACATTACATTTATAATTTTTACTGAAATAATTGATGTCTCTCTAAACTAGATCTTCAGATCTCAAACACAGTGTGCTTTTTCATTTGTTCAAATTTATATTTTGTTCTTTTGGAATGCTTTATAATTTTCCTCATATACATTTTGCACAATTTTTATTAAATTTGTGCTTGCTTTTTTTGTTTGGTGTTGCTATTATAAATGGAATGGGAGGTCTCCTCTTCCATAATTTCTTCCAAATGATTGCAGGTTGTTTGTATGAAGACTTTCATTTCTCTAAGTAAAATTTATATCCCATTTCCTTACATAATACTTGTACTTTTTTAGACGCTTTCCATTGATTATGATGAGTTTCCCAGAAATATATCATCTGTCCATGGATGTAATTTCACCTCTTCTTACCAATTCTTATGCCTCTAATTGCTTCCACTTACACTAAAATAGTGAGCCTCCTTGTTTTGGTTCTGATTTTAGTAGAAAGGCTTCCAATATTTTCCTATTAATTAAGATACAGGATTTGGGGTTAAGATATATAAGGAAAATATCCCTCAATTTCTGATTTATGAGTCTTGAACAGGAATAGGCTTTAAATTTTGTCAAGTGTTTTTTTTCAGCATCTATGGAGATTATCATTTGATTTTTCTCCTTTGCCATATAAGTTTAATTCATTATGTTAATAGATTTCCTAATATTAAAAGATTTTTGTATTCCTGAAATAAACTCCACTTGGTTATGATATATTATTTAATGTACTATCGGGTTCTTTTGCTAATATTTTATCCTTGTATGTGTGTGTGTGTGTGTGTGTGTGTGTGTGTGTGTACATGGTCCAGGAATCAAAATCGAGTCTTCCGCATGGAAGGTGGGCATTCTAACCACTGAACTACCTGTGCACCCCTATATTTTATTCTTTTTATGCAGTTGATATTGATGTTATGAGTGTTTCATAAAAATAAATTAATACCATTAATTTCATTTTCTGTGCTCTAGAATAGTTTAAGTAACATTCCTATTCTATCTTTAAAGAGAAAATTTAGTTTAAATAGCCTGTGAAACTGTCTGTGTCTAGTGCTTTTCTGTTTTATAAATCTAGATATTTCTTCTATAGCCTATGTAGATTGTTTAGACTGTTTATCTCTACTGGGATAAATTTTGGTAAATATTTTCCTAGAAAAATTCATCTGGGTTTTCAGATTTATTTGCTTAGAGTTGAACAAATTAGTAGGCTCTGTTTTTGTGGCCATTTCTTCTTTGTCATTTAGTTTTTATATTTGTGCTTCCTTTTTTTGGCTAAAAAAATGTTAAGTTAGCTAAGAGCTGTGCTTATTGGTGTCATTTACAAATATTTTAAAAATATTTATTTATTGCATTTACTCTTCCTGTTTTTTAATATACTAATTTCCACTCATTAATTCCTTGTTTCTGCTTCTTTTGGTTTTCTTTGCTCTTTTACTACCTTTGTGACTTCAGTGTTTCGTTTTCTTACTTTCATTCCAACCCAGTGACAGCAATTCCCACAGTAATATCTGACTTACCAAGAAAGTCAACTATAGAGCTCTTCAGGGAAAACTGAATTTATTTCTCAAGGTTTCTCAAGGTTCTGGTGAAAGATGTGTCTTCTGGACACTCCTGGGGTGTGTAAGCAGGTCTTCCATGATAAATCCACTCTAACATTCCAATCTCTCTAAGCCTCTAGATCCCCTCATTTACATTATACCAGGGCAGTACTGGCATTTCAACCTCAGGTAATGTCAGCCACTTTTTGATCCATGTTTCAGCCAACCATCCAAACAAACTGTTAATGACCTTTCTAACCCCTCAAGCTAAAACACTGAATGTAGAGTCTCTGCTTAGTGAGTCCATATCAATAAATTCAACTTGATCCAACTTTATATTCCTTCCACCATTAACCCACACCCTTAATATCCATTCCCACACATAGTCCCCTGATTTCTGTCTATATGGATTGGAAAACTCATGCAGTTCTTTTGGAGCATAGTGTACCTCCTTGTGAGTCACACTTTGTACCTCACCTTTCAGAGCCTACTGGGACTTTAGTCTAGTTATAGATATTGAAGAAAAGAGGAGTGGGGCAGGTGGGTCATGCAAAGAAATAGAAATGTCTTTCAAGCCAATTACCTCAGGGCATCCTACTGCACTTTCATTTGGTGAAACAGGATTAGTCACTCCAGACAGAGGGGGAAGAGCCATTTCCCCAGGAGAGGTGGTTACAGGGTTAGCAGGCACTAAAGAGTTAATCTCATTAGGTGGATATTGGGCGGCAGACTCCTCTGCGGAGACTGGAGTCCAGGAAGCTGTCTCCTGAAGGCAGGCTGGAGGTCAGTAAGCTCTCTCCTCAGGGCAGTCCATTACAGGTCTATCTAGCAAAGGTTCAGCAGATTCCAGAGATTGCGTCTCCCCATTGCCATCATTATCAAGCCATATATCATGATCCCACGTTTCCGGATCCCATTCTTTTCCAATCAAAGCCTTTACTTTAACATGAGACACCTGCAAGGTTGTGATTTGAGTTTACATTGTAAATCTGCTACTCGCACAATGAGTCTTTGTGTCTGTTTTTCAGAGATCTCAAGTCTGTAACCATAGGAAATAGATTTTCTTTCAGGACACACATGGAAACTTTAACATCATTCATACGGTGGTTAAGGTGCAAATTTGAAGCCTTTAGCTCATCTCTTTCCCTTATAATTTGTTCTAGTTTGCTAGCTGCCAGAATGTGATATACCAGAAATGGAACGGCTTTTAAAGAGAGGAATTTATTAAGTTGCAAGTTCACAGTTCTAGGGCCATGGAAATGTCCAAATTAAGGCACCAACAAGCAGTTACCTTCACTCAAGAAAGGCCAGTGAATTCAAGGTTTCTCTCTCAACTGGAAAGGTACATGGTGAACATACCAATGTCTGCTGGCTTTCTCTCCAGGCTTCTTGTTCCATGAAACTCCCCTGGGAACATTTTCCTTCTTCATCTCCAACCACTCTGTTGGTTCTGGTGGCTCTAAAACTTTTTCCAAAAGGGTTCCCTCTTAAAGGGCTCTATAAGCAACCCCACCTTGGATGGGTGGAGACACATCTCTATGGAAACCATCTAATCAAAAGTTACTGCCCACAATTAGGTGGGTCATATCTCCATAGAGAATCAAAAGCTCCTACCCAGCAATACCAGAAGAGGATTAAAGAACTTGGATTTTCTGGGACCCACAACAGATTCAAACAGGCACATCAATGTATCCATTGTATCTACCAACAACTAGCCAACATCATGATATTTCTTAATTCCACAAATTCCATAAAGGTGTCAAAAACATTCTCACATATAGC